>NC_091027.1:16689180-17009680 GCF_041296385.1 Aphelocoma coerulescens
GTTTTCTTAATTGTTTCATTTGGGCTGTATAGCTCTGCAAAGTGAGGGCACACCTAGAACTCTGTGCCACGTCCAGTCTCAGCATAGTAAGCAGAACCAGATGTGTAAGATAGTCACTGGACCTTGTGCACCAGAGACTGTTAATAAAGAGCTGACAGACCCCCAGCAGGCTCCAGAACCACTTGACAATGGCTCAGCTTTTCCTGTGCAGTGCTCTAAACAGGGGTTGGCTGTTGCTGAAATCTTGAGGAAGGAAACTTACAGCAAATGGGATCTGCTGATTTCCCTGACGATGGCATCGTGCATGTGCAAACATGGGTGACTGGGACTTCCCACAGCACCAATTTTGCTGTTCCCTTATGTTAAGATCATCTGCTTGTAATGGGGGAAAAATTGTTGTATTTCTACTTTATATATCCTTTTATACTTTATATATCCTTAAGCGACTGTAAGTATTTAAAAACCAGTGTAAATCTGTTTCTGCCTTTAGAAAGGTTAGGTAGATAGCCAAGGAGAGCTCGCACAGTTGACTTTGGGGGAAATATGTGTGAAGTTCTCAACTGAAGCTCAAAAATATTTGGACAGAACACACTTCTTCTGAGTTAGGATTTGATTAGGATATTGCAAAGTGAAAAAAAACTGTGAATAGGTAGTGTGCTGCTAAAATTGTGCCTGGCAGGAGGTGACTGATTAGTCAGGTCCTTGGCTGATTTGTTTAATGTCATTTTACTTCATGCTATTTTTGATCACCTTTGTTTCAGAACCTACATGTCCCAGGAGGAGGGGAGTTAGGGGAGCTTGAAGACAAGAGGGTGTTTGGAAGGTGTGATAGAGAGGAAATGAGTGAGTACAGTAGGCTGAGGACTTCTGCTGCCTTCCCTCAGGGCCTAAGTGTGGTGTGTCCACCCCTCTCATTCACCAGCTTGTCCCAGGGGAATGGACCTTGTCCTGTGCTCAGCCCCGAGGTGGGTTGAACTGGGGACTTCCATGGCTGTTTCCATAGGGCTTGGTGACAGGGTTCATGAGATTTTGAGAAGGGGGCAGAAGGGTCAGTCACTGCTCGTGCTCTGGCCAGCAGCAGCACAATGGACAGGGAGCAGCCAGGGCCTGGCCTGGCAGTTCCATGGGATGAGAGGGGTTGGTAATGGCCTCAGAGCAGGTGGACACCCATCCTCTGATCTCAGCTGTGATTCTACACCTGAGGGGGCAGAGGTTTGCAATTTGTGCCTCTCTTGCACAGTGGGCCCAAGGCAAATTTTTCCACCAATCAACATTTCTAAGGGATCACCTCTAAACTGATTGGCTGAAGATTTAATGTAGTTTGGTTGTGCACTAAACCATCTTTTTCTTAACAAGTTCTCACCTCAGGGTGGAGTTTGGGTAGTCTGCTTTTCCTGTTCATGGGTAAGCTCAGCTGCAGCTTGAGTTTTCTCTGATTCACTGGTTCCTTTGAGGCACAGATGTCTCTGCAGATCTCCTCACTGGCTGTGGATCCCTTCTGGAAATGGCCTATTTGTCTCACATTTTTAGGTCTCTTGTCCTGGCAGTTTGCAGTTGAGGGCAGGCTTAGCCCAGCCACGTGGGGAGGCTGTGGAGAAGACCAAAAAAAATCTGCTTGTTACTTCTGTCCTCTTCATTTTAAGGAGTTTGAGACCTTGCATCTTAAAAGGGGTCACAAACTGGAAATATGCCAGCTTAGAAAGCAGCACATGAGGGGGGAACTGCAGGAAATGGCTGGACTCTGTTTCACAGAGTGATCAAGTGCTGTGGCCCATTCTCTAAAGGTGAGGGTAACATTGTAGTAACCAACATCTGCCTGGCATCTTTGATAAACTGAATTTTGAGCAGAGTTTGTGTGAGATCAATACGCTCCTCTCAAAAGCTCAGTTTTGCCTTCAGAGTGCGATGAGGAGTTTGAGTTCATGGCCCAAGTGACTGCAGAGTATGGTATTGCAGAAGATTTTAGTATTAGAAAATCTGATTTTGTTGGTAAGTACACAAATAGGAAGCTTGTTATTGCAGTTGGGATTTGGTAAGTTATTGTTCAGAGTAGCCATTTTTAATATCAAGCTAAGCTTTTCATCCACTTTTATGAAAGACAAGATAATGTTAAAAAGTGTTCTTTGTGACCTGACTCCTCTGGATTTGTGCATCTCTGGCTGTCATCCTCCCTTCAGCCCATGGAGCATATCCAGCAGTGCTGAAGTGGTCTTGACTGTCCAGTCATTGCACTTTACAGGCTGTGTATCCAAAAGCTGTGTGCCCATCATCCTACTGAGCCATCAAAAGACAGCTGGGCATCCCTCTCCTGCAGGAGAGCTGCTTTTGTCACAATCCCTGCCTTGTTCTCTGTTTAGGAACCCCGCTGTGCCCCTGGGTGGCAGCAGCTCTGTTACCCTTCTGTCTGGGGCAGACTGGAGATCTTGTGTGGTTTGCCAGCCAGCTGGCAGTTTGTGTTTTGGTGTGTGCTGGAATTGGTCCCCATAGGGGCCTTTTGGCTGCCACGTTTGTGGGTTGGCCACAGTGTCCAGTCAGTGGCTCCACAGCAGATGCCCGGGGAGAGCCCTGGGCTGCAGGTGCCACCATCGGCTTGTGCCAGAGCTCCGTGCTGGAGCCCAGCTGCAACACCAGCCAAACTCAGGTCAACCACACTGCAGTCACAGGCACTGGCATCCTCCTCAGAGCCATGGAGTCTGTGCTGTGACAAACCCAGGGAGACTGTCCTCCCGTGCTGGGGGTCCCTCGGCTGAGCACCCCATGTTCCAGCAGTGGGGGGGGGAAGATGTGTTTCTCCTTGGCTATAAGGGGGACTTCTCTTTTTAACCTTCGGGCTAGTGAGAAAAATACCTCCTTCAAATCCAACAAATCACTTCTGTCCATGTGAGCAGGTTGGATCTGGCACTTCTGGAAGGAGTAAGTCAGGTTGACTTGGTTGATAATACTGGGGGAGAAGACCTGGCTTTCAGGAACTATCCAGGTACTGAAAGGTGCCCCTCTAGTTTCTGACCTAAGGCACTGCCTGGCAGCACTGCTGTTGGTGGTGGGGTGTATGTAGATACAACCTTCAACCTCACTCTGCAGCAATATAGGCTGGTCCTGGTTGTGGTCATTTTGAAATGTTTAAATGGTTTTGAAACTAATCTTGTTTAATAGGCCCTTGAAACTAAACCCTAAACTCAGGTGAACTTACGGCCATGCCCATTTCTGTTTTCAGGTAATAACTTGTGATAAGAGCTTTTACAACGTTTTGGAAAAGTACTTAAAAGCTTTGGCTTATTTAAAAAAAAACTGTAATTCACCCTTGCTAGTAATTTTTGTGGGACTTTGAACTCTTTCTTCATCTCTCTCTCTTCCTCTCACACGTCCCTGGAGGAAGCAGCCCCCTCCCCTGTGGTGCTGTGCCACGTCAGCCCTGTCTCTGTGGCCACAGCGTGCTCTGACTGATCTCTCCATGAAGGTACCTAAGGGATGGCAAAGCCCATCCTGCAGAGAACTGCTTCCCCGGTGCTGGACTCCCCTGGGACTTTCACAGAGCCCTGTATCCCTGTTGGATTTGTTTGGCTTTTTATAAGCAAAGATCGTGGCCGCTCCCAGCTTTCCTGCTCTGCCCTCCCTGCTAAGATCATTTTCTTTCAGTGACCAAAGGGATGGCTGTTTTTGTTAAAACTTGAGGCCAAACCAGAGAGCCTCCAGAAATGCCTCTGCGGTTTCTAAGGGAGAATCGTGCACCTGTAAAATGACCTTACCATGTGCAGATGCCCCCAAAGGTGATGAGATGCTTTAATTATATTTGGAGCACTAGCTTTCTCTGGTGCTTTGAAGCAGGTTCCCAAAGAGAGATATTTAATCAAATTTATGTTTATTTCAGGCTTACCCTCTCTAGATCCATCCAACAGCTCTACAACTTCTTCTTCAGGTCCTTTGACAGGCTTTTCAGCAAACATACAAGGAGCACGGGTTTACCTTCAAGGGCCAGCGCCTGTTGGGACTCCCAGCTTTAACAGACAGCATTTTTCACCACATCCTTGGACAAGCGCAACAAATTCATGTAGGAACTTCATGGGTCTGTCTTAGTTAACTATAAATTCATAGCTATTGTCTTTAGTAGATTTCTAACTTGAGGGGAACTTACCCAGTAATGCACAAAATGCTTTCCAGTTGCTTTTAGCAGCTGTGAGGATGGCGTGCAAATCCCAAGCTGTGCTATTTTGTGGGTTTTTTCCCATGCCACTAGTTCTGGTAGCATTACTAAAGGCACATTTGGGCAAAAAAATGAGTCATTGTAGGCTCTCGAGAGGAGAGGGCATGGAGCTGTGGGGGAGTGGAGGTGGTTACACCAAGCTAAAGATTCCCCTCTAAGTAGTATGAGTGCAATATTAGGTGAAAATGTCATGTTTGCCATGGTTTGAAGTTATACTTGCCTTTTTTCTTTTTTTTTTCTTTTTTTTTTAATTGGGATCTGGAATTATACTTAAAATGTTCCAAAATCGTTAAGCATCATCCAAGGTAACAGTGGGTTTTCCTCCTAATGGAAAGAACATGGAAGTAGCTTTACAGAAAATATGGGTCTTTGATTCAGAATCTTAGCTAAAGAGGTTTTTCATGTCACTGCATGCAACTTCATTGCCACTCTGAGTTTAAGAACCAAAATGTTTAAATGAGTGCTCAAAGGAAGTTGGATTTCCCAAGGAGAGTCAGTGACACTTCTGAAGTTGGCAGGACTTTATGCTCTTGGGTCACATCTGTGGCTTTGGGAAGCTGTCTGATTTCTCTTCTGCTGGAAGTGGTAGATACCAAAACCAGGCTGTTTCAATATTTATGGTATTTTGGCTGATGTTTTCACCTCTTCCTGAAACTCTTCCATGTTTCTTATTCTTTCTTGTAATTAATTTAGATACACTGCTATGTCATGAGAATGTCATGATTCTGATGGCTGAAAGCATTTGTGTTATAATGTTGATTTTAGAGTTAAAATAATTCCTAGACAGAATTTCTGTGAAAGACTTGAAGAATGCTTTCCAAAAAAGCCTTTAAAACATTTTATCATTTGCTTTGAGATAATATTGGGGAAATAAATGGGATGGCAATTATGCTTGCTATTTTGTGTGTAATTAAGCAAGAGAAATACTCTTTTCAGCAGGTGAATCTCCTATTCCATCAGTTTCCTCAGGATCATCTTCGCCCCTCTCAGCTGCTTCTGCACCTGCTAATTTGGGCCAGCCAAAAACGGGTAACACCAATCAAGATCGAAAGGTGCCCCCTCCCATCGGGACAGAGAGGCTCGCCAGGATCCGGCAGGGAGGCTCCGTCACCCCGACGCCCTTGGGAACCAACTTCACAGCTCCCGTGGGCCACAGCGGCATCTGGTCCTTCGGGGTGAACAGCGTGTCTGGTGAGTCCTCGTGCAGCTGCTGTGACAAAACTGCCAGGGCCCCTGGCAAGGACTGGGTTGGGAAGGAGGAGTAAGGCTCCACAGTCTGTACTCCCTGTAGTATGTCCTGAGGGGAGAGCTGGCGTCAGTGTGGGAGAGCACAGGTCAGTGGGAACGCTGTGGTTTCCCCTCCTGATGCTCACCCAGCCTGGATCAGGTCACGGGGCACATGTGGGCCTGAAATGGTGCAGAGACCTCATATGGAGTCCTCTGAATGATCCAGAGCTTAGAGTAAACACTTTCTATCTGTTAAGGGGCCTGTTTCCAGGCCTGACTGTTGGCTCTCTCTGTCCAGGTTTCTCTCATTTTCCACTTACATTTTACAGTGTCAGCTGAGGTGCAGCTGATGCACTCAGGGACACAGAGCTGTGGATGCTGGGTTTTGCACTGATTTCCTTGTGACTCTTGAACAGTATGGGATAACTTCTGTTCCAGGCAGCCTTGGTTCCCAAAGAATTACTTTGAAACAGCTGAAGTTTTACATTCAGTTTCCTGGTAGTTAGATTTTGTGGAAAGGAGGAGGTGCAACGTTTGAGGTGTAGAGTGTTTCCATTGGTAACTTTCAATACAAGCATTTGAGTTCTGCATTTGTTATATGCTTCAGTGAAGCCCTCCACACTTTGGTTGTGTCTCAGCACTGCCATGTGTTTTCAAGAAAAGTTTGTATGTGCTTACAGGTAGTGTTGGGAGCTCTGTTGGATTTTAGGCATTTTGCAGTGGACACGTGGAACTCACAGTTTGTGGTAGTCCCCATCTTCTCCACCCTTGTCTGGGTACCTGAGATCCCTCTGTGGCTGTGTGTTCTCAGGGTGCCTTTGGGTAGACTTAGGTGTGTGCAGCTGCTGAGTTCTGCTCGAGTGTCTGCAATGAATT
The DNA here is from genome assembly GCF_041296385.1 of Aphelocoma coerulescens. NCBI lineage: Eukaryota > Metazoa > Chordata > Aves > Passeriformes > Corvidae > Aphelocoma > Aphelocoma coerulescens. Next base: position 16,695,485 of record NC_091027.1, read on the forward strand.
TAATCAGCCATTTTTAATCTCTTTGCAGAAGGCTTGTCGGGTTGGTCTCAGCCTGTCATGGGAAGTCACCCAATGCATCAGCAGCTGTCGGACCCGGGCACGTTTTCTCAGCATCAGCCAATGGAGAGAGATGATTCTGGAATAGTGGCTCCCTCGAATATTTTCCACCAACCTATGCCAAATAGTTTTGTGGATTTTTCTAAAGTAAGTTACAGAGAGTTGGATTTATGAAATGATCCAGGCCTGACTTTGTTGCATCTCCTGTTCTGCCTGTTCACACTGTGTGTGCCTCTGCTGCCACTGCTCGTCACCCCAGTCCTGAAACTTTTTTCGTCCCAGAACTGACCAGAAAAGATGCCCAAGCCTGGAGGCAGGTCTAAACAAAGCCAGGGTTTGTAGACTGCAGATATTCTCTGGTCAGCAGCTGAAGGCCTTCATCACTCTCCAGTGTTTTGTCTCTCTGAAGCTCAGTCGCCCGGAAATGTTTGACAAAGCTTGCTCAGCTCTTGAAGCTGATTACAAGTTTGCTTAATGCTTTCAGCACAAATCATGGCCCCAATATCAATACCCTCCTTAGGGAAGTGGCAGGAGGAGAGGACTCCCAGCATATTCAGAAGGAGCCATAGTATGTGCTCTTGGCATTTGCGTGGCAAAGCAGCAGCCATTCACACACAGGAAAATAATTCTCCTTGCAAAAAACTGCTCTGTAATTTGCTCTTTCTGAACAGGCAGAATTATTTTAGATGGCCATTAAGAATTAGAGAAAAATCTTCAACCCAGAGTGTGTTTGGCTCAGTGCAGCCCTGTGTGCACTGTGGCTGTCCTGTGCTGCAGAGAGGAGGGAGCACTGAGGTCACAGTGTTCAGCTGCTGGCCTGGCTTTGTGGGCTTATCTGAAAACTCTGTGGGTGCTGCAGCCTCTGCTAGGTGTAAGTTCAGAAACATGGCTAAGCTGGCTGGAATCTCCAACTCTGAAGTCACTGTTCCATACTCTGCCCTGCTGTTCCCTCACAGTGCTGAGATTCCTGCCATTAGTGGAACATTACCTATGGAGGTGACCTGGCCCTGTCTGGTCCTACAGCCACCCTTCCCCACATCCTTCACCAGTGCTCTCTTGTCCCCTCAGGGCCTGCCCATCTCCATGTACGGCGGCACTCTGATACCCTCACACCCCCAACTGGCAGATGGCCCAGGAGGGCCCCTCTTTAACGGGCTCCATACTCCAGATCCTGCCTGGAATCCCATGATCAAAGTTGTCCAGAACTCAACAGAATGTACTGATGCTCAGCAGGTAGTGTGGCTGCCTTTTCCCTCCTGTGCTTTCCTGGGGCTTTATCCGGTGCTGTGATACCCAGTTTTGGCTGGGTGACACGTTTGGTTTTTTCAGTTCTTTGAAACTAGGATTGAGATTGTTTGCATGACTTTTCCCTACTCTGTGTGTGTGTGTTCATAAAATATCCACGGCGTTATCAGTACCAAACCTTCCAGGTAAAACGAGCAGCATTTCGAGACTGCTCAGCCAGGTAATGGACAAGTGAGAGGGTTTGTATCTGTACTCAGCACCCTGCAGGTTGTCAGTCAGACCTTGGCCAGAGCTGGAGAACTCCTGCCTTTGGACAGTCTGGTTGTATTTGGAGGGAAGCCTTATGCTCGCCCTCAGCGGTAAAACACTGTTAAAGGAACCTTTATTTGTTTTTATAATAGATTTGTCTTTTTATTTCTTGCTGTAGATTTGGCCTGGCACCTGGGCACCTCACATTGGAAACATGCATCTCAAGTACGTCAACTGATTTAAGGGGGTCTGTCCTTTTTTAGCCTGGTTTGGGAATCTTTATGACCTTGAAGAACCCTGGGGATTTTTTTCATGTGCCTAACTAAGCAATTTTCTGTGGGCTCTAACAATGGAATCTCGATTGCCCGTTGTATAAGAACAAATTGACTTACCTATACAAACTGATTCTGTTCTCCAGTTAGTTTAGCCACTTCAAACTTAAAAATCAGACAAAACTAGTGCTTTTGGCTAAACACTACTGAATGCTCCTTGTATGCAGCAGAGAACTAGCTGATGACATGATTTCGACCTTTTAGGGTGGTAAATACCTGTATAATTGTTTACAGACTTAAAAGGAAAAGCTGAGTAAATTTCATGTCGTATAGTGGCTCTACTTTATGTAGCCTGTATTAATGTGAAATATTTACCTGAATACTCAATAAAAGGCAAACAGCATTTATAGGTTGTGTGTGAGAATTTTGGAAAGGGCTGTATGTTATTGTCCTCAGTAGCTGCTGCCGTGCCTGGTGACACATCTCCCCAGGCTGACGTACTGAGCACGTGGGTGCAGTCAGGTTTGGGAGGGTTTGGAACCACAGATGTCTGCAGAGTCCTTGCCCCTGCCACTTGTGAGCCTTTTATTTGTGTGAACCTGCTTCTGTGTTCTGGTTTTTTCCTTCCGGATTAGTTCTGCTGCTTCTGGCACTTGCAGCAGGTGGTCGCCTGAGAGATCAGGTTTTGATAGGTGAATGCAGGGTTCCTTCATCTGCCCAGAAGAGGATCTTAGAAAAGTGCTTCCCACTAGTGGAAAATGTAATAGATTCAGTTCTAAGCTTCTTGTAATGCTGTAAATCTGCTAAGAGCTCCTCAAGTCCTTTCTGTGAGGAAGAAGAGGATTTTTGCACACTGCTTAAGATGAACATTAATTCCTGACCCAGTTCTCTACTTTCTGCACTTGGACTGTGCCTATTTCTGCTTTTGCTTCAAAGTGATGCAGTAACTACATGGAATGTTGGATCCATTCCTTAAGCAGAAAACTCCAGTGCACATAGTGTCTAATCTAATGGATCAGTCTCAGACTAGGTGGAGACTTCACCTTCTTCCACCTTATCCAGACAAATCCTTATGTGCAGCTGCAGAGTTCCCCCAGTAAAAACATAAAGAAGTACTGAAAACGCAAACTGCACAAGCAGCATCCAAGTACCACAGGCAAATCAGCCTCGGAAGCACTACTGGATGGTATATTCAGATATTTTTCTTGGTATTTGAGGATGAAATGCAAAAAAAATTTAACTGCTGCCGCCCCACTGGTGTAGTGCCAACACCAAAGGAGATACACAGAATCAGTCACAGAAGGGTTTGTGTTGGAACTGGCCTTAAAGATCACCCAGTCCAATGCCCTGCATGGGCCAGGGACACGTGTCAGCAGCAGCTGTATTGAAAACAAGCAGTGTTGTGGTGCAGTAGGTGTGTGCTCTCGGGGCGAGGTGCAGAGGAGGGGTAGGGTGCCTGCTTCTATGGGTTCCTTGGCTGCAGCAAGCAGTGCCACCTCCTCCTGCCCCATCCTGGAGAGCCAGTGTCTCCCCATCCTGGCTGCAGCTCCAGGGCAGGTGGCACAGTCTCTACTCTGTGACACCAGGGGACAAGACCCAGGATGGGGGTGGGGCTGGAGCTGTCCCTGGAACAGCCTTGGCCACATGTAGGCAGCCTATGCATGGGTCCCTTGCTGGGTTCTCCCCTGTGCAGCTCCTTCCCTGGGGACACAGGCACTTGCTCTGGGCACCAGATCCGAGTGCCCCCAGCAGCCTCCACTAAAGTGGAAAAGGGAACCCCAAAGCTTTGTAGGAAGATCCTGCTTGAAGTTCGGACCATCACTGCCCCATGGGTACTGGGGGGCAGAGGCAGGGACTTGTGCTTCTGGGGAGCAGGCTGGTGGCAGTGCCAGGGGGCTGGTGAGTGCAGTGCTGGTCCCTCAGGGCGGGCTGGCTGGATCCAGGGAACGCACGGGGGTAACGCCAGAGTTCGTGCCGAGTTCACCAGCCCTGGGTGGCAGGGCTCCCCCAGACCTGTCCTCTATCCCCCTTCTGACCCCCTGGGTCAGCCATTGAGCAGGTCCTTTTCTTTGCTGTCTGTCCTTGGGGAAGCATGTGCCTCATTCCTGAGCTGGGCATGTTTGGGCAGAGCCACATTTGCCCGCCCTGTGGGCACTGGCTCCATCGTGTGCCTTCAATTAAGCTTCTGTGGGGTGAGAGAGCCCAGCCCGGTGCTGTGGGGCTGTGGCAGGCGCGGGCTGTGTAAGATGTTTGTGGTGCCAGCTCCGGGCTCACCAGCACCGTGGGCAGCAGCTCTGGGCTCCCTGGAACCCTGGGCTGCACCTGCTGCAGGGAACTGGCGCTGGGCTGCAGGGAGGGAGGGGCAGGGGACGGCAGCAGGGCTGCAGACGTGGCACACAAGCTCTTGCGACCTCAGGCGTTGCTGGCAGGCAGTTGGAGCGTGGGGAGGAGGCAGTGTTTGCCCCAGGTGGACGCTGCACACCCAGCAGGCTGGAGGAGGAGGCCTCCCATCGAGCCCAGCTGTTGTCCTCTTGCAGGGAGCAGCAGGTGGCTGGCTGAGATGATGGGAACGGTGTCCCTAGGGTGCCCACAGTGGGATACCCACCCCTTGCTGCTCCACCCTGGAACAGGGCACCGCACTAAGCTGTTGCTGCCTGGCCAGCAGGCTGGGGCCTCACTGTGTGCCCCAGGACTGGCCCTGTCCTCCAGGCAACACAGGGGTGGCCTGTGTTGGCCACCATGGGTAGCCCTTTGAAGGCTGAACACCATGTGCTGCATCCTGCAGAGCTCCAGGAGCCTGAAGGGGAGGAGTAATGTGGGGAGTAGCTGCTGGGCAGGATTGGCGTCGCAGGCGCTGCCTTGTGGGAAGCGCCATGGTGGCTCCAGAGCCAGACGTGTCCATGAGCCATGGCCAAGCACTGGGTCCCACCCCCTGCTCTGGGCTGAGGTGCTCAGGGGCGGGGGTGGCCAGGGCCAGCAGTGCCTGACAGCCCCCGCTTTTGGCAGGTACCCGCATCATCTGCGACCGCAAGTTCCTGCTGGAGTGCAAGAATTCACCCGCGGCCAGGACCCCTCCCTGCTGCCTGCCCCAGACCCCCGGTGTCACATCCCTGGCCCAGTCCAGCCTCGTCAAGCTGGAGGAGCTCAAGGAGCGGAATGAGAGCGAAGAGGCCATGCCAGGTGAGCAGCCCAGGGCCGCAGCCCCTGCCCATGGACCACCTTCCAGGGGCATGGGACAAGGCAAGATCCCAACCTCGCCCCAGTTCCAGCTCCTGCCCCCTTTGCCTGCCTATGTCTGCCAAGCCAGCCCCACCCTAACCCTGGTCCTGTATCCATCCATGCCCTTGCAGATCAAGACCAGTTTGAGATGGACATCTGAGTTTCCATCTCCCCGTCTCCAGGCCATGGCTGGGCCTGTTCCTGGGCCTCGTGGAGGTGCTGGCACCGTGACCAGCTGGCTGCAGCCCTCTCTGTTGCTGGGGATGGACGTGTGACACCTCAGGCTCTAGCACAAGTGGCTGGTGCAATTGCCTAGGAGCTCATGCTTGATCAATAAACACCGTGAAACCCCTGAGCTAACCTGGTGTGTGTCTTTGTCAGGGCTCAGCGGGGTCCTTGCCCCCGGGGAGGGACGGTGAGCAGCACCAGGAGGGTGCAGAGGGTGACACTGCAGGTGGGGGGTGGTGAAGGCCTGGGGGTCTGTTCTCAGCTGTGGTGGAGGCAGCTGGTGAGGCTGTCCCGTGAACAGGGGGGGAACAGCACAGTTAACACCTGACTGGGCATGTGTCTGTCCCTGGCCCTCCCTGTCCCTGAGGTCACCCAGGTCTCTTGGGTTCCAGACTCAGGTCTGAGCTGTGCCAGAACAGCAGGAGCCCAGATGGGAGCCGGGGCTGTGGCTGCAGCACAAACCCTGGTCATGACAGGGGCTGTTGGCACGTTGGCCTCTCCAGCCAGCCTGGACCCCTCCTGCAGCAGGGCTGGGCTCTGGGGCTGCTGTAGGCTCCCCACTGCCAGATGAGGGGCCAAGCTTTGCCAGCCAGTGCAGCAAGGACACACAGTACTGCCTGCTCCAGCCAGCTCCTGATGATCCTTCCCTTGGCATCCTGTTGGGTAAGAGCACCCTGCCAAGGCCCAAGCCCCTTGGCCAAGCCTGATGAAGCAGCCATGGCCTCACCCAGCAATCCCATCTCCTGCTGACCCTGGGGAGACGCAGGACCAGTCAGTGCCAGAACCCTCAGGCAGACTGTGGGAGAGGGCAGGTTGGTGCTGTTTATTAAACATAATGAATCGCCACTAAAATGTCGCAATGATTAAAATCCCCTTTTCCTGGATGAGGATTGGGAGGCAGAGGGGGTGCCCAGACTCCCTCCAGCAGCAGTGGCCCTGTTCCTGCCGGTGGCCCTGGGCAGGGGCTGCCCCGGTCACAGTCCACAGCCCCGTCCCTGTTGTCAGGGCTCCTCCTGCCCCGGCTCGGTCGCAGTCTCGGTTGCGGGCTCAGCTGTGGGCTCGGTGTCAGCGCTGCCGTCCGTTGTCTCTCCGGTGGGCAGGTCCCGCGTCTCAGCGATGAGGCGTTTGACGCCCACCATCCACTGGCTCACCTCGTTCACGTGGTCCACCATAAGCGAGCGGTGGATCTCATCAGCTGCATCCCAGTGCTGCTGCTGAAGCTCTGCCAGGACAGGGGACCCCATCAGGGGCACAGGATTCACTGTCCCGCAGGTGCCTCTGCCCCAGGGCCTGCTGGTGGTGTGGATGCAGCCCCCTTCACCCCATACCTTGCACCAGGAGGCTCATCCTCTTCCTCACTGGTGCCGACAGCTTCCCCTGAGCCCATGCGTCCTCCAGCACTGTCAGCCGCCGCCCGATGTCATTGCACACTTGTTTCTGGAAGCAGAGGTGAGCTGGGAGCGAGGGGATGTGCCCCCACCAGCTCTCTTCCCCCCTCAGGTCTCCTGGGAACAGGCAGCCCCCGCCTGGCTGCCCCGGCTGCCGCCCCTCCTGCACGGCGGGGTCAGAGGTGGCGGGAGGGGCCGCGCCCTCACCTGCACCGTGGCCCGGCAGGCGTCCAGGGCTGCCCGCAGCGGGGCGAGGACGGTGTCGGCGGACACGCTGCACTCCTCCTGCTCCGGGCACGCCGCGCTCGGCCGGCCCTCGGCCCGCGGGGCAGCGCCGACAGCACCCTGCGGGGGCGGCCCCAGAGCCCGGGGGGGCGGCGCTGCGGGGTCGGCGGGTGCACTGGGCGGGTCCGGGGGGGCACCTGCGGGGCAGAGGCGGTGGGGCCGAGCCCGTCAGCTCGGAATCAGCTGGCACCGGGCCCCGCAGAAGGGGGGCCCAGAGCCCCGGCTCCGCTGACCCCAGCACCGCGGCTGGCGGGGCCGGGCCGCAGGGTCCCCGCGGATCCAGGCGGGGAGCGGCCCCTGGGGCCGGGCAGGGTGGAGGGACTGGCGGGGGCTCGGCGGTGCTGACCTGGGAGTGCCCCCGCAGGCGGGGGGGCAGCCCGGCGGGTGAGCGGGGTCCGGCGGGAGCCCCCGGCTTGCGCCTGCAGCCCGTACGAGAACTGGGGGGGGTCGTTCCAGCCGCGCTCCTGGTTCCCTGCAGCGGTGAAGGGCGCGGTGAGACCGGGTGAGACCGCGGGGCCCTCGCCCCGGGCGGGACCCCGGGCACGTCCCTCACACCCGGTACTGCCCTGGCGTCCCCCGACACACGGGCCCCCGGAGGAGCCGATCCCCGGGCGCGGCCCCGCGGGTCCCTCCCGGGCAGAGCCGGTGTCCCGCTACCGGGACCCCCCCCCCACGCACCGGAAGCGCCGCGCGCGCCCCGCGCCCCCTCACCCGGCTTCACGTAGGACTCCGCCATCCCGCCACGTCACGCCCGGGCCCGCCCCTTCCGGCCGCTGGCGCGGGAGGGGCGGGGCCGGGCGCGTCCCCGCCCCGCCGGGGGCCGCGCTCGGGGCCGGGGCTGGAGGCGGGGCCGGGGCCGGGGTTGGGGTCCGGGGCTCCTCCCCGGCGGCCCCAGCCCCGGCCCCGGCCCGGCCCGGCCCGCTACGGGCTGTGCAGGAGGGCCCGCCGGAGGCGGAACACCTCCAGGAAGGAGAAGAGTCCCCGCTTGCGGGCCCCGGCCCCCGCCCCGCCGCCGCCCCCCCCCGCCTTGGCCGCCCCGCGGGCAGCGTCCCCCGCGGCCTCCGGCCCGGCCCGGCCCCGGCCAGCCGCGCTCTTCGCCTTCGCCCCCGGGGCGGCGGCCACGAGGCACTTCTGGTACTGCACCTGCGGGGACACGAGAGGCAGCGCGGGGGGGGGACTCCGCACCGGGGTCACCCCCGCCCGCCCCAGGGCTGGGCGTCTCCCCCCGCCGGTGCTCACCATGCAGGCGGCCTGCACCGCCTCCGAGATGGTGCCCGCGTCGGGCTCGCACCAGAAGGCCGCGCACTGGAAGCGTCGCCCCGTGTCCACGATGAGCGCGAAGGTGTGCGCGTCCCGGCCCACCCCCAGGAAGGTCACGTACCGCACCTGGCACTCCCAGATGTGCGCCGCCTCCTCGGGCTCCTGCGGGGACCCCGCGGGCCCATCCACCCCTGGCCGCCGCCCGGGCGGCCCTGCCGCCCCCCAGGTCCGCTCTCCGGGGGGCAGCGCCGTGCCCGTTCCGGCCACAGCCCCCTGTCCCCTCCCCACCTGCGCCGGGTGCACCCTCATGGCCGTGTCGGACACGTAGATGAGGGACGGCGTCCAGTTCTCCCGCCCAGGGCGCCTCGTCAGCTTCTCGATGGCCTCGTTCAACACATCCATCCCTGGGGAGAGGGACACCCCATCCCATCGGCCCCGGCTGCGGCCGTGGTGTGGGCAGGGCTCCTCCAGGGCTGCCCGGCCGCCCCACTGCACGGGGGAGCTTTCTGGGCGTCCCCCAGCGACGGGGGGAGCAGCGGCGCTTACCCATGGCCCTGGGCACGGGCAGGCTGCCGATGTACAGCGCCTCGTAGGTCTGCATCGACTGCCTCACCGCTTCTAGGATATCCACTGCCGGGACAGGAGAGGTGGGGCTACTGCTGTGTCCCCCCATACCCAAGGACCCCGGGGAAATAGCCGGACAAGCCAGAGGGTTCTGGCTCAAAGACGGACTGTGGGCAGGGGGAGCAGCCGGCAGTGCTTGGGGACAGTACCTTGCAGTGGCAGGTCCTCGGCGGAGATGGGCTCCAGCGTGGCGGCCCGTGGCAGCCTGCTGCTCGCTACGGCTCGCTCGGCCACGATCTGCAAGAGACGGGGGTCCCGGTGCCTCCCCTCACCTCCGAGACCCCCAGGCCATGCTCACACCCTCCAGGGCCCCTGCATCCCACCTTGGAGCACATCTCATGCAGAGCCTTGGCGATGCCCTTGGCAGGCACATTGCAGTGAAACACGTGACACTTGAGCACGCAGGTGTCCTTATCACTGGCCACAAAGGCGAAGTCTCTGCAAGGCCACGAGCAAGTCAGTGAGACCCCGACAGAGGCAGCCCCTGCCTGTACTTCCCCCCAGCCCCGTGCCCCCCTTACCTGTCCCTGCAGCCATGGCAGCAGTTGGGAGGGAGGAGAAGGGACAGGTCACTGCTGGGGTGCCTCCCCCCAAGTGGGCAGAGCCACTCCCCTGGGCCCTAGCTCTGCCCTAGCCCCTGGCACCTGCCGTTGTTGCAGCCAACACCCCAGACACGGATGTTGAGGATGGGCTGGCGATGGATGAGGCTGCGGTCGAGGGGGTCCACCAGGCTCATGGTGTCCTTCTTCAGAATCATCACTAGGTCCTGGCCCTGCAGAGGGGCAGTGGTTCCCTCAGCCTGGCAGACAGCCTGGGCATCCCCAGCACCCAGGCCTTGTGTAGGCAAACCCCTGTCCCCCCAGCCTTCTCTACCCCAACTGGGGGGGTCAGCCCTGTTCCTCCCCTGCCCTTCCCCAGCTACCATTCCCATACTCACCCTGGTACCCTGGCACTGTTCCCAAGGAACAGCCCTGTCAGACCCACCTGCTCTACACCTGGGACCATCAGATGGATGCCCTGTGTGGAGAGTTGACTCTACCACCAGCCCTGGTCCCTGCTCCCCTCCAGCACAGTCCAGTCTCAGCAAGAGTGGCCCTGGGGTGGGACCCTGCCTGGCAGCACCATTCCAGGCTCTTACCTCACCCTGGTTCTCCGCAGAGCTCTGGCCCTTGCTGTTGGAGAGCTGCTGGATGCAGTTGTTGACGGCGATGCTGCTCTTGCCAGGTGCCAGGTCCTCCTCAGGGATCTCCACCCAGCCCAAAGAGCGCACAGCAAAGCACTGAGCAGAGACACAGGGAGCTCCAGTGCCACTGGCACAGCCACCTCCGCCCTGCACCACTCACTGTGCCAGAGTGGTCACCCCTGCTCTGGCTCCCATCCACATCCCTGCCAGCTGCCACCCTCCTCCTCTTCTGCCAGCACAGCCCACGATGCAGCAGTGAAGCTGGCGGGTGCGGTACCTTGGAGCCGGGCTCTGCGCTGTGCTGGAAGTCATCTCCGTGCCAGGACAGTGAGTGCCTGCAGAGGGATGGGGCAGTGAGGGGAAGCTCCCTCTGCGTGCTCCTGCAGCACCCAGGGAAGCATCAGGATGCCCTGGAACCAGCAGACCCCCATGCCACCAGCTGGGAAGCATCCCTTGGGGGTGCCCAGCATGGTCCTGCTGGTTTCAGCATGGGTGGCTGCTCTAGGGGGGGAGCACCAGGGCCCAGCACCCAGCGCTGGGCAAGGATCAATGGTACTCTACAAACAAGCCAGCAAAGCACAAGGATAGCCCTACCTCCGGGACAGAGAAGCCATGGGGCTGGGAATGGGCCTGTCCTTTGCTGAGTGCTTCGCTGCAGGGGCCTGGCATTCCTGGGAGAGAAGAGGAAAGGGGTGACAGCTGGAAGAGAAGCAGTCTGGAGGCACCAGGTAGGAGCCCTCCCTCCCAGGACAGCAGCAAGCTTGTGAGCATCTTGGGTAGTCAAGATGAATCCAACCAGGAGGACCCCAGGATGGGGCCCGCCAGAACCTTTCAAAGGGCTTAACCCCAGACATAAATGGGCTGAGCAGGACTTCAGGGTGACACAGACAGGGTGCTCCAAGGGGAGGCTGGACCAGTCATGCCCAGAGGGCCCTTCAGCAGGCTTCTGCCAGGGGTGGAATCCAACAACAGCCCTCACACCCCTGCCCGCATTCCCTACCCTTCCCTGGAGCGTTTCCTCTCCATCAGCCTCTGCGTGCCCTCCTGGGCTGGTGGTGCGTGCAGGGTGCTGCCACTGTGTCGTGCCTGTTGGCACATGCCAGTAATAGGTACCCAGAGAGTCACAGATTTTCCTCCAGCCTGGGGGGAGGTCAGGGTCTGTCTCCAGGCTCTGGTCGCTCCAGAGGTTGTCTGTGCAGAGAGAGAGTGTGTGAGATATGGGGTGGGGAGGAAGATCTCCCAGCTGCCCTGAGGAGCCAAACAGCTTTGCCCAGCAGCGAAAGGGTCCTGCGGTGGTCTCTGGGTGCGTGGCTGGGCGCATGGGCCAGGAGAGGAGCCTGGCGAGGGAACGTGGCACGATGCCAGCGAGGCTGCGGCGGTGGCAGACCCCAGTGCAGGGAACTGCCTCGCTGGCTCCTGGGGGGAGAGCGGAACCCCGGCGGGGCACAGAGGCCAGGGCCCACGGCCTCCAGCCCGGTGCTCCCCTGCCCTCGGCCGGCAAAGGCGCCGGGACAGACCCGGGCTCCGGGCAGACGATTGTGCCCGGGGGCTGCAGCCGTGGCCCCCTCTCCCCCAGCCCTGCGCGGGCACCGACTCGAGCCCGTGGCGCAGCGCGGCCGAAGCGAGCCCGGGCCCGCGGGGGCGGCGCGCTCCGACCGGCCGGGGCTGTGGGGCTGGGCGGGGGTCCCGGGGGATGGAAGTCCCGGCCATGGGAGGGTGGGGGTGCTCTGGGGGTGGGGGGACCTGGGTATGGAGCTGGCCCCGGAGTGGGTGGGCTCCCGGCGACCTTGGCGGGGGGGGGGGGAGCGGCGGGGCCGGGCCGAGCCGGGCCCCGATCAGCACCGCGGACAGCGCCGGGCGCGGTCGCCGCTCCCACCCTTGGGGCCCCGCTCCGCACCCCGACCCCGGCCCCGCACCCCGACCCCGGCCCCACAGCCCGACACCGGCCCCACAGCCCGACACCGGCCCCACAACTCGTCCCCGGTCCTGCAACCCGCCCCTGACCCCTCAGGCTGTGCCCGCGCCCGCCCTGCCCGCCGCGCTGACCGTCGCAGTTGACCAGGACGATGGCCAGCATGTAGTCCTTGCCCAGCATGGCCCCGCCGCCCGCCCGGCGCGGCGCCCCCGCCGCCGCCTGCCCAGGCCCGGACCCGCGGCGGCTGCGGCGGGAGGGGTGGGGCCGGGGCGGGCCGGGGGCGGGGCTGGAGAGAGCCGGGGGGGCGCGGGGGGATCGCCCGCACGGAGCTGGGGAACGGGCGGGGTTGTCCGGAGCCCTTGGGGTGTGTCTCGGGGCAGAAAATTGGGCCCTGCGGAGGGAAGGGGCTTTTGGGGCTGGAAAGGAGGTTTCTGAGTGCGACAGACAGCAGAGCCAGGTCAGCCCCTTGTGCCCTCAGGTTCATTCCCTTCTCCTCCATCCACTCTTAGGGTTCCTCCATTCCCTTCCCTGTTCCCACAGATCATGCATCATTCCTCTCCACCCACTGTTCATTCTCCATTCGTGCCCAGGTCGGCCCATTCCCTTCTGCCTGTGTCCAGCCCACACCAGTCAGTGCTGAAGGCATCCAAATGTCCATGCTGGTCACCTTCCCCTTCTCACCGGGGGCCAAGAGCTTTGCATCTCCAGTTTGAGACTTTTTTCCATTCTACCCTGAGTGGACAATCCCGGCTAATGCTCAGCACACAGGAACAGAAGCTCTGGAGTCATTTGTTGTACACCTGAATTCCCCATGGAGCTCCTTGAGTACTGCTCAGGGCAAAGTCCTTCCAAGCTACAGTTGCCTGATGAAATATTCCAAGATGATGATGGCCCATGTTATGCAAGACTAGCAGCAAGATGGTTTGCTACAGGTGGCTTTTCCAGACAGTCCATCATGGCCTCTCCACATTTTCTTCTTCAGAGCCAGAAGCTGGTAGTCCTGCATGCAGCCCTTGAGCCTCCCATGCCACCTCAACTGCCCTGCTCCTTTCCACGCAGTCATCCACAGAGCTCGCAGTTTTTGGAAGTGCAAAATGGATTTTCCATGCTTGGTCCCTCTCTTTCAGTGAGGCGTTGCCTCTTTGCTTGGCCTCATTCATGCATCTCATGGGCTAACATGCCTCTGATTTTGTGAGACACCCTCCTCTCCTATTTGCATTTTAATCCTGCTCCCATGGCCTGAGAACAGTACCAGCTCCATAATCCAGTCTTGCAATTGTCCACAATCATTTCTGTCTCCTGGTGGCAGCTGCTTTTTTGGAGACAGGCTTTTTCTTCTGCATCTGTCCAGAGCTAGTTGGATTTCTGACACTTGATTGAAGCACTGTGTGCTTGGGACATTATTTGCCCAACCCAGCCCAACAGAGAGAGCAGGGGAGGCTCGTGGCTCCCTGTGTTCAGACGTGTCTGAGGGGTCACAGGTCTCACCTTGACTTCTGCTTTCCCCAGACTTCCACCTTTTCCATTTGGCAGGAGTGAGCTCACCCCTGCCAGGAACAAGCCTATTATGGTGACTAGCAGTGCTCTGGTATCCTCTGCTGCACGTCTCTCCTCGTCCTTAACACACATTTCACTTTCAAAAACCACACTCAGCTGATCAGACGGGAGGCAACAACCCCAACACAAACTGTTCCCACTCCTCTTCTGGCTCATCCAAGCCCACCAAGGTGAAGGCAACTCTCTCCTGGCAATGTCTTGAAGCTTAAGGGCAATGATGGCCCATGTGATGCAAGACTTGCAGCAAGGGAGGAGAATCTGGGGATGGCGCAGAGCAGAACTTATGAACTGTATGAAATGTCATATGGGATGTTTCAGGGAACAGGCATGAGAAGGGGAAAGGGAGGGACTAGGGGAGGAAGAAAAGAGAGAAAATATTTTGGTGATGTGTAGGCAGTGGTAGATATGCCTGCCTGCCTCAGCAGCATGTTTCAGCACTGTAGTCTGTCCTAGACCCTCATTAAATCATATTTCTTCTGTGCAGTGGTGCTGTTCAGAGCTGCCTGGGCACGAGTGGTGAAGTTTTTGGTGGTTCATGAGAGGAAAAGGATAAGGAAAGTATAAGGATAAGGAAAGCCTATACCCATTATACTTCTCAGGGAAAGGTATGAGATATCTTGTAATTCTTCAGCTTCCATAATTTTCTGGTGTTGGCCCTGAAGAGTGAGAGATCTGGGTTTGGTTTGGTTTGATTTGTGCTTGAAGCAGAAGTACGGTGGCAAGTGTCAGTTTTGGTGCTGGGTTAGAAACCAAAACTCTCTTCTTCTGGCCTGAATAATGAAATCCTGGAGAAGTGGAAAAGGATTTCTCCTTGTAGAGATTGAATTTTATCTTCCTAGTAAAATCACCAGCTAGATCTCTTCACAATATAAGGGGGATCTCTCAGCCCCTCTGACACTTCCCTCAAAAAGAGAAAAAACAACTCACAGGGCTTCCTTGCAGCAGTCTGGGTTCTCAGATCTGTCAATTGTGGATCAAAAGACTCCTAAAGAGGCTCATTACGTGTCATGAAAATACTCCATAGCTGAAATCAGATTCAGATCTCAGCAGGTCCAGCTCAGTTTTACCTAAGACAACAAAATAGATAACTTGACTCCTAACCAGATCTTTTGTACAGGCCATATTTCCAGGGGATAAACATACAAGGTTTCTCTCTGTGCTGCTCCTGAGACAAAAGACAGAATCTCCTTCAAAGAAAATATCCATGTTCCATCAGGCAATTTTTTCCAGTGTGTGTCTTCATTCACTCTGGAGAAGGAGGTTTCTGTTGTGACAGATTAATAATTTTCAGGTTATGAAAACCCTTCATAAAAGAAATCAAGTGAAATCTTAGGCAGCAATTCTGCTTTTCCACCACCTTCCTCCCAGCTACTGGAAAACCAAGATCATGCTATGCAGCCCAGATTCAGTTATCTGTAGTTATCAAATATCCCTGTCCCAACACCCCACCTGGCAGAAAAAAAACACAGTTTAAGCTGCTTCTGTGCTTCCACCATCACTTATTTCCACCTCAGTTGTGCAAGTCAAGCAGAGAGGAAAGGAAGAGGCCACAAGATGAACACAGACAGGTCCAAATCAACCCCCTAAACCTATGGAATCAGGACTTTGAAATGCAGAAAAAATACCAGAACATCACATTTGATGCAGTAATTCATTTGAAACTGTAATTCCAATAAGCCATGTTTTTTTTTCTCTCTGTTTAACTGCCTGGTTTCTGTGAACAGCACTGATTTGCAGAGCTGCTGTGAGCTATTGGCACTATGGATTGAATTGGTACATACAGTTCCATCCCATATCCCAGAGAGTTCTCTGGAACACTGCCTGTTCCATAAGTTTTTTTTAAGAAATTCTGTTAATATCCTCTGATCATTTCACACCTCTCTTATAATACTGAGTGCAGAAGTATCCATAGTTTCAGTTTCTCAAGCTGCTTCACACACACTCAGATAACACATTTAAATTTTCCTGTCACCCACTACTAATTCATCTCAGAAAGCCTGGGGGTGGGGATTGACAGTGAGGAAATCAATTCCCTGCCAGTTTGAAGCACACACACCCTGGAACACAAATAATTAATATGAGGAACCAGTACTTCTCAAAGGAACTTAAAATCAGCAGCTAAAACGTTGAGTGTTAGTAAGAGTAAATGCTGCTCTTGGCTTCATCTAATTTCTTGGAGACAGTTCTGATGCTTCCCAGAACCAGCACCTCAGGCCACCAAACAGCTTCAGCTACTTTGTTAGTGGAGGAATTAGTCAGAACTTTGCAACTCTTTAACCACTGGATCACCAGTGCAAAGTGGCTGTTTTCCTCTGCTAATTCACAGGATCCCTACTAGTGACGTGAAATTATATCCAGAGGTTCTAAGCATATTTTTACTGCTTTAAACTAAAATCTAAATGACCTCCATTGCAGCAGTACTGCTCTCTTTTTAATTAGTTCCACTGCCTAATAGTGATGATGAGTAAAGACTTGAGGTACGTGCTAAAAAGTATAACGAGGAAACATATAAACCTTAAGCTATATAAATAAATGGGGGGAAACACTGCACCAGCATCGAATTTCAACTACAGAACTATAGTTTGTCTTCATTTAAACCAGATAAGAATTAGTGCCTGGTGTTATTACTTAACATTTTAATAAAGGCATTATTTAATTATTGTATGGTTTCACATTTGTGTTGCACTAGGTTTGTTCTTTTTTCTTTGGTTACTACACGAGCCATCAAACAACAACGAAAAATCTGGGTTTGTTTTCATTTTAATGATGAAAGTAGATTCTCCATTTACTAAAAAGGCTTAATTCACATTTACTATCTGTGCTCCCAGTTTTAACCCTGTTGGAAGCTTTCATTTCAACAGCCTAAGGCTGACATGCACAACCTTTAGGAAAAGCATAACTGCAAACAGAAATTAATGTCTACAAATATAATTAAACATTCTAAATGAAAAAAAAAAGATCAGCAAAGGTGGTTTTCAATGCTCTTCTTTGCCCTTTTTATCATGCAATCATTAAGGTTGAAAAAGACCTCCGAAATCACCGAGCCCAACCTGTGACCAATCACCACCTCGTCAGCCAAACTAGAGCACTGAGTGCTAGGTCAAGTTGTTTTGTGCACAGTTCCAGAGATGGTGATTTCACCCCTGCCCTGGGCAGCCTGTTCCAGTGCTCATTCACCCTTTCCGTGAAAAAAAACTTCCTGATGTCCAACCTGAACCTTCACTGGTGCAGCTTGAGGCCATTTCCTCTTATCCTGTCCCTTGTTCCCTGGGAGAAGAGCCTGATTTCCACTCTCCTGTCAGGGAGTTGAAGACAGTGAGAAGGTCCCCCCTGAGTCTCCTTTTCTCCAATTTGAGCCCCCCCAGCTCCCTCAGCTGCTCCTCATAGGACTGACACACAGACCCTTCCCCAGCTCCGGTCCCTTCTCTGGACATGCAACAGCCTCTCAATGTCTTTCTTGCCGTGAGGGGCTCAGAACTGGATGCAGCACTCGAGGTGTGGCCTCACCAGTACCCAGGACAGAGGGAAGTCACTGGCCTGGTCCTGCTGGCCACACTCTTGCAGGTACAGGCCAGGAGGCCAAGGGCACACGCTGGCTCATGTTCAGACACTGTGAACCAGCATTCCCAGGGCCTTTTCCAACAAGGCAGCTTTCCAGCAGCCCTACCCCAAACCTGTGCCGCTCCCTTGCACTGCCTTGCCTTGCCTTTCAACCCCCTCCCTTGCATTGCCTTTTGTACCCTGTCCCTCCCTTGCATTACCTTGATTATGCCTCCCTTGCCTTCCCCTCCCTACCCCTCCCTTGCCTTGCCTTACCAAGCTCTCACGTGCCTTGTCCACCATTCCCTTGCCTACCCCGTCCTTGCCTTCTCCTCCCATGCCTTGATTTGCCTTCCTTTGCCTTGCTGTACCATTCCCTCCCTTGCCTACCTGTTCCATGCCTTGTTTATCCGACCCCTTCCAGGCCTTGCCCGGAGGTACCCGAACGCACGGGAGCGCTCCTGGCCTCGCCCCTCGCTCGCCCGCCCTCCCGCGCACCGGCGGCTCCCACGGCCGCTGCCCCGCGACCTCCAGGCCCCGCCAATCCCGGCCCGCCTTTCTTCGCCTCGTCCAATCACAGCCGTCCTTTCAATCAGGCCGCGGTCCCGCCAAGCCCGGCCCGCCCGGCCTCGGCCCGGCCCCTCAGCCCGGCTCCGCCCCCCCTCTCGCCTGAGGCGCCGCTCCGGGAGACGGCGGAGCCGCAGCCTCGCTGTGGCAGCCCCCCGCAGGTGCTTTTGGGGTCCGGGAAGGGCCGGTGGGGTCTCCCCGTTCGGGTCCCAGCCCGGAGCTGTCCCGGGGGAAGGAGAGGGCGCGATCGGCCCCCGGCGTGGCGGCGGCGGCGGCGGGAGCAGGACCTGAAGGGACAGCGGGGCTGGGGGAGATGAGCGGGGAGGGAACAGGCGGGCCGGGATTGGCTGGGCCGGGCATGCCCTCGGCCTGTGATTGGCTGGGCCGGGCCGCGCAGCACTGGCAGGAGGGTATAAATAGGGTGCGCAGGGGTCCGCCGGTGCCAGTGCGGCGGCAGGAACGGGAGCGGGGCCGGCAGCGCCGGTGCGGCAGCGCCGGTGAGCCCAGGCGGGACCCCCGCGCCTGCCTGGGCCGGGCCCTCGGGCGGGCGGTGCCCCTTGGCGGCCGTGCCGGCCTGGCCCTGTCGCTGCCTGTCGCGGAAGTCGGTCAGCGGTGGTGCCAGAGGCTGCTGCAGGGCTCGAGTGCGCGGCGGGGGCACCGGCCGCTGCCCCGGGGGATGGGGGTCCCGAGAGTAGGGGCGGAGGGATGCGGCCTCGCAGGGATCTAAAGTAAATTTAAAAATAAAGGCAATAAAGCTGTTTTAGTCTATTACTATTCTTTTATTCTACTTTTATTTTCTCTTATTAGTCTATTCTTTATTCTGCTATTTTGGTATTCCAATCATTTTTTCATTGCATTAATGGGTTATTGTGCTACCCTATTGAACTACTGTACTTTTATTCTATTCTTACTCTGTTATTAGATACATAATGTTTATTAAATAAAGGTTGTAGAGTTTGGGCTGAACCACCGATTGTGGGGCCAGAGGTGACATAAAATCCTTAGGGCTGGAGTAGGTGCCCTGGGGCTGGAGCCGAACCCAAACCAATGTGGAGGTGAAATGGAACGCTGGGGCTCTGGAGCTGAAATAAATCCTGTGGGCAAAGGGATGGAGCTGCAGCTTGGGGACTGCAGGAGCTGCCTGGGGGGTTCCATCCCCCCGCCGTGGGACCAAGCACACTGGGGCTGGCAGGGCAAGGGAGGAGCTGGCAAGGTAGGAGAAGGGAGGCCTTGCCTACCCCTCCCTTGCCTTACTTTTCCTTCCCTTGCCTTGTTTTACTTCTGCCTCCTTGTTTGACCCTTGCCTAGCGCCTTCTTACCTTGTTCTCCCTACCACGCCCTTGTCTTGTCTTCCCTTTTTATGCACAGAAAAGATGCATTGTTTCTTTATTCTTTATCCCTGTCTAACTCTTGTTTAGAGAGCCACAGGTTTAAAAACTGACCTGGTTTGGGCACATCAGGCAAAAGGTGTGGCTCAGCAGGGAAGGGACCTGGGGGGCACTCCAAGCCACCCACAGAAGATTGGGGGACCTGTAACACCCGTAATTGGGACGTCGCTCATGGAGCTCCAGCGGGCTGTGGGGGCTCAGCTCCACACCTGTCACAGGGGTTGGCAGCGCCAGGAGTAGCCAGAGGGAGCAGGAAACATCAGAGCTGCAGAAACATCTACAATGACCTTTAAAAAAACAGCTTTGGCTTAATGAGGCAGGTGAGCAAATCCCTGCCCTGAGCAGCAAGCAGAGACAGGAGTCACAGCAGGGGACAGACAGATTTATTATGTTTCTGGGAGCAGTGCCATTACATTTTGCTGGGGATAAGGTCACCCCCCTGCAGCCAGAGCAGAGAGATGGGCTGGGATGGTTATTCAAAGCGACGGGAACAAGAAGCTGCAGCCAAACCCCCAGGATCTGCTGCCAGCATGGGGCTCCATGGGTTGCTGTGGCAGACGTGCAGCTGGCATCTGCCAGAGCCACTCCACAACATCTTCCCAGCAACGTTCTCAAGGGCCAGGGCATGGCGCAGGAGTCAGTGCAGCCTCTTGGCTCCCACCAGGGAAGGAAGGGCATAAGACAAGAATAAATACAGCTTTCAAAGTCACCCCAACACCCCCCCCACTGCTGCACAGCCTGGTGAAGGCATTTACGGAAGGAAATCCGTCAGCCAGAATCCAGCAAAGGAGTAGCTGCGTCCGAAGGCGTTTAACACTGACTCGTCCGTATCCTGATCTCCTCCACCAGGCTCTCCCTGCGAACATTGATCTACACAGGGGGAGCAAAAAGTTGCTTCAGTACAACTCCAACAGCTTGACATGCCCCCACAGCCGTGGCCCTGTGTCTCAGGAGGTCACACCAAGGTGGCACCAGTCCCTCTACAGGGATCAAGCAGGCTGCAGCAGCCACAGAGCTGAACCTGAAAGAGCAGGTACCCACCAGCAACCCCAGTAAGCCCTCTCCTGCACAATGGTTGTGAGAATGATTCTCTTCCCAGTCTTTCCTATTGGTTCCAAAGCCACTGATCTAGGTGATCTATGCAGTGATCTAGCCAGTGACCTCTGCACTGATTCCAGTGCTGCCTGTTTTGGGAATGTGTCCTGAGATAATAGGCACAAAGCAGCCGTGCAGTTCAGGGCTAACCAAGTTCTGTTCAGTCTCTCATTGCCAAGAGCACACCTCCAGGACCTTCACCGACGGTCCCATGTCATGGACTGAAAGCATGAGCAGCCATGCAGGCCACTGAATCACCCCTCCATGCTGCAGGCTCCTGAACTGAGGAGTTCAAGGAGGCTACATAATAGGAAGCTCTCCAGAGCTTGAGACAACAGCATTTCATTACTCCAGGAAGCTGCATGGAGCAAGGAACTGCAATATTGTGTGTTACAGAAGTTGCTGGAAAGACCACTGGGTCCAGAGGGTCACATAGCCACCCCCACCATGGCAAGCTGCCACAGGCCATACCTCCTCCCTGGTTGCCACGATGCGCAGCTTGACAACTCCATCTTTGAGCTCCTGCTCACCCACGATGGCAACAAGAGGGATGCCTGTGTCCTCACAGTACTGCAGCTGATTCAGCAGCTTGGGGTTCTTCTTGTACAGCATCTCTGCCTGGGAGAAAGCCAAAGCACAACACCATCATCAAACTGGGATGTTTCACTGGACCCCTTCAACCAGGCATTGCTGGGCCAGTCTGGTGAGTGAGGTTGTGTGGTGGGGAGAGGATGGACTCATGGAGAAAGCTGGGCACCAGGTTCAACAAGGCCAAGTGCTGGGTCCAGCACATGGGCCACAAAGCCCCATGAAACACTCCACGCTGGGGGCAGACAGGCTGAAAAGTGCCTCATGGAATGGGAACTGGGGGTGGTGGTTGACAGTGGCTGAACACAATATCAGGTGTATGCAGGTGTATGCAGGTGGACAAGAAGGCACCTGGCTTGTACCAGCATCAGTGTGTCCATCAGGACCAGGGCAGTGACAGTCCCTCTGTGCTGGGCACTGGTGAGGTCACACCTCAAATCCCATGTTCAGTTCTGGGCCCCTTAGGGCAAGAAAGACACTGAGGTGCTGGAGCACATCCAGAGAAGGGAACAGAGCTGGGGAACGGTCTGGAGCACAAGTCTGATGAGGAGCGGCTGAGTGAATTGGGAGGACTCAGCCTGGAGAAAAGGAGGCTCAGAGAGAACCTTCTCATTCTCCATAACTCCATGACAGGAGGGTGGAGCCAGGTGGGGGTCAGGCTCTTCACCCAAGTAACAAGTGACAGGAGAAGAGGAAACGGCCTCAAGTTGAGCCAGGGAAGATTCAGGTTGGATATTAGGGAAAACTTCTTCCTCAAAAGGCCAGTCAGGCATTGGCACAGGCTGCCCAAGGTGGCAGTAGAATCCCCATCCCCAGAGGGATGTAACAGACATGTGGATGTGGCACTTGGGGACATGGCTTAGTGGTGGCCTTGGCAGTGCTGGGTGAATGGTTGGACTCAATGGTGTCAAGGGCTCTTTCCAATCTAAATGGGAAGGATTATGCCAATGAGTAATAACACAACACAGCTCAAAGGTGCTGACAAGACACTGCTTATCCTGGGAATCACCAGGCCATTAACCCTAGTCCATGTCACCTGGGGTGTCCCTACAGGGCCAGGAGCCTAGCAGAGCACCCAGGCACTCCTCTCCCCTCACTGAGGCAGTCTGTCCGCAGCAGGCAGGGACCAGGGCCCTGCTGCCTGCTTTGGGAATCTGTCCTGAGGTAAGGCACAGAGCAGCCCTTGCAGTTATAGGGCTAACCAAGTCCTGCTGCCCAGCCCTTCGTGGAGAGCCCATAATTTGGGACACTGGGAAGAGGAAGGCTCCACTCAGGAAGGCAGTCTGCTCCCCACCTGCTCCCTGTAACTCCTTCACAAAGCAAAGCCAGATCTGGTCCATTCCCAGACACAGGGTGAACCAGGCAGCTCTCAACTTTGCCATCACCCAGTCATACCTTGATTCCACCATCCCACAGTTCAGAGATGAGCTTCAGTCGCTCTTCAAGGAGCTTCTTTTGGGCAGAGGCCACCAGCACCTGTGTCTCCGTTGTCCTGATCTTTTCCTCAGAGGCCTAGAGAGGGGACAAGACTCAAAAGATGCCACAGACATACCGATACACCTGAGATTCTATGAGCAGGATGGGTGACCACCCAGCTCCATCAATCTAGCAGTGAAGAGGATTGGGCTCAGAAGGATCAACAGCATAAATTCAGAGTCAGGGAGGTCCCAGAGATCCCACCCTAAAGCAGAATCTCATTTTCTGCAGTTGTTCCATGATGTGTGCTTAACACAACCTCCCCTCTGTTTCTGCACACCCAAGGGCCTCCTAAGTATCTGCTCCAAGCACCTCAGGAGCAACACACCCAGGAGAAGGCAGACACGGGCAGCTGTCTGCTCTACAGCTGAGCTCCGAACTATGGGTTAAACAGCAGCAAGCTGAATGCTCCACCAGCCCCTGTGGCAGATGCTGGATACTCCATGTGGCATTTTCCTGCTGCCTTGCTGAAGGGAGAAGCCTTTAAAAGGTCACCTGCAAAGGAACAAACGTGGCCAGGACTGGAGGTGGTGAGGGAGGAATTCAGTTTCTATTTAGAAATCCCAGTTGTGTCTGGCTGCCAAGAGAGAACCAACACCAGACTTCTGGGGGAGGGGAACATGTGGCCACATTTTGGGAGCTTACAAAGACCTATTTAACACCCATTGATTGGGATGGAGAACAGTACAACTCTGAGGAGCGGGAAGAGGAAAAAGCTATCTGGGAAACACCCCTAGAGGCACTGCACTTCCTGCCCTGGAACATATGATCCCTGTCTGGTCTCTGTAGTGCCATAGGCAGGACAAATAGATGTGTGAGGCTGCTGCCTCCCTTGCAGAACAATGCTGCTGCCTCCCTTGCAGAACAATGCTGCCTTGCCAACGAGGACATGGGCTCACACGGATGCCTAACGCAGGGGGGAACACTAAGGTACCTGCCCCAGGTACCTGCCACTGCTGAGGATTAAAGTGCCCCCTCCAGCTGCAGAAGCCGTGTCTGAGGGCTGTGGAAAGAAGAGTCTTGTCTTCAGTGGGAGCCCCAGATATCTTCTGCCAGGCCAGAGAGAACTGGAGCTTATATCCTGGCTGGCTTCTCCAAATGCTGGGGCAAGGACCACTCTCTTCAGCTCTGCTGGAGTGGGGGATTAACCATTAATTTGGTGCTTACCTGAGCACCAAAGGCACCTACCTCGAGTCTCTGTTCCAGGATGGAGAAGATCCGCTCGATCCCAATGCTGACCCCCACACAGGGCACCTTCCGGCCCTTGGGATCAAACATCCCCACCAGCCCGTCATAGCGGCCGCCTCCGGCCACGCTCCCAACGCTGACCGCCTCCTCCACGTGCTCGTTCTCCTGATGCAGCAGCACAGCCTCAAAGATCACCCCCGTGTAATAGTCCAGGCCCCGTGCCAGGCTCAGGTCGAAGGAGATCTGCAGGGCACAAGGGAGGCCCCGTCACTGGGTGCTCCAGGACACACAAGGGCAGCACCCCCTCCTGCCCCCACACCTCCTCACCTTCTCTGTGATGCCAAACAAGGTCAGGTACTCAAAGAGCAGCTTCATGTCCCCCAGCCCCTCCTTGGCCAGCTTGTTCTGGGACAGCTTTGGGTCCTGGAGAAGACGCTCGATCAGGTCCAGCCCACCTGTGGGGACCAGCCATGCCTCAGGAGCGTCAGGGCAGCAGCACCCGCCGGGGCAGCCCCGGCCAGCCGGGCGGGTGCCCTGCACCTTCCATCCCCAGCCCAGAACAAGGCCAAGGGCACGACCCCGGGGTGCTCACCATGGAGCTGGACATACTCCCCAATGCGATCCGCAGCCTCGGGAGAGAGCCCCTTCTCTCCCACCATCTCGCTCCTCACTTCTTCCCATGGCACCTGAGAGGGGAGAGAAGGGCATCAGCCACTGCACAAAGGACACGGGCTCTCCTCTGCACGGCAGAATCCCATCATCATGGTTAGAAGGTGCATGGAGAAGTAGCAGCTCTCAGAGCACAGTCACATGTGCATAACTCCATTTCTGGTACAGCCTGTTTGTAACCCAACCCTATAAAAATACTTTTTGTTTGATTTCTGGCCAGAATCAAGTATCAGCACTGTATAACCACCAAGTCTGAGAGCCATCTTGCTGCTGGGGTTTCCCTGGTTAGGTACTTAATCATAAACACCATTCAGGAAAGTGTTGCTGGTCATGGAATCACCTGGAAAGGTGTGAGGTGTTGCTTGGGTAATGGAAAAAACCCAATGTAAGCAAAATATGCTGCCATGTTCCCAATGACCAAGGGGTCAAAGAGAACCTGAGTCTTGATTACATCCAGCTCCACTGAGATAAATCACAAGGAAATGATCCTATCAGAAAGAAGCCCAGTGCTGCCTTCCCATTGCTCTTCCATGCATACACAGCCCCAAACCCCAAACTTCGGTCATGCCTTTGTAATGGATCTCTGCTAGCAGGGCTGTGAGTGAGACTTCCTCCAGTTGACTTCACTTGACCATCTGATGAGGCCCCCACAGGAAAACGGAGCTCACCCTTCAACAAAGAACCATGACCACATGAGACACAGCTGCTGTGTTTAGCAGGGTTTAACACAAAGGTTAGGAGCACTCTTTGAAGCACAAAGCACATCGTGTCCTCCACACGAATCTGAACACACAGAAATTGAGCTCCAAATTCTACTTCAGATCCCAAACCAAGAAATCTGAAGCCTGAGACTGCACTTCATGTTAAAGTTCCTTTTCCTTAGCTACTAAAGGAGGGCTGTACACACACTGAAGAGACTGATCTCCAGCATCTTTATCTGACTAGGGCCTACAGCCAAGATAATCAGCTGCAAACAAAAAGTTGTCCCTGGACAACTGGCACCTTTCCCTCCTCCCTAGAGGCTACAAAATGGCCTGAATCCCTTGGAGACCTTCATAACAGCCAGTGCTCTTCCAAAGCAGGCAGCCTGTTGAGCCCAAAACCTGAGACTTCCTGCCTCATGTCTTAAAGGTGCAGCTGCACACTGAAGGGGCTGTTCTGTGTCACAGCAAACCTGGCTACACACAGCATGACTGATACAAGCACCTGTGCTACCAGCACAAGTCAGCAGAGTGTGGATGAAGTGAGCAGGGATCTCTTACTCATCACTTCCAATCCTCTTCTCTATTTCCAGGGAAAATATAGAAACCTCCCCCAATCCACTTCACTTCTCATTGCTGTGTCCATCTCCTGAGGGTCCCACACACAGCCAGAGGCATGTGCCGTCCAGTGGTACCTGGATCATGCTGGAACTGCCTGGCCAGCACCATGCACAGGCTGCAGGCTCTGCGTCCTCAGAGGGATGCTGAACATCACATCAACCAAAAGAGAACAGCAGCACCCTGCAGGACAGCATTTATCAACAGGGTCCTGGACAACACGACTGTGTCAGCCTGCTCACTTGTGGATTTCCATTTTGCTCTGCCCTGTCCCCTGCAAACTGCCTTACAGACTAGTACAGACTGTCACTTGTAACTGCACTGCTCTACTCCTCTGCTCTCACAGAGACTTCATGCTTATGTCACACTTGCCTGGTACCTGAAGTCTGAAATTTTAATAAAGGTTTGACTGGATGATCTCTCAAGATCACTTCCAATCTGGGCTGTTCTATAATTCCAGGACACAACTGTAATTCCTCACACCACCTGACTAAACCTGATGCATTCAAAAAGGTTCGTCAATGCCTAGCCTAATTTGGTGCACGTTTTCATGAGCCTGGTTCATAAGCAGCAGCACCTTGAGCAGGTGAAGGTTTGGGATGTTCAACCTCCCATGTGAAGAGCAGTTTTCCCCTCCCACCTTTCCTTTTATCAGGACCTTATGGGATACTGGAGAAAAAACCAGAGGATCCACTTTTCCTCCATGAATGCTGTGCCCTGCATGAATCCCCTCCAGGGAAAGGTGGGAACAACTCGATGCTTATCAGCGTTTTCCAGCCAATTCTCACAGACCATGGGTCATTCACTGAGACTCCAGCAGCAGCAGTTGCAGCCTGGGGCTCCAGCCCATACCTTATCCAGTTTGTCCACGCTGGAGCAGATGGTTCGGAATTTGCTGTCCGGGACCCCACAAACTGCAAACATCCCATCAAGGATGCGCCGGTCGTTGACCTGGGGGAAAGAGAGCAGCACATCAGGAATTATGAACTCAACCAGATGCTTCAGCAGTGTCCTGCTTTGTCCCCCTGTAGTTTTAAGCAGGGAAGAGAATATAGGAGGTGTCTGCCAAGGGTTTTTTTTGCTATTTGCAATTTCTCTTTCCCGTTCTTGGGGAGCTGAGCTTCCCAGAGCAGATCAAACAGCACAGCTGACATCTACCAAGCCTGGGCAGAGCCATCACATTTCCTTCTAGAGCCACAGACACCTCCACTCACCAGAGAAAAAAAAAACCATCAGGGCCTATGAGTCCTTTCATGTGGACATGTAAAAACAGCTCAGGAACAGACCATAGCCAAGGACATGAATTCAGAGTACTACCCTACACTCTCAGGATAAGAGCAAAGGGACATCTGATTATGTTAAATCCTCGGTGAGGATTTTTTTTGTTACAATAGTACAGTGAATTCTGTAGCTTAATTATGCTCTGTAAGAGTACATAATTGAGGCCAAAGACTCAGCTGGATTCAACATTTCCACGGCTAGTGAGAACATCTACAATTAGTCAGAAACAAAGAAATTGCACAAAGAAATTTGGAATCCTCCAGCATAAACATGAACCAGAATGTGCCTTGTGGGAGACAAGAATAACCACAGGCAGGTTACTCTGTTGCTCCCCACTGCAGGAGTGTGTTCATCCTCAAAGGCACCACTTTCACCACTGTGCAAACACCCAGTTCCTCCATCTCACCCCAGACAGGTTCAAGGGGAAGTACCTGGCTGCTGCCCCATGGGGCTGCAACAGGAACACAACATCCAGCCTGCAGTGCTCACCTCCCTGCAGTGCCCAGCAGTGGCCCAGCTCCAGGTCCCTCCCAGATCCCAGCGCCCTCCCGTGCATCCAGCACTCCTACCCATTGCTCTCCTGCTCCTGTGCACCCTTCCCATCCTGCCTCACCTACACATCGAGCACCATTTGCTGCTGCTCCAAGGGAACAGAGGTGTCTGGAAGCAAACAGCAAGCTCAGCCTACAGTAGGGCACAGCTCTTGTTCTAGGAAATGCTTCAGCTCCAAAAAGGACTTGGTAGAAAGGAAGGACTCTGCAGGCAACACCACATACACTGAGCAGATGCCCCTGCTAAGGAGACATCAGGAGCTGGGATAAGGGCAGGAATCCTGGACCAAAGCCTGTTTTACTGCAGGCAGTGAATATGACAATCACCTGCTTACATAGGCATTAGGAAGAAATCCTTTATTATAGGGGTGCTGAGGCCCTGGCACAGGTTGCCCAGAGAAGCTGTGACTGCCCCACTCCTGCAAGTGTTCAAGGCCAGGCTGGACAGGGCTTGGCACAACCTGGGATAGTGGAAGGTGTCCCTGCCCATGGCAGGGTAATGGAACCAGATTATACTTAAGGTCCCTTCCAACCCAGACCATTCTATTATTCTAGCTGGCTGCTGGAATTTTGCAAGGGACTGTGGCTAGTTCTGGAGAGAACACTGCTAGCTGCAACCTCAGGAAAACTCCTGTCATTCCCAACTCAAAGCAAGTCCAGGTGGAGGTCCAATCTTTAGCACAAGAGGAAGCACATTTGCAGAGAGGAGGGATGAACTTCTGGGTCAGGCCTTAGAGTGGGCACAGGTACTCCTGTGTAAAACCACAGGACAATGACCACTGCTTCCCACCCTGGCACAGAGACTCCACCCAATCTCACCTTGATGATGAAGTCCCCGAGCTGCAGGTCACTCAGGATCTCGTGCACGATCTTCAGGCACTCAGCATCGGGAATCATTGGGTCAAACTGCCCGGCAATGTCAAAGTCCTGGGAGCAGAGGAAAAGGCAGTGAGCAATTCAGCACCACAGCATGGCTGCAGCAAAATAGCTTCAGCTGCTGGTAACAGCAGTTTGTATACAAAAACCAACAGAATTGGGATGTGAGGGAGCACTGTCCCTTACAGACTGGATGCAGAAGGGACAGGATGTGGATTAGGACCTCTACCACGGAAGGCAGCAGTGCTCTCACATCCACTGCATTTCAAAGAGTTTGTACACTGTGACCTGCTCCCCTGACCCAGCACTTGCTGTGTGACACTCTGAAACAGAGATCCTCGATAAACAACAAAAAGGAGGAGCAGCAGTAAATAAACAGAACAAAGGAACCAGAAAGGGGAGGGAAAAACTACTTTCCATTTGCTATGACCTAAATGCCAAATGTCTCACCTTGATTCTTAGGATGCTTTTTTTAATACACATGCCAATCAAGTTAATGATTAGGGAAGGCAGAAGAAGCAAAACCAAAGTTTCAACTGCTAAGACAGAAAAAGGAATCAGGAAGCCTGAGTAGTCCCCACCAGAGATTACCAGATGAACTAGCACAGAGAAGAACCAAAGCCCAACATCAAGATGCTTTATTAGGCTGGTAGCCCATGACTGGAAACAACATCAGTGTTCAGAAAGAAATAAAACACAGAAGCAACAAGAGAGCCCTTCCTCAACTCCTGTTTAGGAATCCCCAGAGGCAAAGTCTTCTGTGAGATTTTGGGTACAAGAATAATTTTTGTTATGTGGATATATTCAAACAAGGCTTCACCAAGCTCTCAAAATAAACTGGGGCATTGGAGGAAGGAAGAGGTGGGATCACATAGGTAATTCCTGATCAGCTGAGTGCAAAAAGGGCTGATGCAATCCCTGGGAAAGTTGGGTGAGGAAGTACAGGAAGTGTACAGGAAATCAGTAAAGTGCTGATATCGCTGTGAATGGCACAGATGAAATCTCACTGAAAAAAACCCAAGGGCTGGTGAATAATATTGAAGAAAAGCTGAAGGAAAAGGTGCAAGGCTGAGAAAAGAATGAAAACATCCCCAAGGAAAGAAGGTAAACAAAGGTAACAGAGCTTGATTTACATGGTCTAAGGAGGGGAAGATTTCTCTAAACATTTCCCAAATGTTTACCTGGGAAAGGAGAAGAATACATATCAAGAGATGACAGCTACTGTTTAAAGAGCTGAACTCTTTAAACCAGAGGAAGGAAACAATCAGGTACAAGTAAGTTTAGCCTGGATATTAGAAGACCATTTCCAGCTACCCTAGGAGTGCTATCTTGAAGCAGCAAATGAGACAGGAGGCAATGACCCCAAGTCATCTGAAAATGGGAATCACCAAGCCAAATCTGGAAGGTGTTCCCAGGGGTTGTATAATGAAGTAGGAATATTCTCAAACAAAAAAACCTGTTTGCAATGTGAGTCCCTGGGGACTGTGTCAGTAGAGCAGAGCAAAGCTGTTCCTTGGGGCTACCATGAGAGAGCCACAAAGGAAATTACTTTGTTACTTGTTCTGTAACTTGGCCTCTGGGTTTTCCCTCCCATTGAAGTTAAAACTGACTAAACAGGAAACAGAAGTAGCCAATGCTACTGCCTTGCCTGGTTTGTATGTCCTGCTAACACACCTAGAGCTGAACTGTTGTCAGATTTGAGATCTGAAGGAAATTCTTCCCAGACGCCCATCTGGCAAGCACTGTGGGATGGAGCAAGGAGCTGCCCTCCCATACAGTGCAAAGGAGGTGATACCTGGGGGCTCTATGACAAAGTTCCACACCACGCCAGCACCGTGTCACAGCTGTCATGCCCACTCTCGCACTCTCCAGATGTTTTTCACACTCATAAGGACACACTGAGGAGAAGATTAGTGGATCCTTCAGAGCTTTCTGAAGCCACAGGGAAGAGTAACCCAGCGTTCCATCCTGTATTCTGACAGTGCTATGTGTCCACAGGTGCTGCCCAGCCCACAGCCTGCCCCAGCAGTTCCTTGCCCACAGCCAAACTCACACACTGGTAGAACTCGCGGTAGCGGCCCCTGGTCATGGCCGGGTTGTCCCTCCTGTACACCTTGGCAATGTGATAGCGCTTGATGTTGGTGATCTTGTTCATGGCCAGATAGCGAGCAAAGGGCACCTGAGACAGAGAGTTAAGGATGGGAACAAGAAGGGATCATCCCCCCCCATTATCAGTCACAGGCAGTGCTGGATCCTCACTGTCTCCCCACCCAGCACCCATGGGGCAAAGGACTGCTAAGAGACAGCTGGACTTATCACAGCTCCCCAAGGTCTCCACACGTGCTGCCTTTAAGTGTCCTCTCAGGCTTCTTCCAGCAGCAGCTCAGGCTGGATCTCAGTCTCACATGGGCTGTGTACTGCAGCAGCCTGGTCTGGGAACCCTGCTTGGGAGAAACCACACTCAGTACAAATCTTCTTTACTTCCACACATGGGGCATGAAGCTGTGTCAGGGGAGGGTCAGGCTGGGTATCAGGAAAAGGTTCTTCCCCCAAAGGGTTGTTGGGCACTGGCACAGGCTCCCCAAGGCAGCGGTCATGGCACCAAGCCTGACAGAGCTCAAGGAGCATTTGGAAAATGCTCTCAGGCACATGGCTGAAGTGTCCTGTGCAGGGTCAGGAGTTGGACTCGATGATCCTTGGGGTCACTTCCAACTCAGGATATTCCATGATTCTAAGCATTCCTTCACCAAACAGAAGCAATGCACAGTAAATAACCGAGCAAGGGTTCTGCACCCACTGAACCACACTGCCTGCTCATGTTCTCCCTCTCAGTTTGGGGTCCTCCGTCCCCCTCAGGATGGCACTGCCCCAAAAGGAAGACAGACAAGGCCCCTCAGCACCAGCTGTGGCAGGATACTGTCAGGTCATAGCGCAGGGACAGCAGCTCTCCTCCCTGATCTTTCAGATCATAGATGAGCTTCGAGTCTTCACCGTATTTCCCTGTCAGTGTCTCCTACAACAAAACAACACACGAACAAACAGCATCTTAAGTGACAGGGGATCAGCCCTAGAGCACACAGAAAACAAGGAGAGAAAGGGAGAATGCCTAGGAATGGAAGAAGGAAACTCAACCCTCAACACTTTCAACTGCAGGATCCTCAGCAGCTCAGCCAACCTGCTGTGTCCTCACCCACCTTCAGCTCGAACACGGGCGTGTCGATGACTTCGGCTCCGTGGCGCTTGAAGCACGAGATGATGGCGTTGAAGGCCCTCTCACGGATGGCCATTTGCTTGGGGCCGTAGTCCCGTGTGCCCTGGAGGGAGGAAAGGAGCAAAGGACACTTTGGGTTAGAGGCATGCCGTGAGAAAGATGCCACAAGCAATATGAAGAAGCTGCCATACTGCTAACAAAGCCAGAGAGATCAGGTCCAGACACCAGATATTGGTAAAAAGCAGCACTAAAAATATTGGAAAACATCAGGACACAGCTGAGACAGAGTCTGCCACGGCCCGCAGAGCAAAACCTAAATCAGGAGTATCACAGTACAGGAAACAAAGGAGCTAAAACAGATCCAGCAGTCAGAGCTCAGTGCTTTCGAGCCCGACAGTGCAGCCAGGACCTGTCCACGGCTCTGATTCAGACCTATTAGCCAGACCCCTGCCCAATGAGCCACCCCAAAGGTGGAAACAGAAAACAGATGCTCTGAAACTGTAGAACAACCAGCAGCTCTGCAATTTCCAAACATAGAGAAAAATCATCTTTCAAAATGCAACACCAGTGAAACATCTGCCTACAATTCACAGGGGCATGCTCCCTTCCCATTTCTTTGGTGTTAAGGATCACTGAATTATTTCAATGACCACCTTAATGCTCTCAGTAATATATAAATCATTGTCAATTAGCTAGACCTCCAACTTCCACTTTCTAAGGCCTGGCAGTTAGGCAGGAGGAGGCACCCTCACCCACAGGTCACTCAGGTGGCCTTCAGCTGCCATTGACAAGCCTGAGATGGGCTGGAAACTCAATTGTGTTTCTCTGGCACTCAACAGGGCTGCAAAATCCCCTTCTCCACACTTTTAAGCAGTGAAATACCCTTCCACTTTCCAGGCATCACACCACAATTACATTTAACAAAACATATCATAAAGGAAATGGACAAAGGTGACAGTTTGGAGAGATTTAAATATTGGGAATAAATTCTTCCCTGTGAGGTTGCCCAGAGAAGCTTTGGCTGCCCCATCCCTGCAAGTGTCCAAGGCCAGGCTGCACAGGGCTTGGAGCAACCTGGGATAGTGGAAGGTATCCCTGCCCATGGCAGGGGTGGAAAAAAATGAGCTTTAAGGTCCCTTCCAACCCAAACCATTCCATGTTTCTATGATTTCCTGTGTCAGTGGCATCACCACAGCCTGGTTTGTTTGTGAGCATATTTGTAACTGTCTCCACGGCACAGCACAGAAGCAGCTGGTCTCTGATCAGCTGAAACATTCAGGTTACAAAGTATTTCAGCAGAAACTGCATTATGGACACTATTGTTAGGGGCCTGGAGACTGAAAAACTACTTGTGAAGGAAGGGTCCTTCCACAAGAGGACACAGAAATTCCAGCAGCTGGCCAGACCTGCTCAGTAAATGGGATTACTCTGCCCCTCAGACTAAGGGCAGATATGAGACGTCTCACACTGGGCAGCTACAACAAAGCTTGATTAAAAGGGAATTTCCTGACCACGCCAGCAGTAGTTGGAAAATCACAGAAGCACCCAGAAGTCTCTAAGGTAGTGGGTATCAGGCTTGAATGCTGTCAGGGGATGTTTTCATCGTTCTCCCCTTGCTGCTAAAAGCGAAAGGGAAACAGAAATGCGAACAAAGACAGGTGTGGCCATGCTGGACTTCTGCCCACAGATGTGGGGGGTTGCTGGGTGCACATGCATGCAGAGGGGCACGGGAGCGTGCTGTGGGGAGTTACCTTCGGGGTCTTGAGCACAAACTTGTGTTTGCCCTCATCTTCCCCCAGCTGTGCTTTCATCTCCAGCAGTTTCGCCACTTCCTTTGCAATCTGGGGATGGAACAAGGAGGGAGCTGGGGATAAGACCACCCACCAGGCCCAGCCCACAACCTTCCACAGTACCTTCAGCCTCAGCATTCCCAGTGCACCCGGACTCCACAACCTCAATACAGCCACTATTCCCAGTTTCTCAGCAACCAGAGGGACGTTCCTTGCTCCTCTCCAGTACTTCCCACTTCTGATACCAGCACCCCTATCTCGGCAACGCAAACACTCCCACCATTTCCTGACTCCCACGACCCCATTACCATCCACAGATAGCTCCCCATTCCTATACCCAGCACCACCAGCTCCTGCTACGTGCACCTCAGCACTAGCGGCTTCCAGCATCCTCCTCCCAACCCTAACACTCCCAAGCATCCTTCCCTTCAATCTAACACCAGTTTCACCAGTTCCCACTACGAGTCTCCCCTGCACCCTCAGCCCCTCCACTTCCCAGCTCTGCCCTCCCATCCTTCCCGACATCCCTGTTCCCAGTGCCGCCAGCCCTAGCCCAGTAACCTCTACACCAGTACTCCCAGTTCTCCACAGCACGCAACCCCACCCACCGCCCAGCACCCGTGCCCCCAGTACCCCCAAGCCCCTCTTCCCCCATCCCAACACCGCCGGCGCCCCAGTTCTCATTCCCCGCCCCTCCCAGTCACACTGCTGCTCCCCCAGCACCCCATTCCCAGGAATACTCCACACCTCGTCAGGATCGGCCTTGTCCTGCTTGAGCCTCCGCACGGTGTCCGCCTGGGCCCGCACCGCCGCCTCCTCCGCCATGGCGGGTCCGCGCCCGCGCCGCGCATGCGCAGCTCCCGCGGCACCGCCGCCGCCGCGGAACGAGGGCCGCGCATGCGCAGCGCCGCCACCGCGGGGAAATAGAAGTCGGAGGGTGCGGGTTGGGTTTATTATTGTTCTGTTGTTTTTTGGGTTTTTTTCTTTTAATATAAAAATACAATTTCTCCACGCGCGCCCCTGCCTGCGCAGCTGCTCCAGCCGCTCGCTGTGCCCCTCGGTGATGGGACAGGTGCTTCCTCCAGGGCAGTCCCGTAGCTCCGCGCCCGCCCGGCTGCGGATTGGGACCGGTCCCCGCAGCACAAATAGGGGCGGGGGTGGCCTTCCACTGCCCCTCTGGCCCCATGTCCTGAGCTTGCAGGTGCCCAACACACCACGGATTCGCCCTCCCAAATCTGGAGTTCTGCCTGATGCTGCTTGAGCTGCACCACATCCATCTGTGCCTGTGCCACCACCACCTACAGAGATGGAAGTGGCTGTACAGGGACTGCAGCACTAGGAACCCACAAACTTGACCCGTCCTTCAGAGAAGCTAACCAGAAGGTTAACCTGGTGAGTGCACCGTCCATAACTTTTAAAACCCTCTTACTCCTCTGTTCTCACTGCCTTAGCCGAGGCAATGGGCCTTAGGCTAGTGGATGTTACCCAGACCACAGCAGGCAGTGAATGGCTAAGGGTGCTGGAGGAGGGTTCCAGTTGTACAGCAGTTCAGCCAAGCAGCTCCAGCCAGAGAAGTCCTCAGGGCTCCAGCCTTCTCCGGATCTCATCAATAAGCTTTTCTCTGGGGATGTCAACCTACAAAGCAAACAGAGAGGGGGAGGTAGCAGCATTAGAGAAGAGCACAGTTTAAGGACTAAGGGAAGATACTAATGCAGTTTGTGACTGGTTTTCTGGAGTCACCCAACAGATCTGTGGCCTCCCAAAGGAATGCTGAGGGAAAACCCAGAGTGCTTCAGTGATCTCCAGAGTTTGGAAGTACTTTAAAACCTGATGTAAAAGGGCATTCTCACCTGCTCTCTTGTTGCAACATCTCGCAGCTTGACGACTCCGTCTGCCAGCTCCTGCTCTCCCACAATGGCAGCAAGGGGGATCCCTGTGTCCTCACAATATTGCAGCTGCTTCAGCAATTTAGGATCCTTCTTGTACAGCATCTCTGCCTAGGAGGGAGTGGGAAGGGTGAATCACTACCCCAGCTTCATTCTGACGAATACTGCAGTAAAGCACCAATACCAAACCCTGCAGCAATCAGTTGCCTTTACTGCTCTGGGCTGTTCTTCTCTGCCTGCCTAGATCTGAAGATTGGACTTGATCTTGGAGGTCTTTTTCAACCCGAATGACTCTGTGGTCTCAGACAGGCAGAGATCTTGGAGACACACACAACTAATGGAGTTGGTCTTGCTGTACTACAGCTCCCTTCAGGCTCTCCCTCCCTCACCCGTGACACTGCCAAGCCCAAGTCCGTCCTTTACCTTGATCCCTGCGTCCCACAGCTCGGAGATGAGCTTCAGTCTGGCAGGAAGCAAGTGTTTCTGTGGTGTAGCCACCAGCACTTGTGTCTCAGTTGTTCGAAGTTTCTCCCCAGAAGCCTGGAGGGACAGACATGGGGCGCTCATGGGAGTGACTCTGTGATGAACTGCAGCTTGCAACACCTCACCTCATCTATCTCCAGACCTTAACTCAGCCAGTGACAACCTGGGCACCACTAATGAGCCCCCCAGAGATTCTGCATTGTGTCACACTACTTAATTGTGTGCTGCTGTTCCTAGGGGACCCTAGCCACCGTCCTGCATGGGACCAGGACAGCTTTCCAATGTCTCCTTTGATTCTTCAGGTATAAACACGTAGCCTCAGATTCACTTGCTAGGAATCACAAGCTTGGAACCAAACACAGAATGATGAATCTCCACAGCAGATTTCCTGGGGTTTATTAGAGTGAGTTCACAGCTGTTACCAAATTCATTGTCTCAGAATCCCCAGGACAGAAAACTTCAGAGGCAAGACATAAGGACAAAGTGACTGGGGCACAAAGCTCAGAGCCAGGACTGCCTCTAACATTTCCTTGACATCTCCTAGGGAATGCTGCCCTCAGCTCCCCACGCCTGCATCCTGATGGGCTGCAGAAAAGGACTCTGTCTTATGTGCATGGACATTTAGGCATGGGAGGAGCCACCCTCTCCCCCAGAATTATTTTCCCTTGAGCACTGTGGAGCTGGAGACTTCTAATAAACAGTATTTTGCTTCCTAGAGCCTTCCCCAATGCACTGCCTGCTTCACCTACCTCGAGTCTCTGTTCCAGGATGGAGAAGATCCGCTCGATCCCAATGCTGACCCCCACACAGGGCACCTTCCGGCCCTTGGGATCAAACATCCCCACCAGCCCGTCATAGCGGCCGCCTCCGGCCACGCTCCCAACGCTGACCGCCTCCTCCACGTGCTCGTTCTCCTGATGCAGCAGCACAGCCTCAAAGATCACCCCCGTGTAATAGTCCAGGCCCCGTGCCAGGCTCAGGTCGAAGGAGATCTGCAGGGCACAAGGGAGGCCCCGTCACTGGGTGCTCCAGGACACACAAGGGCAGCACCCCCTCCTGCCCCCACACCTCCTCACCTTCTCTGTGATGCCAAACAAGGTCAGGTACTCAAAGAGCAGCTTCATGTCCCCCAGCCCCTCCTTGGCCAGCTTGTTCTGGGACAGCTTTGGGTCCTGGAGAAGACGCTCGATCAGGTCCAGCCCACCTGTGGGGACCAGCCATGCCTCAGGAGCGTCAGGGCAGCAGCACCCGCCGGGGCAGCCCCGGCCAGCCGGGCGGGTGCCCTGCACCTTCCATCCCCAGCCCAGAACAAGGCCAAGGGCACGACCCCGGGGTGCTCACCATGGAGCTGGACATACTCCCCAATGCGATCCGCAGCCTCGGGAGAGAGCCCCTTCTCTCCCACCATCTCGCTCCTCACTTCTTCCCATGGCACCTGAGGGGGGAGAGAAGGGCATCCATTGCTGCAGGACATTCTCCTCACCCACTGCCTCCATCAGCCCACACATGCACAGCTTGTGTGGAACAACAGTCAGCAATCTTACTAATCGTGCCTCTGTCTCTCACAGGAATTTTTAACAAATCACCAGGCTTTATTCTTAAGCAGGCCCAAGAACTCCTCAAATCCTTTACACACACCATCTTAGCTGCTGTGAAACTCTTTGCAACAGGAACGGCCACAACACTGCCCAGCCTAATCACCCACCCCAAGACCAGAAGTGTCTTCCCATGAGCCCAGTGCTGACCTTGTCCAGCTTGTCCACGGTGGAGCAGGCAGATATGAACTTGCTCTCTGGAACACCACAGACAGCAAACACACCATTCAAAATCCGACGGTCGTTGACCTGGGGGAGGGAGAGGCATGCTTACCTTGGAAGCACCCTCTGATGTCATTCCTTTTGTCCCAGTGTGAGGGAAGCTGCAGCTGTTGGCATTTCCTCGTGCCTTTTCCCCAGCACCCAACTTCCATGGGAAGAGAAGATGTGCAGATATGAAAACCATCCTGTGACTCTATGGATCTAGTCAGCTGCTGGAATTTTGCAAGGGACTGTCATTAGTCCTGGAGAGAACTCTGCTGACTGCAGCCTCGGGAAAACTCCTGGTATTCCCAGCTCAAGGCATGTCCAAGCTGAGGCCCAGCCTTTGCATATACACCAGGAGGAGGCAGAGAGGTGGGATGAACTTCTGGGTCAGGCCTAAGAGTGGGCACAGGTACTCCTGTGTAAAACCACAGGACAATGACCACTGCTTCCCACCCTGGCACAGAGACCCCACCCAATCTCACCTTGATGATGAAGTCCCCGAGCTGCAGGTCACTCAGGATCTCGTGCACGATCTTCAGGCACTCAGCATCGGGAATCATCGGGTCAAACTGCCCGGCAATGTCAAAGTCCTGGGAGCAGAAGAAGTGATGGGAGCTCCTGGCAGAGCTGAGGGGCTTTGGCCAGGCACACCCTGCTGCTCTTGCAGCAGCTGGAGGCACTCCAGCCAGGAAAACCCTGCAGGCTTTGTGGCCTTGGAGGCAGCACTGGCCACCACAACACTCACGCACTGGTAGAACTCGCGGTAGCGGCCCCGGGTTGTGGCTGGGTTGTCCCTCCTGTACACCTTGGCGACGTGGTAGCGCTTCATGTTGGTGACCTTGTTCATGGCCAGATAGCGAGCAAAGGGCACCTGGGCCCGAGGAGTTAAGGATGGGAACGTGGAGATCCCCAGCGCTGTAGAAGCTGAGCCTCAAAGCCTCCCATCTCCCCTTCCCTTTGCCAGACGCTTCCCAATTTTTTTCACAATCATGGTGAGATTCTTGGGGTGTCCTGTGCAGGGTCATGAGTTAGACTTCGGTGATTCTTGTGGATCCCTTCCAACTTGTAATATTCTCTAACTCTATGGCCTCTGGGGAGATCCTTCCCCTGGCTGAGGATGAGTACAATGAACAGCCTGAGCTCCTTCAACACTGGGACAGCTCCATTTCCTCCTTCAGACCCACAGTATGACAACATCACACGCACAAGGACCCTTTCTCATTGTTCCACCCTCTCACAGTGTGATCAGGGGGAGTTCAACGCATGGCACAGCCATATGGACATTGAAGGAAAGAGATTTTGTTGAGATGTGGAGGTTGAGAAGGCCTGGGATAGACACCTGCAGCAAAAACCTTTCCAGGTGGCTCTGGCAAGGTGGGATGGACACAGCAGCAGTGGGGACTGTAACTGGGAGGAGATAAAACCAGTACAGTGGAGCATACTGGTGCATGTCCACAGCATGAAGGGACTTTGCTGTGGGTCCTGGCCTGGCTGGGGGATGGTGTGGTCAGGACACTGACAGCCAGACCAGATGGGACGGCCAAGGGGGCTGCCATCGCTCCAGTGGACCCTGCAGGCAGGCCAGAGTAAGAGCGATCCCTCAAGGCAGAGGTGACCACTCCTTTGGTCTGCTACCATCCCCTCAGGGTGCCACCATCCCCTTGGGAGCACAGGATACGGTGAGGTCATAGCGCAGGGCCAGCAGCTCCCCTCCCTGGTCCTGCAGCTCGTAGATGAGCTTCGTGTCCTCCCCATACTTCCCCATCAGCGTCTCCTGGGGAGGGGCAAAGGGGCTGGTGACCCGGGGGGCTCTGGGGTGAAGGGTCCCCTGAGACAGGGCACAGAGCTCGGCCCCCACGAACCGGGCATTACACACATCCCCCCTCCAGCCCCCTCGGACCTGAGCCCACCTCCCCGTGCCCCCTAAAAGGAGAACCAAGAGCGAATGTCCACCTGGCCATGCCCCACACAGGGAGAGCCCCCAAACCTGCCCTGAGGGCCCGGGGGAAGGGGGTGCTCCGCATAGGAGGGAGCAGAGGGGGACCCACAGCCCCTGGGGCGGGTCCCCTCCCCACAGCGAGGGGGAAGAGAGGTCCCGCCGCGCCTCACCCGCAGCTCGAGCGCGGGGGTGTCGATGGCGGCCGCCCCGTGCCGCTTGAAGCACGACACCACGGCGCCCAGGAGCCGCTCACGGAGCGCCGTCTGCGCCGGTGGGTGGTCGCGGGTGCCCTGCCCGGGACAGAGAGCGGCCGTCAGCGGCGAGGGAGCGGGGGAACACGCGGTACAGCACCGGCGCCGCCCCCGCTTCCCGCCCTTACCTTGGGCGTCTTCAGCACCCGCACCCGCTCGCCGCCCGCCGCCGCCCGCACCTGCCGGGACAGGGGTCCGCGGTCACCGGCCGGCGGCCAGGACCGGGCGAAGCTGCCCCGGCTCCCAGCGAGGCACAGCGGCCCGAGGCGGGGCCCCGCCGGTAGCCGGCGGACGGCGGCGGCGATGGGCCCGAGCCGCAGCATGGCCGGCACCGGGACACCGGGAGCGCGGGCACGTGACGGCGGCGGGGCACGTGACCGGGCGGGCGTCCGCGCTTTACGGCGCCGCGCGACAGTTCCCGGTGCTGTGCCCTGAGCTCGCCATGGCGTCGGGCAGCGGGGTAGGTGCTGCTGCCGGGGCTGTCCGCCGGGTCGGGGCTGCCCACGGAGTGTGGGCTGCCCACGGAGTGTGGGCTGCCGGCCGCTCGGCCGCCCCCGCTGCTCCTCCCGGGCTTGGCAGGGCCGGGGGCAGGGCCGCGCCGCGCTCGGAGCCGCTGCCAGGCCGCGGGATGAGGGATGTGGTGGGGCCGGGGGTGCCGCGGTGGGCAAGTGTGGGTGGGGTGGGAGGGGGCTCATCCCTGCTCTTTACACCTCTGTGAGTGGGCGGTGGGAAGTTTGGGTTCCCCTGAGAGGCCCCGATACCTTCAGGGCTGGAAGCGGGGTGGTCCCACGGCGATCCCGCCCACCAGCGAAGTCGTGGAGTCGCCATCCCTGGAGGTGTTCGAGACGCCACAGAACGTGGCACTCAGCGCCCTGGTCTAGTTGGCACGGTGGTGTTGGGTCATAGGCTGGACTCGATGATCTCAGAGGACTTTTTCAAATCGCAGCAGTTCTCTGATCCTCCCATCCTAGGGCCAGACCTCCGCCTGTCCCAGCCAGGGGGCATGAGGAGACTGAGCTGCCTCAGCCCCCGGGGTGGAGATGCCCACCCACCTCCAGCCCCGTGGGAGAGACCCCCACCAATCTCCAGGGGCTGGGCGGTGGCTCATGGAGGTGGCTCCTTCCCTTCCCTCCCCAGGGAAAGGGTTGTCTCTTTCCTATCCTGGTGGAGAAACCTCTCTCTGCAACTCCCTGACAGGAAGGTGCAGATAGCTGGGGGTCGGGCTCTGCTCCCAGGCAACCAGTGACAGGATGAGAGGAAACAGCCTGAAAAGTTGCACTAGGGGAGGTTTAGGCTGGAAATCAGGAGGAGTTTTTTCCCAGAAAGCGTTGTCCAGCATTGGAAGGGGCTGTCCAGGGAGGTGCTGGAGTCACCATCCCTGGAGGTGTTTAAGGAATGACTGGGTGTGTCACTCAGTGCTCTGGGCTGAGTCACAAGGTGGGGATCTGTCGAAGCTTGGACTTGATGTTCTTGGAGGTCTTTTTCAACCTCAGTGATTCTGTGAATGCTAAAATGGGATGGGTAAGGTAGAGCTGCATGTGTAGCCTGACTGGAGAGCCAGGCTGTTTGAACACCTCTAGTGACATCCCAAAGCTGTCAGCAGCATGGGGACTGTGTTTTTGAGGGGGTTTGGCCCATCTTTCCTTCCTTGAGGCACTGGCACTGCCCAGAGAAGCTGTGGCTGCCCCAGCCCTGGAAACGTTCAAGGCCAGGTTGAATGGGGCTTGGAGCAAACTGGGATAGTGAGAGGTGTCCCTACCCTTGGCAGGGGGGTGGGACTGGATGATCTTCAAGGTTCCTTCTAATCCAAACCATTCCAGGATTCATTCCATGAAGTGAGCAGTGCTGGGGGAGGTCAGGAGCAGGATGTCTGCCCGTGAAGGAGGTGGAGCGTGTGGTTTATTGCCAGCTGAGAATTCCTGTTGGATTGAGCCCAGCTGCAGACTCCTGTATCATTTAATAGGCTTTGCTGCTGATACGGGGCAGATCATTGGTGTCCGTCTCCAGAGGGAACAGGAGGCTTGTCACCCAAAACCAGCTCTGAGATAAAGATTTTGGGGCTTGCAGCCCCACTGCTTCCACCAGAGCAATTCAGAAACATCCCTTCAAATATTGTCCAACCAAGATTTTGTCACGCAGTTTAGTTTAATTTCTTTCCCCACGCCTGGATGAGGCAGATTGGTAAAAGAGCTGCAAGACTCTTTTCCTTTTATTAGAACAGGAGAGAGAAGCAGCTAATAAACCTCCCCCTCTGCAGGCTCCCACCAGCTACGATTTGTGATAATGCCTGGCATGCAGGAGAGTCTGGAAAATACCCCCAAACGTTAATTTACACTCAGTGATATTTTCTTTTCTTTTGCTCAGGGTGGTTAATAAAACCTGTTACGACATCCTTAAAGTGCTTAAGAAGCTCTGGGAATAAATGAGAATTTTTCTACGCCTCCCCAAGGCATTTTCATCCCTATCAGTAGTTGTTCGTTCCATTTGAAGGATTGCCAGAGGAGAGAACTTTAAATGGCTGTGCTGCTGCTGTAGCTCCAAATGGGATTTGTGTCCTTTGGATTGTGATTGGATTCTCGATTTGGCTGAACGGAGAAGGCGGTGGGGTGTGGGGGGGTCCTTCTCTCCCGGAGGTGTTTTTAAATACATCTTGTCCTTTCTTTAATGTGAAACTGAGAGGCTCTCCCTGCCGTGCTGAGGGAAATGCAGCTCTATCCAAAGAGGAGTTATCTGCTCAGGAAATTCAGGAAGTGGCTGAGTGAAACCGTGACTGATCCCGAGTGCAGGGGCCTGAGCTGCAGTTGGGGCAAACGCTGGGAAGAGCTTGAACTGGTTTGGTCAGAGTGGATGTGAGTGGAATAAGACTTCTTGCCCAATCACTTCTGCCCTCTGCATTGGGGACTGGGTGAAAAGCCACCCAAAAAAAGTAGTCTTTGTATTCTTCAGTGCCAGCTTCACCTGAATTCAGTCTATCTTCATGCAAATGCTGTGGCCAGCTCCTAGGCCCCAGCACAGGAAAGACATGGACCTGTTGGAGTGAGCCCAGAGGAGGCCATGGATATGCTCCAAGGGCTGCTATGGAGACTGGGGGTGTTCAGCCTGGGGAAGACTGAACACCAGTCTCTGTCCAGGGAGACCTTGGAGCCCCTTCTAGTGCCTAAAGGGGCTCCAAGTGAGCTGGAAAAGGACTTTGAACAAGGGCATGGAATGACAGGACAAGGGAGAATGGCTTCCCACTGCCAGAGGGCAGGGCTGGATGGGATATTGGGAAGGAATTGTTCCCTGTAAAGGCAGGGAGGCCCTGGCACAGGTTACCCAGAGAAGCTGTGGCTGCCCCATCCCTGGAAGTGTTCAAGGCCAGGCTGGACAGGGCTTGGAGCAGCCTGATCTAGTGGAAGGTGTCCCTGCCCATGGCAGGGGGTGTGGAACAAGATGATCTTTAAGGTCCCTTCAACCCAAATCATTCCAGGATTCTATTAAAGTATCCTATCCCTGCCAGATAGTTCTGTGGAGCTCCCAAAGGGCCAGCATGCCTTGGAGGTGTTTCTGCCCTTCCCTGTGTGAAGCTGCAGGAGCAGGACAGCAAAACCTGTGGATTTTGTACAGGTGCTTCCCTGGTACCTCCAAGCCCTGCCTTGACAGACAGGGTTTCAGAGCTTGTTCTGGTTTGCTTGTAGATGTGCTCACTTGGGAATCCCACACTGGTGCCTGTGATTTCATGGCAAACTCGGCACTTTGATGCCTGTAACACACTGCTGAGAGCAGACAGGCACAGCCTTCCCTGCTCCTGCAGTGCACTCAAACTCTCTATAGCTCAGGCTGTGTTTTACAGCTTCCTTGTCTGACATTGCAACTTGGGTTCTTTTGACTTCTGGAAGGTGTAATCCTACTGCTGTGTTTGTCGGGGGATGCTTCCCAGGCCTTAGATCCAGCTGTTTCAATCCCATTTGAGTCTGCTTTTCAAGGCAAAAGCCTGGATGATCATCTCAGGAGTTGTTAAGATTAACTCATTTCTTCTTTCAGTGCTCTGAAATTATTCTAGTAGTAGCTAGAGGCATGCTGAGAGTGATTATCTTAAACCACATCCATAATTCCTAGATGGAAAACAGAGAACGTGGGGATATAATATAATTCTCCTAATTTACTGCACTGGCCTCACAGGCCAAGTGATTCTACCTCTTTACCCCCTCAGAGGTGATCAGACTGCATAATAAATGTTAATGAACTTTGTTTCCCTCCCAGACCAAGAACCTGGACTTCCGCCGGAAGTGGGACAAGGATGAGTATGAGAAACTCGCAGAGAAGCGGCTCACGGAGGAGAGAGAAAAGAAAGATGGTGTGTAGTGTGCTGGCTGTGCTGGATTGGCAGTGAGGCTCCCAAACCCCTGGAGTTTGGGAGGGAGAGAGCCATGAGAAGTCAAATCCCAAAGGGAAAGAGGTGGCTTGCTCCCATCCTTACTCCTGTGTTTGCCACTGAGTATAATTTTTTGGCAAAAGGAATTAGTGAGAATTTTTCCAGGGGCTGACTCTTCTTTGGGGAAGGAGGGGAACAATCAGCTGCTGGAAACAAGGAGATCTCAGAATATTACTCAGGTCAGAGCTGGAGATAACTCAGAGATGTACCTGGTTCTAATAGGAACCAGGAAACAGGGAGCAGGAAATTATATCCTTTACTGATTTAAAAACAAAGGTGCATTTTCTGCCTGAATTAGGCAGTCCCAATTACCCAGCAGGCCCCTCTTCACCAAGGGGAACATGAAATCCAGCATGTCAAGCTTGACCTTTTGTTTGTGTTTTAGGCAAACCAGCTCAGCCCGTCAAAAGGGAACTTCTGCGGCACCGAGACTACAAAGTGGACCTGGAATCCAAGCTGGGGAAAACCATTGTCATCACCAAAACTACCCCTCAGTCAGAGATGGGAGGGTAGGCTGTGGTCTTGTTGAAGTCTCAGAG
The DNA here is from genome assembly GCF_041296385.1 of Aphelocoma coerulescens. Lineage (NCBI taxonomy): Eukaryota > Metazoa > Chordata > Aves > Passeriformes > Corvidae > Aphelocoma > Aphelocoma coerulescens. Next base: position 16,739,820 of record NC_091027.1, read on the forward strand.
TCATGCTGGTTAGGCTGGGAAGCTATGACACAGCAGGGACCCCTCACAGGGCACCAGGAGCTGGTGTCCTTTTCTATTTGGAGCCTGGGAATGGTGGGGCTGCATTTTTCTACACCTAAATTGTGTCTCCTGGGGTAACATATGGAAGACACCCAGCAGGCTGAGCCCCTTTGGACATTATTCCTTGGTGTCAGTGTTGCCCACCTGTAGGACCAACAGAGGCAGATCTCTGCTGCCTGCTTGGGTTTCTTCAGCCAGGCCTGCTTGCACTGAGACCAGGACTGCTGCTGATTTGGATTTCTGTGCGCTGGGAATGGAAGAAACACTCAGACAACTGTTCTTAGGGATGATGCTGGGCCACTGTTCGTGTGGATTGTGTTCCACCACAGTCTGAAAGGGTTCTGAGCTCACCTTAAGCCATCAAGAGCATGAAAAGAATGTGTTGAGTTTGTGTCACCTCAGGAATGAGTCTGTTAGTGTCTCCCTGGGCAGTAGTGCCAGGGAGATGTGCAGCCCTGGACAGCATCCAAGCATGGCAGTTCAGGCCCTGGCTGGACTTCTGCAGCAGCTCTTAAGATGGGCAGAAAGCACTACTGTGCTCATCAGGGACTTGCTCTGTGAGGTGATAGGGATGGTAGCACTTACCTTATAGCCAGGTGAGAGGCCATTGAAACCTGGGCTAGTGGCCAATCCTGCCTTGGGGGAGGGCAGGCTGTGTCACAAAGTCCATCCCACCCAGTGGGGTGTGACTGGAAGGGGAAGATGCTGTGGCTGGTATCTTGCAGAGCAGCTCAGAATTTGATTTGTATCATATCAGAGGGGCATCAGCATAAGGATTGGTACCTCCATGGCAGCCCTGTCCATCGGGTGTGTCCTCACTGGGGCCCTCTTGTCTTAGAGAAGTGTCCTGTATCCCAGGTGACATTCAGATTGTCTCAGGTAGCTGTTCTGTGGGTTGAGCTTTGTCTCATGCTTTGGGGTTCATTTTTCCTGTCTCTCCTGACAGGTATTACTGTAATGTATGTGACTGCGTGGTGAAAGATTCCATTAACTTCTTGGATCACATCAACGGCAAAAAACGTAAGGACCATTTCTTTGCCTCATTGGAGGGTTGGTTGAGTTGGAGGGACTGTTCCTTTTGTCACCCATGTCTGAGGGCTGAACACTTATCCATGGATCAGGGAGCTTAGGAGATCAGGATGGAGAAGCTCATCATGAGAGCTGTGGAGGTGCTGCCCTGATCTCCTGACACCTTCCAGAGTGCTGGACCACTTTTGTGGAATAAGCCCAGCAGAAACAGTGGTTGGTGTACTCTGGTTGGTGGACATATTTTCCCCACCCATCATGTGATGTGTTATGCTCTGAGAAACCCAGGATCAGCAAATCCTAGAATAGTTTGGGTTGGAAGGAACCCTCAGAGGTCATCTAGTCCACCCTGCAAATCATGATGTCTCCTCTGTAAGTCTGGAGAGAGGCTTTTTACAGCACTGAAACTGTAAAGAAGTACTTAGGTAAGTAAAAGGTCTGGGACTGGCCCATTTTTGGGTCAGAAACTTTTCTTTGTAGACGTTGAGTATAAAGCTCAGAACTGGCTGGTGCCTGAGCTCCAGAGTATGGATCAGGCTTTGTGAGGATGGAGGCAGAGGATGAGTGAAGGCAGGAGTGGGGCAGTTTGACCCTGGAGCTGTGTCCAGCAGTGTGGTGGTGGTGTCCTGTACCTCACTCTACTTCTTGTCTCCACTTCTGTGATGATGCAGTTAAGTCAGGATAAGGACAAGGGGAAAGAACTCACAGTTTATCAGTCCATTCCCTTAATGTGTTTAACTTGGAAAAGAGGACTATACCCTTGTTGACCTGACTGTGGGTATTGCTTCTTGACATGTTCAGAGAGTGGGGAATGTACAGAAAGTAAAGGAGCAGCAGGACAAACTGACACACTTTGCTTCTCCTCATGAAGGTGTTTTTGGCTCCTTGTAGAAGTCAGAAAATGACCCCTTTACAAGTAGGCAGGGATGAGTGTGCTCCAGACCTGCACACGGGGCTGTTTGAGAATTGGAGGTTCAGAAGAAACCTGAGGACTGGTTTTCTGTAGCTCAGAAAAGAAAACACAGTGTTGTAATAACCTGTGTTTTTATGTGAATGGGGGGAAGGTGCTGATGTACCTTGTTTGACACGTTGGGAAATTAGCAAGAAGTTCATTTGAGAGAGTCTGGAATCAAAAATCCTGGCATGGCTGTGTGGATGGGCACAAGATGGAGGGTTGAGCTGGGGTTGGAAAGTGGCTGATTGCACAGTACCTTAGTATGAGTGTGTCTGGGAACTTTTAAACCAGCCCATAAATCTGGCTCAAACCTGCTTGTTCTTGGCAATTTCTGGTGTGTAGTTTAATCTTCCAAGTGTTGCTGCATCCCTAGGACAAACCTGTGCACGGCTGCTGGAGTGAACAGGCTGTTTGGATCCACTCAGGAATGTGGGTTGGAGACATTTCTGGGGGTGGCCCCGTCAGCACAGGCTTACCCACAAGTGAAAAACTGTGAATCTGCTCTAAAGAGCTACTGAATCAGAGGCCTGACTTTGTGTTCTCTGCTTTAGCTAGGAATGTCCTGTGTAATCAGGATCTCTGAGTGCCACTCATGTCTTGTTTAGCATCACCCACAGCTGAGAGATGCCAGCCTGTCAGTTTTATTCTGCCTCCTTTTTCAGTACTCCAACACTTTTTTATTCCACTGGTCCAAGATTAAATTTCCTGAAGCATCAGAGCACCAACATGACAGGGAGCATCCAAATAAGGAACCTTTAAAGAATAGCCTGTGTTCTTGTTACAAGCAGTGTTTGGATTGTTGTGGCCACTGCTTGTATGGGTTATGGTATGCCCCTAAAGCCCACCTCTCCCACCTAAGAAATCCTTAGTCTGGCCCTGGAAGCTGCTTTGAGGGGATGGATGACAGGCAGGAAGATGGTGCTGTGGTGTTTAAATCAGGATCAGGGATGGAGACTTTGTGCAGAACACTGAAGTGTTGCTGAGCACTGCTGATTCCACTGCTCTTCTCCAGACCAGAGGAATCTGGGCATGTCCATGCGGGTGGAGCGTTCCACGCTGGACCAGGTGAAGAAACGCTTTGAGGTGAACAAGAAGAAGATGGAGGAGAAGCAGAAGGACTATGACTTTGAGGAGAGGATGAAGGAACTCCGTGAGGAGGTGAGTCTGGGCAGCAACTGAGGAAGCAAAGCTTCCCCAGAAACATGTTTTGGGGCCAAATCAACCCTGCTTCCTAGTCTTGTTCCTCAGAAGTGTTGTTCTTGATAGCGTGGGCTCCTCATCTGCTCCTATGAGTGGGGTTTGTTTCTTTGCTTTTGAAAAGTTTGTATTGCTGTCCCTGGAAACACTTTTCCCCTCTTTCTGTGTGAAGATAACTTTTGATGGTTCAGATTTCCACTGAGAACAGCATAAGCCCATTTTTTTATCTCCCGCTAGTTGTGTTGGAACTTGTGTGGTCTGGTAGCAGGTCTGCATCTTCATCCATTATCTTCCACAGTTCTTAGGATTGCTGGAATCCCCCTCCACATGGCACTTGCTTCTGTGTGGCCTCCCCAAGTGTAGAAGGGCTTTGTGAGTGGTATGGTGTGGTGTGAGATGTGTGAGGAGATAATAAAAGCAGATTTCTCTCAAAATTGGGGCTTAGGTGTTAATAAACATGAACATCAAGTTTATTTGAAGACCCAACAAAGCTCTGGCAGCTGAGAAGCTTCTATGGCTGCTTCTCCTCTATCAGCAGAGACATAACCCAAGGTTACAAATCACTGCCTGTTCGAGTCTCCCTGCCCAAGCCCTGAGCTTTGCTTCACCACAGGGGAGCTCTTTAGGTGCTCACAGAGCAGCCCCGTGCTCTGCACTCAGGCAGGATGTGGTGCTGCTGAGCCCCCTCCATTTAAGGGATAGGAAGGAGGTGCCCCAGTAGCAAAGAGGGTGCTGTGGGTTGAAAAGCTGCTGCCAGTCAATGGATGGCAAGAAGGAAATCAGCAGCAACTCCTGGTGTAGCTTTCTCCAGGGCACAGCTGTGTTCAGGAGCTGTGGCACAGCAGATGGTGATGAGAAGGGTGGGAGCAGTTGCTAAGTTGGGAGCTGAAGCCATCCTTCGGTGTCACCTGGTACAAACCTGGCTCCGTTCCAGGGCTCATGATCCTCATAGAGCAAAACACTTTGATTAGAGCAGCGCAACCTCTTTGATGCCAAAACCCCCCTCAAAGCTGCTCAGAGCTTCGGCTTCTGTTCCAGTGAGCAGCTGTCACTCTGCCAGGCTGAGAGCCAACAGGCATCACAGTCACTGGCATGAAGCGTTGGACAAGGGAATGGCCTCCTGCTTTTAAACCAGCTCCTTCTTGCCTCAGCCTTAATTCCAGGCAAAACTTGTGATGTTTGCTCAGAAGAGAGAGTTTCATAGTGCTTCCTTTTGTCTATTTGTGTGTGTGGCTCTGCTCTTGGCATGGGACGTGGGGTGGTCTGGATTCACCGGTAAACTTCCTCCTTGAAGACTGCAGGCCAGGATTTCTGCTGTTCGTTTATTTCCTCAGGCACAACTTGGCAGCTGTGGGCAGGATTTGTGTTAACTGTGCAGTACCTGGTGTCTCAAAACTCCTTCAGCTCAGGAGGTGCAAATTGTTTTGCTGTTGTGTCCCTTGCTGCAGGAGGAGAAGGCCAAAGCCTACAAGAAGGAGAAGCAGAGAGAGAAGAAGAGGCGGGCAGAGGAAGATCTGACCTTTGAAGAGGATGATGAAATGGCAGCTGTGATGGGTTTCTCTGGTTTTGGCTCAACCAAAAAGAACCACTGAGCAGCTCCGGACTCTCCTCTTTCCTAAACATCTTGTTTTTACCCAGGGAACTCTGGATAACACTTCAAAGACTTGATTGAGGACTTATATGTAAATCTCCCAGTAGAAGTTGGCTGGAAGAGTTGAAAAGCAATTCCATGCTCTACCTGTGCTGCAGATCAAGCTCTGCCTCTCATTAGCTTCCCTTCTCCTTCTGTGTCCTAGATCTGGCTGCTCAGCTGCTCTGTGGCCGTGTGTGTGCAGGGAAGTGCTCTGTTGGGTACATTTTTTTTGTCAATAAAGTGCAGCCATTCTGCACAGGTGGCCTGGTTCAGGACTAATCTAGTTGTCAGCCAGGCCCTACTTGTCACCCAGGCTGTGTTTGAGACGCTGGAGGGAGTCAGTTGCTTTTAGGCTCATAATGGAAGGAAATGTGCCACAGTAAGCAGTGTGAGAGGTGCATCCTTATGGCTTGTGCTGAGCAGAGCTGGTGGCTGCATGGAGTCTGGATTGCTGAAACTTTCCTGTGTGTTTTATCTGCAAGGGAGACTTCCCTCATTTTCTTTGTGTTTGATCCCATAATTTCAGTATGTTTAAGGTAGGGGAGAAATTCCTCCCCGTGACTGGTCTAGGATACAGCCAATGAAAGAAAGTTGTGTACAATTTGCCAGAAATAAATGGAACATTTTAATTGGCCCTTTGGTGGGGGTTTGATGCCTTCTTTATTTTGAGAGCTTCTGTTTCCCACTGAGAAGAGCTGCTGGTGTCTCCCAGCAGCACAGAGCTGGGGTGGCCTTCTGGGGACCCCAATGGTGGCAGAGGCAAGCTGTGTGCCCTCCTCTCCTGGCTCAGCTCCCAGCTGCCCTAGGCAGGCCACTGCCATCATTCTTAGCTTTTTAAAGTAATTCTGGAGATGGGTGTAAGAATATGGATGGGGAAGGGAGTCCAGGGCTGGGACCTTCCTTCCCATCAGGCAGTCCAAGACAGGCTGGGCTGAGTTCCAGATTTTACCAGTCTTAGTATATTAAGGGCCATTTTTTTCCTGTCTACTGGCTGTCAGTGTCTTTTCACCTCTGCCTCCCCCTAAATCCACTTCATTTCTGCTTTTATTTACCTCAGTCAAACCTTGTGTGACTCATTTCCATCTGCAGTTAGGATTTATATTTTGCATGGCTGGGTTTTCGTAGCTCTGTCTCGCTCTCCTCTCTCTTTTTATGTATATTGATGAAATCCTTGCGCTTGCCCTTCTCCGTGCTCGTATGAAATTTCCAGCCTGGGGAAGGCTGCAGTGTTTAGCCTGCTCTTTCTAATACATCTAGAACAAATCCTGTAATGTTGTGCTGCTGTTTTAATTCCTTAATCTTAGCCTGCTGACAGCTTCATTGCCTCAGGTCTTTCCGCTTCAATTCAGATTATAATCCCCGTTGAAGATGCTATTGAAATGATATATAGCCAGTCAGATACAGCTGTCCTTGGAGGTTTGACCCTTTTAACTTGGCAATCCTTTGACTTCGGCTCTCTGAACACACGGGCTGGGAGGGCAACTTTCATTCCAGCCACGTTCCTAGCACTGTTCAGGCTGCAGCACGTGGCTCCGGCTGAATGGGAGAGCGGAGACGCTCGCGCCTTTGTGCCCTCCGGGGTGCGAAAGGGATGCTGCCGTGGTTTCATACACATTAAAAGTTTAGGATGTTTCAGAGAAGATTTAACAGCAGCCATTTTATTCCAGCCACCAGCTTTGCAGACACCCAGCCCCTCAATGCAGCCATTCAGTTGGCGCTGCTGAGAAGGGGGCAGAGGCTGCCCCACACCCCCCATCTTTTCCAGCTTGTGGTCTTGGAGCCAGTGACTGCTGTCTTGGTTTTCCCACGGTGTCTCCTGATGTTCTTGTCCATCCTGGCACACCCAAGCGGTGAGGTGTGAAATGGGCAGCCTCACAAAAACCTTCCTGGGGTGGTGGTGAGGTTTGCACAGCCTCCTGCCACTTGCCCCTGCCCGTCCCTGCCTGCTGTTCCTGGTCCCTGCAAGAAAGGGAGGAAATCCCTCCACAGTGCAGTGCTTTCATTAACGAGATTCCTCTTCGGTGTAAAGCCTGTCATCCCCAAGCCCATCCCGAGGCCACCTGCACCCTGGGGGCCAAAGCCCCAGCTCCAGCTCCCTGTGCTGGGGCTGCTGGCGCCAGGGGAGCGCAGCTCTTTGTCTCGGCAGCTTGCTGGGAGCAGTGGTGTGTGCGGCAGCAGATACAAGCTCCTGCTGGATTCCCAGCAGCGGGAGCTGCCTCTAGCCAAGGATGAAAAGCTGGTTTCATGGGAGGAAATAATATTTAGAGAAGAGGCAGATAACATTCCCTGTACCAGCCATGTTAACCCTTTGCTCCCACCACTGCTTAGCGAGGTGTTAACCCCTAGCTCTCAGCCCTCAGTGCTGGAGCAGTGGTTCTCCACGACTCTTTGTCAGCACTCACCATCTCCATGTTGAATTTAAGGTGCTGGATGTGCCTGTATGGGTCAGGACTTGGGGTTTTACTTGGAGGTGGAGAACACCCAGCTCTGCAGCTCTCCTCCTCACCAGTGAACAGGGCCAGGGTGCTCTGCCCCTCCTGGTTCTCATTAGCTCTTCCACGAATTAAAACTGGGATCTGGTGGAGTAAGGAGAGACATTTTGCATGGTTTGCTCATCCAGGCTGGGATGTTCTGCCTGCTCTCAACCTGAAAGTGCTTTGAGGTGCCTGGAGCCACCCTGGTGCTTGTTCGCAGTGCCTGGGCAGACGTGCAAGTTGCTCGTGACCTGTGGCTTGGAGGACCTAGAGGAAGGCTGGGGACTGTGCTCAGCTTGAACTGGCCTCCCTTGCCTCCATCCCACTAAATATTGATGGCAGTGTTTGGGTGTCACAGCAGACCCCAGAAAAAACACAAATCTCTCTTGCTACCTCCACTTCCTCTTTCCCAGACCTCTTCCCTGGCCTCATCCTGGGATGAAGGGCTGAGGCCTCATGGAGGGGCTGAGCACAAATACCTAGCTGCTCTTCTTTCTTCCCTTCCTGGGCACCCTGGGAGGCTTCTGGGCACTTCCTCAACCCTGCCCTCTCCTGCTGATCCACCTTGTCCTCACTCTCAACACATCCTGCGTGGGACTAGATGAGCAGCAGCAGCAGCATTCCCACCATCCCAGTAAAATGACTGGGACCAGGGACCTGAAGTGATTCTGGAGAAGGGGTCCCAGCCTGGCTCTGTGTGTTACCCTGTCTGGGCTAGCTGAATCATTCCCTGTGACTTTATTAGCAGAACGACCTGGCTTTCCAGTGATTTACACCAGTTTTACATCCTGAAAGATTTAAACACTTGGCAGGAGCTCCAGTCCTCCCACTGCTCAGGCCACAAGCTACTGCTGCCCCAGTTAGGCAGGCGTTCCTGCCATTTCCCAACGTTAAAGCTAAACAACATCCATAGGCAATATCCCTGGAAACCCTCCCTCCTGCCTGGATTTGACCTGGTGCAGTGGCACTGGGAGTCTGTGCCACCAGCCCCTGCTCTGTCCAGGCTCCTGGGTCTCTCACGCTCCCATCAGTCAACCCGCTGTGGCACCATCCCACACAACTCCAGAGCCAGTATTCCTGCACCCTCCCAGCTCTATGGACACTGAGAGCCACCTGGATCAGTCAATGCTTGGCCCAATCTGTATCCTGTCCTGCTTTCCTCATGTGGGGGGAACAAGGGGTCCCCAGGGGAGAATCTGATCTGTGCAAGGGCAAAGGTTCAGCCCCTGATTAGAGCTGGAGTTGCTGCAAAAGGGAATAGGAATCATAGGATCCTGGAATAGTTTGGGTTGGAAGGGACCTTGGAGATCAGCCAGTTCCAAGCCCCTGTCATGGGCAGGGACACCTTCCACTAGACCAGATTGCTCCAAGCCATCCAACCTGGCCTTGAACCCTTCCAGGGATGGAGCAGCCACAGCTTCTCCGGGCATTGGTTCAGGAGGGGGTGGGAGGCAGAGATAGGGTGATGTGAAGATTTGTAAAGGGGAAAATCCCTGGGCTGGGAGGTATTTGCTTCCCATCTGGAGCTTGGATGGGAAACTTGGATGCCTGTTTCAGCAAAAAGGATCGAGCTAGGAGCCACAGACACACACAGTGAAGTGGTGCTTGGCCTGGAGACCTCAGCAGGTTGGGCCATACTCCACACACTCAATTTCTGGGGCTGAGCCAGCTCAGGCCACAGATGGGACCAAGAGGGAACAAATAGGGCTCTTGAGTGTTTCAAACTGGGAGGAAGGAGACAACCCCAGTGCCTCCCCCATCCCTGCCAGGTCTGTTGCTGCATCCAGGTTGGAGGGTTGCTGGATGGATGGTTTCTGCCAGGCTCGGTGTGGAGCTCCTGAGCACAAGGGAGGTTTTACTTTGTTGTAAGTGAAGTACAAAACCATCACCAGCCAGAGAACAAACAGCTCCAGGCTGGAGAGGGAGCAGGGAGAGGGAGATGGGGAGGAGCAGGAGGAGCATGGGGACAGGGCATCCACAGGAGGTTTTTCAGGGACTTGTGATCTCAGAGCAAATTTCTGCTGTTGGCTGCGCACCAGTGGCACCATTTCACCAATTCATGCGTGCCTCCCCATCGCCAGCTCCGCAGTGCTGAGCGCCTCGGGGGGGTCAGGGCCGCTCTGCGCAGGGCTGCGGGAATATGGTCCCTGCTCGGAGAGCGTGTGATCTGCCAGGCAGCCCGGGAGCCCCGGGGACACTGCCATGCCTTTGTTCCTCCTTCTCTTTCTTTTCCACCTTCAGATTTTTTTCCCTCTGCTTCCAGCTGCGTATGCAGCACTCCCCCCCCCCCTTTCCACCCACAGTTCCTGTCTTGATTTTCCTTTCCCTCTACAAATATGTGTTCCTTAGGCTCCTTCTCCTCCCTGCCCAGCTCCCCCCATCAGTGTTGCCTTCCCAAAGTTCTTTTTTTTCCCTTCTCCCTCTTTTCCCACAGGCCTGCTTCATTCCTTCTCCTTCCTGCTTCTCTCCCCTTCCCTCCAGCCTCTCGGGCTCCCGTTCACTCACTCCGTCTCCCCTTCTCTGACAGTTTGGGGGAAATCTGTCTGTGTCAACACACAAATTCCATTATTTATTGGCTGAGTGGAGCAGGGTCCTACACTCGTCTGTAATTGTCTCCAGATCAAAGCGGCTGCTGATGGCAGCTTTGCCTTCTCGCAGCAGAACACCACCCCCAGCTTCCAGCTCCCCATCCTCCCGGGGGAGTCGGGTGCGTGTGCATTGACACCCTCGATGACTGATCTCTCAGACAGAGAGGAAAGAAGTAGGGCTGGTGGGGGAGAAAAGGGAGACCTGGAGGATCTGCAAAGCTCCCAGGAGAAGATGGGGATGGTGGGGTGTGTCTCAGGGGGACAAAGTCCCTGGCATGGACCAGGGGAGAGTGGGAAGGTAGAGGTGGTCCCTATCCTGGGAATGGAGACAGAGAAATGAAGTGGAAGAAGGGACAGGGAAGCAGGAAACATCCCCATATCTGCCCAGGACTGGAAGAATTCGGATTTTAGAAATGGGGATAAAGGAGGACATGCCTTTTCTTGCAATTCCCTTCTGAAACCACCAACCTATCCCAGGGATGTGGGACTTCAATGTGAACTGCAGGCACACAGTTTTTGTTTGGGTGTTGATGCAAGATGCCTGAGGGGAGAGGAAACATCCACTCCAACTTCTGCCCCTTGGCCTCCTCACTGGGGTCCCAGCTTCAGCATGAGTAGAAGAGCTGCAGTGGTTTCTTTGCTGGGGGAGGTGAGATCAATCAGAACCCCTCTTCCCAGGCCCAGTCTTCCCATTTTATTATGATACACTGGGGAACTTGGGAGTCTTTTGTTCCACGTGGATCTGCAGACACCAAAAGACATAGACCCCATCAAAAGTCCTGACAGCTTGATCCCCTCTCACTGCCCAATAAATGAAGCTGTCAGGCTCAGGCCATGGCTCTGCATTCCTTCTAACTGTCCAAAGCATTTCCTCCTGGTAGCACTTCCCTGGCCCTACCATCATTTCTCCTCTGGTTTCTTTCTGCACAGAGTTCAGGCAGTTTCACTTACACTTCTCCCTGTGAGGTATTGCTCCAAGCCTTAAATCAGTTTTTTAACCTTTCAGAACTTCAAGCACAGGTGTTGTGTGTAATATTCCAACACCAGTCACACTGGTGCCTGACAGAGGAGAGGTGTCACCTCCTCTCTCACAAAGCTTCTGCTCTTCCCCCATGCAATCATCACACTGTTGCCCACCTTTCTTTCCTGCTCACTGATCCCCATTCCTTAGTCCTTCCCAGCAGAAAGGAAACATTCCCTCAGGACATTTTAGGTAAACCTTCTAAGAGGATGCCCACAACAAAATGAGTAGTCCCAGCTCTCAGGATAATGGGGACACATCCCTTCGCTTTTGCTTTGGGTCCCGAGTGTCTTACTTCAAGTTGAACAAGACAGCAGCCATGAGAACAGCTCCTTTGGCAGCTTGGGTTTGCAAGAAATTCCCCCCCTCCAGAGCAGGAGGGGTGACCTGGCTTCCTGAGCTGCCATTGAAGTCTGTGTCCTACAAGGAGTCAGAACTGCCTCCCCCAGAGGCTGAGCAGGACTGGGCCCCATGTCCTGAAAATGCTCAAAAGGAGGTGACAGCTACAGAGGGTCTGCTCAGAGCTGAGTCTGTGTTCAGCTTCCACTTATCCCAAGAGAAGGGACTGGGGGAGTTGTCCCTATGTGTGGCTGGCCAAGAGAGTCAAGTGCCTTCCACCGGTAGTGAGCCTTGAATTGGTCACCTCAGCTACATCTTCTCACCTACGAACCCCCTGGAACACATACCTGGTACAAAATTTCTTCCTGCACCACTGCAGAGGAAGAGGAGGGTACTAAGCAACTCCAGCACCTTGCAGAGCAAAGCCCATGGACAAGGGCTTCCAGTGGGAATAGAGTCCTGGCATCCTTCGTTGCTCCATCCACCCCTGGGCATGGTGCCTGTGAAGAGAAGTGGCTCCTAACAAATCTGGGACCTGTGCTCTGGAAGCCTGGGCTCTCTGGGCAGCCCTTTCCCTTGCCTTGGTGACCTACTCACCTCTGCTCAGTGACTGGGACTTTCTGGGTTCACAAGGGTTTTGTTTGGGACATCTGGAGGATCCTGGGGCATCCCTACTCAGAACTAGATTGTGCAGCCCAGAAGGATCTGCAGGATGACAATCCCCTCCCCAGTCTGGTCCCTGTGACAGTGTTTTGCCACCCTCATGGTAAAGATTTTTTCCTTAATAAGAATTTCCTTTCTACAGCTCATGCCCTTTCTCATCCTGTCCCTGAAAGGAGATGGGCATGTGTCATATCTTGCATCTCAGCACACAAGGGCAGGCAGAGTGCCCACCAGCCCTGATAAACACGCCAAAATGGCCACTATCCCCTTCAGGGCATGGGTTTTCCTCCCAAGGGAAGGCAGGGAACCAAAGCTTTGGAGCGGAAGAAGCACTGGTGAGGGCATCCTGCTGCAGAGAGCGTTGTGGCTTCACAGACCAAAGCCCCAGCACCTGACCCTACAGAAGCAACCCCAGAGTGACTTCCCAGCTGCAGGGCCAGGGGTGCTCTCATTCCCACCAGGAGACATCCCCCCCCCCCCCCTTCCACTGCGGTTGCCCTCTTGGGCACCACAAACTGTAACTGCTCCCGCTTGGAGCGAGAAGGGAGCAGCGAAGCCACATGCACGGCTGGGCAGACGGGCGCCCTGGGGAGCTGGGGGAAGGGCTGTGTGGTCTGGCAGGGACAGCGTTTCTTGCAGCCCCTTCTGCTGCCCCAGCACGCAGCAGGCAGGAAAATGGAGTGACAGTGGTGGCTGGGCAAGGTTTAGTGCCCACAGGCAGCTGAGTGATGGTTCCCCCCCCCAGTCCTTTGCTCTCTGCATGACTTTTCCAAGGCAGCTCAACCTGCGGCATCTCCTCCTACATCCCACCCTGATCTCTCTGTCTGGCCTTGCCAAGGCACATCAGTGCTGACCTGCGGCAACTGGCCACCCGCCCGCCTGTGCCAAGACATCTCAGAGAGACATACCCCCTTCTAGCTTCCAGCATTTTCCAAAAACAAGCTCCCAGCCGCATCCTGATTCCCTACCCCGAGAGAACAGGGCTGGCAGCTGAACGCTCCTCTGCACCACAAGAGGGGCCTTAAAATCTACAGGATACAAAGTGGGGTGTTAGCAGTGTGCTGTCCCCATTCCATCCCCCCCATCCTGCTGCTCACCCTCCTCTGCTCTGTTCCCCCAAAAAAGGCTCTTCTTTGGATTCCTCCTCCCTCTGCAGCACCCCCAGCCTATGCCATTTCCTTCAGGAAAGGGATCCTTGGAACAAGTCTGTGCTCCCTCTCAAGGCCAACCCCTCCTCCCCGCTCCGTTTGACCTTGGTCCCCTGGAATCATGGGGTCTGGGAGGGAAGCAGGAAGAGACTACAAGGTCTGGGGAGATGAGGAAAAGGAACAGAATGGGGCTATCCTATGACCTCCCTTAGGGGAGGGAAGCAAGAGGGGACATGACACGGTTCCCCCCGCCCCCCCCCCCCCCCCAAGGAAGCAGCGATGAAGATGTTTGGGGGTGGGGGGTGCATTGCCAAGCAGAGCTGAAGAAGGGCGGGAAGGACCGGGCAGGGAGTCGGGGAGTCTCGGATCCTGCCGGTGCACCTGGGGGAGAAGGAGGTGGTGGTGAATATTTTACTCTAAATCAAACAATAGGACCAGAGCCGCTCCAATGATTTTGCAGAATGCATTTGGTCGGAGACGGGGGAAGGACTGGAGGGAATGAAATAAGACCCCCGAAAATTTCTGTGTCCCGTCTCACCCCCACCCTCAATCCCCCTCTGGCCTGAGCAGCACTCGAGGCGGCTCCCGGAGGAGCGCTACCCACTCCATCCCACCTCCGGGGTCTCAGCCCCGGGAGGGCTGGGCGGCGATGGAAAGAGGGGCGGGGGGCGTGCGGGGGGGGGGCGCAAATCGGGGATTGGGGGGGATTAGAAAGAAACAGATCGAGGCGGGGGTGACAACGACGCCGCCAGGGGTGGTCTTGGCGTGGGAGATGGCGCGGGGGACAGGCTGGCAGTGACCGGCGCTGCCGATGCAGGCTGGGCTTCACTTACCGGGAGCCGTCCCGATTTCACCCGTGAGCGGCACGAGCCCACGCGTGCCCCAGGCGCTCCGATCCTTCCACCTGCCCGCCCCTGCCAGCCCTCCTCCCCGACCGGCGACCCCACGAGCGCGGCACGTCCCGCGTGGGTCTCGCTGCACTCCCAGGGACAAAATCCTTTTCCCAGCCCGACAAACCCCTCCAGCTCCGCCGCCTCCTGCCTCCTCCGGTCTCCCGGTCGCCCCTGGATCCTGCTTCCCACTCGGCTCCCCGTAGGGAGCAAGGTGGGGGGAGCGGTTGGGGCCGGCGGTTCCCTTCCCAACGGGGACCGGCAAGCAGAGACAAAGGCGGTGAAATATCAGTGCCCGGCTAAAGCCGCTCCGAGCCCCTTCGAGCCTTTAACTAGATCGTTAGGGGATTATCCGCACCCTGAGCAGCCGCGGGGCGGGGGCAGCGGCCGCCCCGTCCCGTTACCGAGCGCCCCCGGGGACGGCGACGGTGGGAGACGACGCACGGAGCTGGCCGGGCGCGGCGGCGGCTGGAGACGGGTCTGCGGGGAGAACGGATCGGCCAGCGGAGGGACCGTGAGCGGTACCGGGGCGGGGAGGGGACGGGGGGGCGCAGGGGACGCCGTCTGTCGCGCTTTGGGGGCCGGCGGGGGACCCGCGGCTCGCTCTGCTCCTGCCTCCCCCTCGCCTTCCGCGGGGGGCGGAAAGTTTGTGCCCGCGGGGGGGGCACCGCTGGGGGTGTGGGGAGGCAGATCCTGGGGTATCTGGGCAGGATCGTGCCCCGAGAGCCCGAGGGGCCTGACACTGGGGTGCCCGGTGGGGGAGCGGGATTTGGGACGCGGGGGTGTGGGGAAGCGGGGTGTCGGGGGTGGAAGCAGGCAGGGAAAGGGAAAGAGGGGGGGGTCTCTGTGCCTCCGCGCTGATGGGCTCAGCTTTATCCAGGGCTGTAATCCCCCTGCTCCTGTAATTAAAAACTCCGCATTACAAGGAAAACGGTGTGCAGGGAAATGTAATCAAGTCTGGAGGGGCTTAACCATCTGGTAAAGGTTAGGACCGGCACGGCGGGGGACGCGGCCGGGGGATTTGGCAACAGCCGCGATCTGGGCTCCTCTTAATCTACCGCGGGGACGAACGCAGCATCTGCGGGGTAATACTGGTGCCCCGGGCAGCGATCGGTCTCGCTGGAGCTCCCACCGCCGTTAACGGGATCTCCCCGAAGGTGGTCCCCTCCCCAGGTGCGTCCGGCTCCGGTAAACAAATTCTGCTGCGGCCCCGGGACCCGGATTGCAGCCCCTTGCGGAGGCCAGCAAAGAAAGGGTTAAGTGACTGCTGGTGACCGCGGTTCGGCCCCCCAGCTCTGGGCAAGGCCCTCCTCCGCCGCCCCCCGCGAGCCCGAAACTCTTTGAAAGTGCAAGAGGCAAGCGAAGGCGAGGGAGGAGGCGGCGGCGCGGGTGCGACTCCTCATCCCCGGGATTGCTGCGGGGCCATGGGGGCCGGAGCAGGCTCCGGGCGGGGGCAGCTCTTCCTCCGCTCCCTCCTCTTCCTCTTGTTGGCCGGTCCCCCGGCACGCCACCCGGCACGGGGGCAGCTGCGCTACGCCGTGCCAGAGGAGCTGGAGCACGGAGCCTTCGTGGCCAACCTGGGTGAGGACCTGGGACTGGATGTGTCCACCCTGTCGGCGCGGAGGTTCCGGATCGTGTCACGGGCCGGGGCCAGGCAGCACCTGGAGGTGAACCTGGAGAACGGGATCCTCTTCGTGAACGAGCGGATTGACCGGGAGGAGGTGTGCGAGGCCGGGGGGACCTGCCTGCTTCACCTGCAGCTCCTCGTCGAGAGCCCACTGGAGCTCTACCGCGTGGAGGTGGAGGTGCTGGACATAAACGACCATGCACCCACCTTCCCTTGGCAAGAATATGTGCTGGAGGTGGCTGAGTCTGCCGTGCTTGGTGCCCGCTTCCCACTGGAGAGTGCCCAGGATCCTGACGTGGGTACCAACTCTGTGCACACCTACCGCCTCAGCCCCAATGGTTTCTTTTCACTTGAGGTGCAGACACGCAGTGATGCCAGCAAGTTTGCAGAGCTGGTGCTGGAGCGTGCCCTCGACCGTGAGCAGCAACGTGTGCACCGGGTGCTGCTCACTGCTCTTGACGGCGGTGTCCCCGAACGCTCAGGCACAGCGCACATCCTCGTCACGGTGCTGGACGCAAACGACAACGTGCCTGCCTTTGACCAGCCCTCCTACGGTGTGAGCCTTCCTGAGGATGCTCCTGCTGGCACTCTGGTCATCCAGCTCAATGCCACTGACCTGGATGAGGGCCCCAATGGGGAGATTGAGTACTCCTTCAGTGGGCACGCACCACCACGTGTCCGGGAGCTCTTCCACATAGAGCCCCGGAGTGGGCAGGTGCTGCTGAAGGGCCGCCTGGACTATGAGCGGGCCAGCCTCCACGAGCTCTATGTGCAAGCCAAGGACCGCGGACCCTCAGCTGTGGCTGTGCACTGCAGGGTGCTTGTGCACCTCCT
Source organism: Aphelocoma coerulescens (assembly GCF_041296385.1). NCBI lineage: Eukaryota > Metazoa > Chordata > Aves > Passeriformes > Corvidae > Aphelocoma > Aphelocoma coerulescens. Next base: position 16,756,275 of record NC_091027.1, read on the forward strand.
CGATGTCAATGACAATGCTCCAGAGGTGACCCTCACCTCTGTGTCCACACCTGTGCTGGAGGATGCCCCCCCAGGCACCGTCATTGCTGTCATCAGTGTTCTGGACCGGGACTCTGGGGACAATGGGCGTGTGAGCTGTGAGGTTGGCCCCAATGTACCATTTGAGCTCCGCTCCTCCTTCCGGAACTACTACACACTGGTCACCACGCAAGCGCTGGACCGGGAGGCTGTGCCTGAGTACAACGTAAGCATCACAGCACGAGACATGGGCTCGCCTGCCCTGCTGACCCGCAGCACCCTCACCGTCCCAGTATCTGATGTGAACGACAACGCTCCGCGCTTCCTCCAGCCCTCCTACAGTGTCTATGTGATGGAGAACAACGCACCAGGTGCCTCCATCTGCTCTGTCAGTGCATTGGACCCTGACTGCCAACAAAACGCCTACCTGTCCTACTCCATTGCAGATGGGCACATCCATGGCATGCCTGTGGGCACCTACGTGTCCATCAACTCAGACAGCGGGCACATGTACGCCCTGCGCTCCCTTGACTACGAGCAGATCCGCAGCTTCCAGATCCAGGTGCAAGCACAGGATGCGGGGTTTCCCCCTCTCAGTGCCAACGTCACCGTCCACATCTTTGTGTTGGACCAGAATGACAACGCTCCGGTTATCGTTTCTCCCATGCCACGCAATGGCTCCGTTGCCACTGAACTCGTGCCACGCTCAGCCAGGCCTGGCTACCTCGTGGGCACGGTGTCGGCAGTGGATGCGGATGCGGGGCTGAACTCTCGCCTCTCCTACCAGCTCCTCCAGGCTACTGACTTCACCCTCTTCAGCGTGGCGCCTGACACGGGTGAGCTGCGCACCCTCCGCTCCTTTCTGGAGCAGGATGCCAGCCAGCAGCAGCTGGTGGTGCAGGTGCGGGATGGTGGACAGCCAGCCCTCTCTGCCACCGTGTCCCTCCTGCTTTCGGTGGTGGAGACCATGCCCCAGACTCTCTCCGACTTCAGCGAGTTCAGCCTCCCTCCAGAGGTGTCCTCATCTTCCCCACTCACCCTCTATCTCCTTGTCTCCCTGGGCTCCATCTCCTTCACTTTCCTTCTTGCCATCCTCATTCTCACAGCCATTCGCTGCCGTGGAGAGCGGCGTTCCCGCCAAGGGGACAGCTGCTCACCACCTCGCTGCCACTGCTGTCCTGGGTCCAGACCCTCCTCTGACGGCCTGAAGACTTCCAACCTGACGGCACAGCCCCCTGCAGGGACCACGGCTGCCACCTGCCTTGATGTGCCTGCGGGCGGCCCCCCAGGCTACTGCTACAAGGTCTGCCTTGGTCCTGAGTCTGCTCAGAGTGACTTCATGTTCCTCAAACCCTGCAGCCCCCCCCGGAACAACGAGAAGGATCCCGGGAAGCGGTCCTGGCCAGACCAGCATCTCCAGGTCTCCAAAGAGGTAACAGAATGCCCAGCAGTGCTTACCAGTGCTCCGCGGGTGCCCCCAGCCCCCTCCCTCAGCCTCTGCCACGAGGGAAAGCAGGCACGGCTTCTCCCAGAGAATAACTGGAGCCTTTGATCAGTGCGGGAATTAGGAGCAGTCAGGCAGCGGGATCTCCACTGAGCTTCCCGACGGGTCTAATTACCGGGGGAGCGTCAGGCTCGGCTGAGGCGAGAGGAAATCCCTTCTCACCGTCTTTTGTAGCCATTAGAGGCAACAGAGATGCTCCACTGCCTTAGGGGAGGTGGGATAGTGGGGGTGGCTTCTCCTTAGCCTGGGTGAGTAATTCACACTGGGGCAGTCTGAGCATCACTGCTGCTCTGCTCCCCCTGTGCTGGCAGGGGCCGCAGTGTCCTGGGCCTGGCTGCTGCTCTGCACAGGCTGTGCCAGCAGGCAGGGAGTGGGGTCTTCAGGGCGGGATTTTGATGTCAACATTTGTTAGGTATTGAAATGAGGAATGTCTAATTTTCCCGATGAAAGACTCTCCAAAACACGATTACAAGGATGGAGAGTGATGAGGCGTCTAATCCACTTACGTTTGACTTTTAATAAACCAGCCCTTCCGAGGAGATCCCAAGACTCTCTGCCAAGAGAGTCTCTCCACGTGTCTCCTTGCACCCCTGGACTCTCTTCCCTAATGCTTAATTAGATTTTCCTGTAGTTTTTGCAGCCCTCCTGGAACATGGAGCATGCAGCCAATTTCTGCATCTCTCACCATTTGGTACCTCAGACCTGGACTAAGTAAACATCACATATGCAAAAAATGCTTTTGAAAATTAACAGGAATAGGAAAACCACCTGTCTCTCCCCAGAATGCCAGACTTAAAACTCCCAGAGGCAGAGGACAAGCCCCAAACCACCCCAGTATCTCAGGAGGGTGAGGAAGGTCCAGAAGGGAACAGGCTGACTCAACGTTGTCTCAGGCTCCCCAAAAGGGGAATGTGCCGCTTGCTTCTCCACAAAGGGCACAGGGAAAGTGGAGATGTGGCTCCTGCATCCCTGCCTGCTGAAGCCTTGTGCTGGCAGGGCTGGGCTGTTTGGCAAAGGGTCCCAGGGCTGATTGACAGAGAGTCCCAATAACCAGCCTTGCTCTTCCCTGTGTTTTCCAGGCCAAGCAGCCCAACACAGACTGGCTGCCTCCAAGCACACAGCGACCTGCCCTGAAAAGGTACCAAATCCAGCACTGGGGGAACAGAGGAAGCAGGTGGAAGGGGGATATGGGAATGGGGAGGTTATCTCCAACACAACTTTGAACCAGTCTCTTCTCTTTAGCTCTCAGAGCCTGGAAGATGTGGGGGAAATCCGTAAAGCCCTTCAGAAGGAGCACGAGAGGCTGTGCACGCTGGTGACCCCTGTCTCTGGTTAGTATTGGGACAGTGGGGCTGGGAAGACCAGACCCTCTGGTCACTTGTTGGAGGTGCAGTGGGGGGGTCACATCCCTGTTCCTGGCAGTGGTGAAGTTCTGAGGGTGGAAGGGGTGTCCAGGCACCGGAATGGAGGTTGGTGACACAGGACTTGCATCCTGGGGTGTGGATGTGACCTGAGCCAATCTTACTGAGCTCATTTTTCCTCCAGAGTTTCAGAAAGCTTCATCAGGCCCCAACAGCATCTGGACACCCCAGTACAGCCCCTTGTACCCAGCCCTGGATTATCAGCACAACGTTTACATCCCCGGCACCCCCGCTCTGCTTTCCAGCAAGGATGGGCCCCTCTTCCCAGGCCGGGAGAACAAAAACAGCTTCTCCACCTTTGGCAAGAGGAAGAAGATGACAACTTACTGTGACATGCATGACAGTGTGGTTATCAACAACGACCTGAAATAGCCTGGATGGCTCTATCCTTGGAATCTCCTGCATTATTTCAGCTGCCAGGTCCACCCGCAGCAATCGCCTCCATGTATGGACTGATCAAGACTTAATGGGGTGCTGGGAGAGTGGCTCAACAGAGCAAGGGGGAAGGACTTAAGGAGCAAGAGACTGAAAATTACAGGGATAGGGGGGTGGTGGCAGGGGGAATTTCTCCCATCTCATCTTGCAGAGCTGTGTTGGCAGCAGGTGCTGTTTGAGGTCCATATGACCAGATTTAAGCAAATCTGCCTTGAGTTTACCCATTCCCATGTCCCCTTAGGGACCATTCCTCTCTGTAAACATTGTCACTTCTTTGTCTTGTCTGGCTGTGTGAATGTACTGAGCTGCATGCCTGTATCTCTGTCCCAGTAGGCAAGGAAAGTGTACGCAGACCCAGCCTCGTTCAGCCAAGCCTGACCTTGCACACTGGGACAGTGACCATTGCTCTGTCCCTGAGATCCAGTGGGATGTGTTGCATGTCTAGAGCAGCAATTGGTGTCTGTTTTCTCTGGGAAGTGAGTGCAAAACCCAGCCTTCATGAGTGCTTCTCCTCAGACCCTGACCCAACACTTGCAAGGCTGGGCACAGCCAGGGCCCAGGACAGAGACAGCCTTTGTTCCAGGAGCAGCGTGTGCACACACGGGTTGGATGGCCAGAAGAGCTGCTAGCTTAAGTACCTGAGAGATGCACAAGTTGAGGCCCTGCTGGGTAGCTCTCTAGCCCAAGGCAACATCATGTGAATGAAAAACAGTTTCCCAACCATTGGAGTGACCCCAGCACAGGTGACAGTCTCTTCCCTCCTGCCCCTGCCCTCCCTCAGATCTCTGTTTTCCCCAAGTGCTGAATGCCTGGAGGACCCCCTGCACTGGGCACCCCACCTGCATAGGACAAGCATCTCCAAGTCTGCCCTGTTTCTCTTTGAGAACTTTTAGCTGGCAGTCAGGAGCCCTCAAGGGCAGGACTCCAGCCCCAGAACAGTCTCTCCCCTGCCTTGCACACCCTGCACCTGTCCACCAGTCTGTCTGTCACCATTGCCAATTGCTCCGGTCACGGGACAGTTCATTTTGAATCCATCTGTGCAGAACATGACAGCTCTTTCTAAACTGAGTTTGTTTCACTATGTCTGATTTGTACCAATAAATTGTATTTTAATAGCTCACCCTGGCTCCTGGCTGTCCCTGAGTTGCACACGACAGCAGGGATTGCTGCACAGCTCTCCCAACTCCAGGAAATACATCTGTCCTTCTGGCCTTCGGAGTTCTGGAGCAGAGAGCTCCTTTTATGCCAAGAGCTCATTTTATTCACTTCACCTGGACTCTGGGGGCTCAAGGTCCCCTTCCCTCCTGCCCTGGACTCAGGAGCACTTTGGGCTCATGGCCAGAAGGAGCTGGAGATGTCACACAGCTCCTTTCTCCGTGCTCCAGCTCAGGCAGGGGGGAATTTGCTCCATGGTGTGGGCATACACGAGCTGCTGGGGAGAGGGGCTGGATGTGGCACGAATGGCATAACAGCTTGTGGTTGTTCTGGTGCTTTCTCTGGTTAATTTACCCTTTCCCCTGGATACTAGGGACCAGCAGCTTGCCTCAGGAGCCACAGAGACAGCCTGGATGTGAGCCACGTGTAGGGACCAGCTCCCTGGGAATAGTCAAGCCTGTATCTGTTGGTGGGATGTCTCTTGGCTTGATGAGGGAAGCATTTCCCCTTCAGATGAAGTCCTGAAGTGGCCAGGCTATGGTTGTCCTTCTCATACTGTGTACTCACTTGGTGAGTGGCTTGGGGAGGCTGCAATGCGGCTTTTGGGATTAACCCAGAAAAGTCCTTGTCTACAAGTGGGCAGTGTGCTCTTCAGTGGAAGCAGGGGGTAGGGAGCACTCAAAGGGGCCTCGTGGGAGTCAGGGGCCCGGGAGGACAGTGCTTTGGACATGAAAGGGACCTGGCTGCTTCTGGTGACTTCAGTCCCAGCTCATATCTGCCTGACTGCGGGTAGATGAAATATTCCCTGTCCCAATTAGACGGTAGGATGAAGGATTTTATGCTGCCAAGTGCATTCTTCAAGGGTCTCTAGAGAGCGTTAAGGGTAAGAAAGAACCCCAAACAGCTACTGCCTGAGACCTCTGTACAGCATTAGCCCGTTCCAGTGCTTCAAAAGAACAAGGGAATTATGTAAAGTGATACAATAAGATTAATAACAGCCTCAAGAAGTAATAAAAGCATCAAATGGACCTGACTCCCTGTAGGGTACAAGCATCTCCCCCTCCCAGATTAACTCTGGCAGTATCTTCCCTGCATTTTTAGGTGCTGGTCAGGCCCTGGGAGAGGACTGGAGCCCCTCTGCAGAGAGCCCAGGGGTCTCAGCTGCAGCCCCTCTGCAGGAGGGCCGAGCTGCTCACTGTGTTCCAGCTCACACAGCAAAAGCACCCAGCACATCCTGTGCTTCATGGCATCCAAGATCTAAATGAACACATGCAAGTGGTGTTTTGTATAAAATTTTCCCCAAAGGGAAATTGTTCTCAAAGTTGATCCCCAAAACCACAGGCTTTTGAAAGTGACATTCTGCATCTCTGTCTTTGGAAAATCATGGGGTCGAGCAATCCAGGGGACAGGTTTGCCACCTCCCCTGTCACTCTTCAGTGTATTTTCTTGGCATTTTTAAATTCCTGCTACCAAGGCTCACTGGTGCCCACTGAATTCCCTTCATCTCCTCTCCATTACTCTTGACCATCAGCCCATGGGATGAGATAGATACACACACCCCTTGCTGACCCCCACATTTGCATGGGTCAGGCGTCTTCCAAAAGGGATTTGAGCAACACAGCACCCAGCCCAGGCCCCAACACCCCACATTCCCTGAGTATCCACTTTTGCTTAGTTGAAGGAAAAGCTGCACTGACAAGAGCTCAGTTTCAATCTTTCATTTCAATCACCATATTGATAAAAAGGACAATAAAAAGGGACTTGCTTTAGGGGAGAGAGGACTTGCATAAATGTAATTCAAGCACACTACTATCCCTCTTCAAAGGGTATGTCTGGTCAGAATCGTCCATCTAATATATGAGATCTCCTTTGAAGATCTCCCACAGGGACAGGGTCTCATTAAAAATGCAAGGTCTTTGCCCTACAACTAGTTATTTTTACAACTCTCCCTGTGCTTACACTCCTGCACAGCTGATGAGCATTAGCTGGTTTCTGTAGCCTGGTAATGCACTGGGCATGAGAGCTCCTTTGGAGATCTGCTCAGCAGAACACTCTCTAGATGCCCCTCTCACATCTTCCAGCTCTCTCAGAGATCCAGAGGCAAATTTGGCTTTCAGGGACATGCCAGCCAGCTTGAGATTTGCTTCTAGGACAGTGGGAAAGCTGCCATGTGGTGCAGTTGGCTGCAAAAATGCTTCAGGCCATGCGAGGCAGGCACACAGCGCTTCTGGGCACCAGCACAAACAGGGGGTTTGTGCTCTTGCTGAATAGACTGTTCGGATGGAAACATTACTTGTATCTCTGTAATGACTTGAAAATGTATCCCAGCGAGACAAAATGAATCCAGAGGTAGAGAGAAAAGAGGCCAGAGGGAAAGACCCAGAGGGGCTGATGCTCAGTTCTACACAGAACAAAAAGCAGCCAGCAAATTCCCCAGAAAGCCTTAGCATGGACACAGAACTCTGCATGCAGCTGGGTCAGGCTGGGTAGAGCCATGGATACGGGTGGGTCTCAGCTCCCAGAGGGCGTGGTATTGGCAGGACAGAGCTAAAATCCATGGACCAGTGGGAGCCTCTGCATGGACCTTGGATCCAGCCCAGTCTGTGGCACTCAGTGGTTAAGTAGATCCTCCAAAGATGCTAGAAATTCCTCTCCTCTCCTCTCCTCTCCTCTCCTCTCCTCTCCTCTCCTCTCCTCTCCTCTCCTCTCCTCTCCTCTCCTCTCCTCTCCTCTCCTCTCCTCTCCTCTCCTCTCCTCTCCTCTCCTCTCCTCTCCTCTCCTCTCCTCTCCTCTCCTCTCCTCTCCTCTCCTCTCCTCTCCTCTCCTCTCCTCTCCTCTCCTCTCCTCTCCTCTCCTCTCCTCTCCTCTCCTCTCCTCTCCTCTCCTCTCCTCATAATTCTGGAACACCTTAATTTATTTAAGACTGGGTCAAGATCCATTCAGATTTCTTTTAGAATTGCATCAGTGTCTTAAATGTCTCCCTGAACCCCACCACACAGAACAGCCTGCTGTTCCTAGCTGGATCACTTCCTCCAGTTTCCTTTTTGATCTCAGCAGATGTTTTGTAGAAATAAATATCCTTTAGCTTCTGTCATAATAACTTAACCTCTGCCACACTCAAAAACGTCTGCATGATTGTCACGTGCTGATTTTCTCTGCTCCTTTGCACCTTTCCCTTTTTCACTGCTCTGAAAACATCAGTTGCCAACTCCTCCACAGAGATCAGATGCAGGAACAGGCCAGGGCTGAGGGAAGCTTTTGCTTCCCAGTTAGCCTATAATGTGTTTTCGGTTTAAGCAGTGGAAATGTCACTGTCTCTGTTTTGCAGCATTCACTCAAGTGGAATTAATGCTTCTTGTTAGTGATAATATGACTTAATCAGCTTAATTACTTTGAGACATAAGTAGACACCTTTGTGTATTGAATAACTTATGACACACTGGACCAAAAAGCACGAATGAAGGCTTTGAAAATAAATTAAATATGACCCCTAGTGCAGTCTGCACTTTGACTAATGATTCGTCTCCCATGAAATTCAATGACTTACAAATCTTACATTTGAATAAATGATACATTTTTGCATGTTTTAAACAATAGCAGTGATTTTTATTTCAGCATTCAGAATTCAGAGTGCTTCTCCGGCGCCAGGAAGCAAGGCAAACAAGTTCATGTTAAACGGATTGAAAAATAAAACATTTGTGCAGTCAACTATCAGGAATACATTCAGAGGATCTGCAGGCATTTCTGATGAGATATTTATTTTAATTCATTGCTAAGAATATCTGCAACAACAGGTGAAAAAAATGCGTCAGAAGAAATTAAGAGAGAGTGAAGATTCCCAGAAGGATCACTAAAGTCTTCGCATCCAATCCATCCATTTCAATAATGTCTACAAGAGAAAATATAATTAAATAGCTCCAGAATTGTCTTATCATACATTTTGCCTGCATAGAAAATAAATCATACAAAGGAAATAGAAGCAGGAAAAGCAACCATCAATCAAGAAAATTATTATGAGCATTTGTAGGATTTCTGATAGGCCAGGATGCAGAGACTCTGTGATAGCAGGCTACATGGGAAATAGAAAAATTGGGGTTAAACTGTTGCGTGAACCCAGAGAAAAGATGAGCTGTCTGAATTTGTTCTGTTCTGCTGCAGTGAGTCACCCAATTTCTGTACCCAAATCTTCCTCTGGAAAGCACTGGAGTTCAGCACGGTGCAGACAATAACGCAGATCCCTACACAGGGACTTTTTCAGCCCAAGTATATCTGAAATTCAGAGGTTAGCTTCGGCTGTAGCATCACAGGGGAGCCTGACTGGTTTGATGAATCTACTTTTAAGTCCATGTCCATATTTCTTGGTATTTTAGCTAACAGGAATTTTTTTTCATACTGCCAAGGGCGAAGGCTGAGGGCTCTAGGATTAATTTATCACTGCTCTTGCTCTGCAGTTGTTCAGTCTCTATTGACTAAATCTCCAAAACTCCCCAGAGTACAGATGGAACATGTCCACACAGGGATCTAAATATAAGGAGTTTAATCTAGGGTTGAATTCCACCTGTAGGATTCCATCTTGTCCCCACTTCCCTTCTTGATCTTCTTTTAATATCATTTAGAGGAGACATGCCCAGCACCTCTCTGACACTGGCATTTTACCAGAGATCAGAAAAAAAGATTTGCCATTTGCTTCGAGTATCCCCTAACAGACCAAACTTCAGGAATGTGATCCTGAAATTATTTCCCCAAACCAAAATTTATTTTTTCCTCTTTCCAGGAAACGCAATGTTATAATCCATTTGCTTACCCAAACCACCTCTTCCTCTTAATCTCTCCCTGCAAAATAGTCTGACAGCTGCCCCAGAATGTAAGGAGATCATCAAAAGGATGATCGTCTGGGGCTGAATCCTTTTCCTATGTTCCCCAAGAGTCCTCTTGGCTCGTTGTGCCACATGACATGGGCCATTTAACTCCCTCAATGCCTGTCAGATGTCATACACCTTGTTGGTCATGTTCCTTTGATATCTGAACAGACTCCTGCAGGCTGCTCCTGTCACTGCAGGGTCCACCCTCCGGCCTTTTTCTGCCTCTCTTTGGGTCCAGATGTTATATTTGCTGTAGCTTCCGAGTGCGTTTCAATCAAATCTGACCCTGCTTTCAGCAGAAGCCTGACCCAATCAGGTCCGGGTGTCCCTATTTTGCTCCGCTTTTTCTGTGCATCCGTAAAGATCCATGAAGACTCGGCTGCAAACTGCCAGATCCCTGGGGAAATGGTGCCCCCTCCATGTTCCCCACATGATGCACAGCGCCCAGCTGGGACGGGACCATCCTATCTGCTGTGCTTGTGCCTCCTGTGCCCTGCTGTGCCCAGCGTCGTGGTGTCCAAAAACCAGGGTGGAACTACACAGCGGATCACGGCTGACCAGCAAGGCACTCCAATCTGGCAAGGGAGAAGCTAGAAGTTTGCTCCTGCTCCTCCTCTCTTAGACATGGGCAGGGACAAATTACAGACTTTTTTTTTTAATGCTATCTCTTCTTTAAAATGAGAAAAAAAATGAATTAAAAACTTGGATGTGAGCTGCAGGGATGAATCACAGCACAGAGCTTGGCAACACAGGGGGGACCCTCGTGTCACCCCCAAGCCTTCCTGCCTTTTGCTGAAGGTATTAGGAAGGAAGCCACTGGGAGCTACTTCTGAAGGCCTTGATTCTGTTGGCATGGAGAATTTTGTTCATGAAGAGGCCTCTATATGCAAATGGGAAATGGAGATGGAGTGGGAAATAAGCCCAGCAAAAAATCATGGAAGTTTTTGCTGCCTGCCAGTGGAATTCAATCGAAAAAGGGGGGAGGGAGAAGAAAGGAAATTGAAACAGCCTCCTCTCTGCACAGATTGCATTGCTGGAGAAGCTCTGAGTGTTGCAAGGCATAATAGTTGCCTGCTCAGAGGTTCCTTCCCGGGGGACTTTCCCTGGGATAGTTTCATACATTTATCCCTGACTCCTGGCATCTGCATAACACGCTCACAGAGAGAGTTATTAGTTTAATTTTCTTGTGAATTACAAGGGGGCAGAGAGAATTAGAAAAGACTTTTTTTTTTTTTTATTATCATTACTTTTTGTTTTCCAGTTGAGAGATTGTAAATGAGGCTATTCATCCTGCTAACATCAGTAGGGACCCAAACCCAAGTCTTTCTGGGGTAATTGGTTTCTGATGAGCAATCACTTGTAAAACCAATAGCAAAGGCAAGAACTGAAATATAAATTCTCTCTTTACATGCTGAGCTTTTCATTAGGATTGTGTGTCTGATTTCTTTCTGGGATTCAGTAGAAAAGCCATGAAGTGGTAAACAAGGCAGTGGACTAAGCATGACAAGAAGTTTGTATTAGCAAAAAATTGGGAAAACAGCATTGTCTGATATTCTCCAGAACAAATAAAGCAGCTCCAGATTCCCTCAAGCTGCAGCTTTCTAGTGAGCCCTTTGGAACTGAAGCCCTGGACAGAGAGAAGAGACAGCAGATCTTCCTGTGGGGTGGACCTGAGTGTGCTTTTCACCTAAAGAGACCAAAATGTTGAAGAAAGAAAAAATAAAATTAGAGGCCAGGGACTGTCTGCTGCAAGTCTGACCAGGGTGGCTGATGGAAATTTGCAGTCCTTGATATCCTGCAGTTTGCAAAATGTAGGGGACTGTGATGCCTGGATTTGTTGCAAGGGCTGATGCTGTGAGTCGGGCTCCAGGTTTTTTTTTTCTTCCCAGTTACTAGTGAGGAATCTGCTAATCTGCACTGGCTTTTGTTTCCCTGATGAACCTCAGGGTGCTTAAGGCTTGATTTATTTACTTATTTTGGTGGCAAATTAAGCATCAGTCTGGATGCAGGTCTCAGTGCTTTCTGGGCTGGGGCTGTGGTGCTGTCATTCATTGGCTTAACTGGATTGCTTGCTGCTTTATGGGTTTTTTTTCCCAGTAAAACCTTTTGGCACACATACAGCTGGTTGTTGCCTTAAAGATGAGCAGAGAGCAGCAGGCTTGACAAAGGCAGGGAACATTTTTAAGCTCATGTACACAGAAAGGCCTCTGAAACGAGAATGATGGGGACACATCTCTCTCAAAACAAACCAAGCAAAACCTTTCAAATAAATCCACTTTTTTTCAGCTTTCAAATGCTAAAAGCTGATCCCAAGGAAACAAACAGTAAAATCACTGATTGGATTCAGTCCTGAGGAACCTGCTCTGAACAAAGGAAGGGGACACAACATGACACACTAAATACTGTCCAGAGATCTCTTCCAAACACAGCTGTTCTGGGATTCAGTGATGACAGTTTTTTGCTTTCATTAACCCAAAAGAGCCAAACACATTGCTGTGGCCACAGCAAGAAATGAGGCAATTTGGACACTTCCGTATTTCCATCACATTTGCATACAACACACAGCCCAGGGCAATATTCCACATAGCTATCAAGCAAACTTTTTTGTTTGTTTCTCTCATTTGGAGCCAAGCTTCCCAGGAATCTCCCAAAGCCTGGATGTGCCCTGCACTAATCATGCCTCCCATTAGTTGCACACCCATCAGGCTCTGCTGGCTGACCCAAATTTTTGGCCTCCCACCTCAGATATAGGGCAACCTCGTAATTTTGGTACCGCTGGAGCAGAAGCAATTGTCTCAGTGACAATGTCAGGATCCTTCACCTGAGCTTAAACACTGGAAGTTTTGGGAATAGAGAGGAGAGGAGAGGAGAGGAGAGGAGAGGAGAGGAGAGGAGAGGAGAGGAGAGGAGAGGAGAGGAGAGGAGAGGAGAGGAGAGGAGAGGAGAGGAGAGGAGAGGAGAGGAGAGGAGAGGAGAGGAGAGGAGAGGAGAGGAGAGGAGAGGAGAGGAGAGGAGAGGAGAGGAGAGGAGAGGAGAGGAGAGGAGAGGAGAGGAGAGGAGAGGAGAGGAGAGGAGAGGAGAGGAGAGGAGAGGAGAGGAGAGGAGAGGAGAGGAGAGGAGAGGAGAGGAGAGGAGAGGAGAGGAGAGGAGAGGAGAGGAGAGGAGAGGAGAGGAGAGGAGAGGAGAGGAGAGGAGAGTTTTAGCTAAGACTGTAGTGTGACTTAAGACGTGGAAGAGGGCCAACTGGTCATAGCAATTTTCCAAACTGCACAAGCCTCTGCAATCACTTATAATTCAGCTGTTTCTGTCTACAATATAGACAGAGGTTTGTACCACATTTGTACCTTAGAGAAAACTTCAGTGTCTTCCTGTCAAACTGTACAAGGACAACCCTCAGAGCCTGGCCTGCATCACTACCAGTGCTGGTTTAGAAATCTGTACAGGCAGAAACACTCTGCAGATAATGAACATTTTTTCCTTGGAATAACTGCTGCATGAGCCCTAGTTCCCCACCTCTTTCTCTCTTCCCCTAACATTTCCACGTGCCCTTTCTCTGGTGACAGCTGAAGTTCCCAACTGAGTTCTCTCCTGCAAGTTCATCCAGCTGATCTTTCAGAGGATGGTTCCATTTGGTCTTTATGGATGTTTCTTCCCTCCAAGTGATGAATAGTACAGCTGAGCCTTTCATTCACAAGGCAACTGTGATGGGAACAAAGGAAAAAAATGGAGGAAGTGAATCCTTCCAATTTTTGTTTGGTTTGTTACAAGGTTCTATTTTGCAACACTGTTATTTTGGTGGTGCTTGTATTTCCCTTTTCTCGAGTTCATTGATGAGGAGGTCAGGACTAGAAATAAGCAAAACAGCATCACATCACATCATTACATCATTCCCTTAAAATGCATGTGTGACTTAAGAAGATTTACTTCCTGTGGTGACAATTTGCCAGTGGCACAAAGTGGTGAGTGACTGAAGAACGTTAAGCAATCCAGAAAATGATTTGTTGCTGTTGCAGGTTTTGCTCATTCTCTGCTTTTATTTTGTGACCTAGGAAAACTCATCGAAGATTTAAGTATTTGGAAGGCCTGTGAAAGTAAAAGGAGATGGCTTTCAGGACCTGCACAGCTGGTGTTCAGCAGAGTGAAAGAAAAGAACTATGGGTAGATATTTGTCTGATTTAACCAACTAAGACTTTCTGCCACTGGATAATATTTGTAGTTGTTATTATAGAAGCAAGGAAGAAGGATGGACAAAACATTAAAAACTGGATTTGAAAGCTTCTATCTGACCAGGAAATCTGTACCAGTGTTGGAATTTCCCTGCACTTCCTTTCTGGTGGGCATTTCAGGGAAGCTGAGGTATTAGGGGAACCTAAGGATAAGAAATGAAATTGCTATGGGTTCAGGGTACACGGTATTATATGGATTCTGCCTGAAACTGCAAAGAGCTCAGTCTCTGACAGCCCACAACCCCCCTTTGCATCATCTTCTCTGGCCATCTTAACACAACCTCCTCAGCTTTTATACCCTGATTTCCCTTTCCACAGCCTCATTTCATGCCACTCTTCCCTCTTGCTGTTGAGCAAAGAGGAAGGAACTGTTTTTCCTGCAACTGCATCATTCTCTGACTTTATTTACAGAGGCTGAAATGAAGAAAACTCCCCCCTGCACTAAATCTGTTTGGCGTGGTGAAGGCAAGGAAGTGGAATTATATTGCAAATGTCAAGGGCTATGAAAAATGTAACAGACTTTAATATTCTTCTGCTGTTATTGCTGAGAGCGTCTCTCACCTGCATTCACAGAAAGTGAAGTGCCTTTTACCACCGAGCAGAAATGATTGCCTATTTTTATTTTAAAGCTACACTGTGGCATGCATCCTAATAATAAATGCATTTTCCCTCCAAACACTCTCTTTAGCAATTAACCTTTAGCTTCAAGACTTAATTTTAGTCTTGAGCCCTTAGGGTTAACCCCTACCTCAGCCTCTGATAAACTCCAGCCCCAAATATCCTGTTACCTATGTCTTAAAAGCAGTTCCTACATTCCTAATTATAGCCATAGTCCCCATCTTCTGTGATGCCTGATGGTTACTGGTGCTGAGCCAGGCATTTGGATGCTGCTTTGAAGATGTAAAACATTAACTATGCCTCTCTCCATAGCTCACTTTCCCGTGGGGTTGTGTTTCAAGGTAAGTGGTTTGCATAAGATCCCTCAGAGACCTGCATTTAGTTTATTCAGTAGGATAAACAACCTGCTGCTTTTGTGCTTCTCCCTACAGAGCAAAGAAAAGCCCATTTTATACATTAAAATTGAACATAACATTGCTGAAAGGTCTGTGATGGCTTTTTCTGGCGCTCAGAGCATTTTATCTTGTTCCGGACGGGGTCTCACAGGGCTTATGCCCTGTACATCTTCTCATACATCCCCCTCCTTAAAATACAAATACTCCTCTCTTAAGAACCTGTGTTCGTGAGGGAGAAGAGGTTACTGGCCCTCGGCTCTGCCTGTCTCACTGACCGTACTGCCCAAGGCTGGGGGAGTTCGTGTCGAGGGTTTTTTCATGATGTTGTTTTAATTTCACCTGGATACAGCAATCCCCACAGCTCCGGGAGGGGGAAGCTGCCTCTTCGCGGCCCAATTAGCATAACCCTTGGAAGTAAAGGGCATAAGTCCCTGATGTTTTACCAGGAATCACGACGTGTCGCTCCCTGCCAGACACTGGCTGCTAACAGGAGCCTCTGCAGCAGCACCGGGGGGCCCCGTCCGTGCAGTGCCGGGGGGAAGTGGGGCGGCCCCGGCAGCACACAAGGGCGGTTCTCCCGGGCACGGGGCTGGGAGGGCCGAACCAAGGCTGGCATCAGGCCACGTTTCATTATCAGACGTTTACACACTGAATTAGGATGGGGGCACGCACACAAGAATTTCACCCTTTCCCTCCTTTTCGGGTCCGTGCCGGTAAGGCACAAAGAGGAACGGTGGAAGATAAATGAACAGCTCCCCCCCGCCGGGATTTGAGCAATCAGGAAATATAATCTGAGCTGGAAAGTGCCCCAGCATCTGTTGGGTTATTAATAAATTGTATGCAATCTGTCCGGGATGAAGTTCGGGACGGAGGGGAACCATCTGCTCCCGAGCGGCAGCTCTAATGGTGTCTGGAGAATGAACTTAGCAAATGAAAAGCAATGGGATCGGCCAGCCAGGCTCCCGGAGTGCCCGGTCTCCGCAGGGCTTTTCCATAGTGGGACAACGCAGAGGTTCCCCCACCCCCGGGGCAGGACCCGCATGGATCCGCAAAGAACAGGGATTCAGGCCAGCGTGGGCATCATCTCTCCAAGCCTCGTAGGCTCGGCCAGCTCCCTGGGAACTCACGCTCTTTATCGAGATCCTTTCCAAAGGGTCCTGCTCCACAGAAACCCCCGCTCCCAGGGGCTGCCTTGTGTCCCCCCCCTGGGCGAGGACGCCCATCTCGCCCGCTTTTCCTCTGGGTCAGTGCTAATTGCCGCACATAAATACTGTTCTCCACGTTTTATCCTCCACCTGTAACGGTGCCCCATGTGCTTTCTCGGAGGATTTTCAGCTCAGCTCCTCCCCGGGCTGGGCAGCGAAGGAGCGGGCACAGCAGACCTCCTTCAGCCCACGGCCGGCGCCCGGTGCCGCCTGTCCCCCGGGAAAGCGGGGACTCCCTGGGCTACCGCGAATGTCTGGATGTCACTTATGTTAACTGAGCAAGGCTGGGAGCGTGGAGTGGTTATCGCATGAGCTCTCATCGCGGAATAAGCAGCCAAAATGTTTCTAGCTGAAGGGCATCTCCGCCTGCCCGCAGTCTGTGTGGGCAGACATGCCTTCCCTAAGAGGGAGAATCCAGGAGCGGCCAGACGGTGGGCACTATGTCCCTAAAACTCTTAACACGTGAGAAAATCCTGGCTCCCACAAACCCCGCATAGAGAAATTCCAGCCGAAATAAAGGGCACATGAGGACGACACCTCGACCGACAGGAGAGAGAGACAGCGAGGGAAGAGCCGCTGCCAGCGGGATCAGCCCGCGGGGGACGAGCGAGAGCCCGGACCCGCTCGGGGTGACAGCACCATCTCCTGCCGGTGAACGAGCACCGGAGCTGCCGCCGCCGCGATTCGAGCGGAGGCTGCCGGGAGCTTCCGGAGCAGGGAGGCGGAGGGAAGCGGAGGGAAGCGGAGGGAAACGGGCTCCGCCCGCGCCTCGGAGCGCCCCGGGACCGAGAGGCTCCGTGCGCGCCCGGGACGGACGCGCTGCCTGGGGAGTGGCTTGGCAGTGGCTGTTATTGTTTTATTAGTATTAAATCTCATTTTCTTTTGTTTTATATATTTTATTTACGCGCTTTCCGACTGGTGCCGCTCTTCTCTTCCTGCGGATTGCGGCATGGATACCCGGCCGAGCCGGGAGCCGGGCCGCTGCGGAGAGAATGAAGGAGCTGACAAGGCGCTGGGTCCCCCTGGAGAGCGGGACAGCTCAGGGCCGATCGCGGTCCCGTCACCGGCCGAGCAGCAGCAGCGCCTGGGGGCGCGGCGACGAGCATCGCCGGCAGCTTCCTGAAGAAGATCGGGACTTCAGCTGTGCCAGCGACCCGAAGACAGAGGTGGAAGGGGACGGGTTTGTTGTGCGTCCCCCGCTCTCTGAGCCTGCCGCCTTCTATTCGGTGGATGCTGGGGGTGATGTGCAGAAGCGAAGACTAAACGCCGCGGCGGTGTGTGCTCCAGCCGCTGTGCCACCAGGTCATCTCCTTCCTCGCCCCCCACCCGCATTGTCCAGGGAGGAGTGCCTCGCTGAAAGACCGATGGTCCCCGTGTGAGCAGTTCTTCTCCCGGTGCTTAGGGTACTCTTGAATGATATCGGAGGCTGTTTTTAAAGCTTTCGGCCTCAGAAGGCTTTGAAACCAGACCCGGCTTTTCTGTGCCGTGCTCTAGCCGCTAAACTGCGCTGAAGAAGTGAGAAGGACACGAAGACAAACGCGACGATGCGACTTCGGAACTCGTTTGCCCTTCTGGAGGGGACGGGCTTTTCTTTCCGGATCCTCGTCGGCGGAGGCAGTGTCCCTGAGCCGGCTGATGTGGAGCTGCTGTGCGGTACTTTCCATTTTGGGATGGTAGCGCTGCGAGTGTCCTGGTTGACGGGAGCGATTCTGTCGGAGCTGCTGTTTTCCTTTCCCTTGCCAATTCTCAGTTTCTTGTCTCCAAGTGTAACTGAAGTCATGATCTAACTTCAGCGGGGGTCTAAACAGAGCATTCTGAACACCCCTCGAGAAGTCTGTGTGTCTCTCTGCTGTCTAAAGAAGAACAGCAGATGAACCTTTTGACCTGTGTTTGCCCCTGGGCTGCACTTGCTTTTCTGAGAGTCCAGCGATCAGTCCGTGAGCTCCGATGGATGAACTGAACTTGGGATGTCGAAACACGCGGTTATTATTTTTCAGGACTTTAACCAGGCTTTCATCTGTTCCTGCCTAAGGAAGGAGGCTCAAAGTAACGCTCAGGCACTTGATGGGCTTTCACGACCTTAAGATGAATAGTTTATACTGATTTTTTCTACAGATCCCCGCTGTGGATCACCACTCCTCATGTCTCGCTGCTTAGTCAGAAGCACTGGGAATGCTCTGAGACTGACCAAAGTTGAAATAGCTAAACCAAGCCTTCCACCAACTCGTGAGCTTTTTGCAGGATCATTTCAGCTTTTTTTTATGACCTTTGTGGGGTCTCGTTATAGGTGCAGGTGATATAAAAGGCACTTAGTTGTGCATCTGTGGTAGTAACGCTACACTACAATGCCTAAGGATTTGCCAGTGTCACCCACTACCCCACTGCTACTCAGGAAGTAGCTGCATTTCATCAGTGTGAGAATCTCACATGGACTGGATTCGAGTAAGCAAGAAACAGCTCTTCCTGTAGGTGATCTTGGAGTCTTTGACTCTGTCTTTGCATATAGGAGCATTTTTATTTCTAGTTAAGCTCAGATGTCCGGCGTTGTGGGACCATTTACTGAAGCTGCTACTTGCTGGATATGAAAACGATATAGACAGGTGTTCAGACCACAATAAAAAGGACACCGTGTCCTATGTCCTCGACGTCAGTGCTTGTCATCTCATGAACAGCTGTTTTACTGATTTAAAACATCCTACTACAATTTGCATACAGCAATCTTAACTCACTACGGCTCTTAAGATACTTGTAGATTGAATTTGCTGACATTGGCATTACATTTTCATCTCCATGAATACGGCATGAAATATTCCTCCAGAGAAGACCTACTTATTCCAGGTAAGTGAATTAATTTAGCAAACAGGTAAGTAGGGAGGAAAACCCCAATCAACCAAAACAAACTCACCACAAAAATAAAAACAAAACCAGCCGAACAAACAGCAAAACCAAACCAAAACATAACCAAACAAAAAAAAAAAACCCAAACAAACACCAAACCAACAAACCAAAAAAACCCAAGCCAAAGGCTAAAATCTGTCTGGCTTAAACCTCTCGTCTGGGACTCACATGGAGGAAATGTGACTGATTTGTTGGTAGAGGATCATCCCCAGCATCTCTTCCTGTCCACAAGTCAAGACAGTGATCTCTACCCAAACAGTTATTTCCTTTTGCTACAGAAACTTTTAAAAAGTGCCAGAAGACTCCAGGAAACTCAAGAGGTGGTGAACATGTCTCCAGATCAACCTGACAAAAATCGAGCTGTTCAGGATCTTTCTTGACAGTCCTCTGTTATCAAAAAGATCGATTCTGTTGTCTGCACCTGGAAGAAGTTAACAAATGCTGTTCTACTTGGTAGGATGGATTTGCCTGTGTCTGTTTACCTGTGGTCTATGGAGTAATGGGAGTGTGAATCTGCAAACCTAATCCGTGGAAGAGATGGACGAAACCCATGTGGATGGTAGGAATGAGAAAAGGATGTGCTAATGGGTTTAATAAACCCGAGTCCTCGGCAGCAGCAGTGCCTGCTAGAGGCTCCTTTTGCTGTTTACCGTGGGCTGCTCCACTCGAGAGAAGCACTGGAGGGGAAGACCAGTCTTTATCTTCAAAGCCTGGTTCCCCCAGGATTTGGGATATGAAACATAAAACTCTCTGAATGTCTTCCTCGGGGAGAAAACCCTGTCCCTGTCTGCAATATGAAAATGCAGGTAAGTTACAGAGATGCAGTAGGAAGAGTTCATCTTTGCATTGATGGCATAGGCCAGACAAAAATGGCATCAGGGATGGATCTGGAAGCAAGACATCATTAATGTCCACAGAAAGCCTGATTGCCTTCAGTGGCAGGTTTCCATATGAACTGGAGGCACCACGGAGATCAGTAAAGCAGGAACGCAAAAAGGTCAGTAGCACAATCGTATTTTATGATGTTTTGAACCGTGGTTTGTGTACAGAAGCTACAGATGTAACGGCAGAAGCCATCCTTAGGCCTCCTGAGGGAAGTGCTGTGGCCGCGGCGCCGCTGCCTGCGGGGCCCGGGGACGGGTGGTGAATGTGAACGAAGGCAGACGAGAGCTCTGCTGGCATGTGGAGGATTTTGCCCTGAAGCTTCAAATAGTGGTAGAAAATCCTCCCACAGCCACGCAACCGGCTTTGCCGGGGTGGAGATGGGGAGACTGCGACATCTTTTTTTTTTTTTTTTTCCCATTAATGAGGCATCTTGTTGTGGTGGGGGAGTACCTGCGTAGTGTGGCAGTGATCCTTCTCTCTGAGTGGCACGGAGTAGAGGTTGGAGATTTGTCACAGGGAGGCTGCGTTTGAGCGAGGAAGAATCTTCCCTGAGGAAAGGAGATGCTGTGTAGCACATGGGCTGTGTCACTGGTGACGAGCTGTAGAATGGTTGCCTAGTTGGAGACCTCTGCCCCTGCATACAGAGGTTCTTGCTGTATCCTGGCAGAGCTTCTCTTCCAGAAAGGAGAACCAAGAGCTTGCCATTCATCATGCGGGTGGAAAAGGAGGCTGGAAGAACCTGTATCAAGCTTTATAAATAGCATACAGGAGCTGTGGTGGTCCCGTGCTTTTTTCAGCGTTCTTGGAGGATTGGTGTGCTGGGCTGTGGTGAGTTTGAATCTCCGAAGGAAAGATTCAAACAATCCCCTGGTTTCTCTGGTGTAACTGAAGCCTTTTTGGTCAGATGTCAAAGTAGCCAGGGCTTGGGCTACTTTTATCAGAGTGAGGTGGATTCTTTTCATTGAGATAACGGATTCAAGAATGTGTCCGTCTTCCAAAAGGGGAGGGAAGCGATGGAGAAGGGACAGTCTGTCTTGCATAAACTGCAGAAAAGCCGGAAGTTTGTTCCTCACCTGGAGAGATGAAAGTCGTCAGGAAAGAGGGAGGGGAGCTCTTGCCAAAAGAGTCCGCACTCCATGTCGAGAGTGATGTAATCATATGAAAAATTAGTTGGTTAAAGAGATAAAGGAGAGGCAAAAAGAGAAGAAGAGAAGGAATCGGGGGAAAGGAAGACTATGAGAAGGAAGGAAGGAACAATGCAGAAAAAAAAAAGGAGAAGAGAAGAGAAGAGAAGAGAAGAGAAGAGAAGAGAAGAGAAGAGAAGAGAAGAGAAGAGAAGAGAAGAGAAGAGAAGAGAAGAGAAGAGAAGAGAAGAGAAGAGAAGAGAAGAGAAGAGAAGAAGAATGAAGCAATAAATGGGAAGAGAGAGAGAAAGGAAGAAACCATAAACTACTTTAGTGACATGTCATTGTCGGTATCACTGTACACAGAAAGAAAGGAATGTGAGAAAGGAAGAAATAAAGGAGGCAAAAAAGATTACAAAGACAAGAAAATAGGATGAAACATAGATTAGATTACAAGAGTGCACAAAATATATAGCAGAAGAATACAGGAATAAAGGAGAAAGCCAAGAAGGAATATATATCCGTAAATCAGCAAAGAAGAAAGGACGGGGAGAAGCAGACGAGATTACCAAAACGCACCGAAATTACCTCTAGATGCGGAACGGAGTTGGTCTCTGAAAACGTTCTCCTTGTTGAGAGCACCGCATGCGGCGCTGATGTCCCGTAATTAGGGCTGATCCCTCCTGTTTTGATGATCTCCACCGCGGCGCCGGAGGCAACTAACGACCAACCAGCGGGGTAAGGAAGAGAGAAGGATCGAAAGAGAAGGGCAGGGGGAGTAAACGAGAGGGCATGGCACGGCGAGGACGAAAACGAGAACAAAGAGAAGAAAGAAGAAAGGGAAGTAGAACAGAAAGAAAAAAAAAAGAAGAAAAGATAACAGATAAACTAGAGAAGGCTAAAGAACGAAGAGAAAGGAAGAAAGAAGAAGAAGAAGGAAAGACAAAAGAGACAAAGGGAGAAAGAAATTGGACTACGGTAGGAAGACACGGCAGAGGAGATGGCCATGACGGAGCGGAGGCGCGGGCGCTGTGGCGGAGCGTGTGAGGCGGCGGAGCAGCGCACGGTGTCGCTGCAGGCTCAGGAACGGCGTGTGGGCGGCTCCGCCCCGGTGCGGCGGAGAGCCCGGCTGTGAGCGCGGGGGGGGCGGCGCGGGCCGGGCAGCAGAGCCGGTGCGTCCGGGCGGCGGCGGGGAGCCGTGCGGGGCCCGTGCCGGGGCCGGCAGCCACAGCGGCAGAGGCGGCGGCGATGGGGGAGCGTTGCTGTGCGGTGGTGCGGGTGCTGGTGCTGCAGGCGGCCTGGGCGCTGGCGGGCGGGCAGGTGCGGTACTCGGTGCCGGAGGAAGCCAAGGCCGGCACGGTGGTGGGCCGTCTGGCGCAGGACCTGGGCCTGGAGGCGGGCGAGGCGGAGGCGCGGCGGCTGCGGCTGGTGGCGCAGGGCCGGCGGGCGAGCGTGGAGGTGAGCGGGGCGAGCGGCGCGCTGCTGGTGAGCTCGCGGCTCGACCGGGAGGAGCTGTGCGGCAAGAGCGCGCCGTGCGCGCTGCGGCTGGAGGTGCTGGTGGAGCGGCCGCTGCGCGTCTTCCATGTGCAGCTGGAGGTCACCGACATCAACGACAATGCCCCCATCTTCCCCGCCGCCCGCAAAAACCTCAGCCTCGCGGAATGGACCACTCTGCCGGGGTCTCGTTTTCCGCTGGAGGGCGCGTCGGATGCGGATATCGGAGCGAACGCGCAGCTCTCCTACACACTCAGCCCCAGCGAGCACTTCTCTCTGGATTTACAAAAATCGAATGAGGGAAATATTGAACCCGAACTTGTTTTAACGAAATCTCTGGACCGCGAGATGATTCCCGTTCACCGGTTGGTGCTGACGGCGAGTGATGGGGGCCGGCCGTCTCTGACAGGAACAATGGAGCTGGTGATCTCGGTGCTGGATGTGAACGACAACGCGCCCCAGTTCAACCAGTCGGTGTATAAAGTGAAGCTGTCGGAGAGCGCTGAGGTGGGGACGCTGGTGACGCGTGTGAACGCCACGGATGCGGACGAGGGTATTAACAGTGAGGTGACCTATAGCGTGACGAACTTCGTTCCCCCGAGTGGAAGAGATGTGATTTCCGTCAATCCGAATACCGGGGAGATTCACCTCACAGCAGCCCTGGACTTCGAAGAAGTCAAGGTATTTAATTTCCGTATTGAAGCGAGAGACCGAGGGACACCCCCGCTGTCCGGCCACTGCAAGTTAGTACTGGAGGTGCTGGACGTGAACGACAACACGCCCGAGGTGTGGGTGACGTCGCTGTCGGTGCCGGTGCCGGAGGACGCGTCGGTGGGGACGGTGGTGGCCCTGCTGAGCGTGTCGGACCGGGACTCGGGGGCGAACGGCCGCGTGCGGTGCTGGGTGTGGCCGGCGTCGCCGTTCGGTCTGGAGGCGACGTTCGCGGGCTCGTACTCGCTGGTGCTGCGCGAGGCGCTGGACCGGGAGCGGGTGTCGGAGTACGAGGTGGAGGTGCGTGCGGAGGACGGCGGGGCGCCGGCGCTGCGCGGCAGGCGCGGGCTGCGGGTGGCGGTGTCGGACGTGAACGACAACGCGCCGGCGTTCGCGCAGGCCGTGTACACGGTGCTGGCGCGGGAGAACAACGCGGCGGGCGCGGAGCTGGCGCGGCTGTGGGCGCGGGACCCGGACGAGGCGGGCAACGGGCGCGTGAGCTACTCGGTGTGGGAGGGCGGCGTGGGCGGCGGGTGGCGTCCGGCGTCGAGCTACGTGTCGGTGGACGCGGAGAGCGGGCGTCTGTGGGCGCTGCAGCCCTTGGACTACGAGGAGCTGCAGGTGCTGCAGTTCGAGGTGCGTGCGGTGGACGCGGGCGAGCCGCCGCTGTGCGGCAACGCCACGGTGCAGCTGTTCGTGCTGGACGAGAACGACAACGCGCCGGCGCTGCTGCCGCCTGCGGGCTCGGCGCCGGAGGCGGGCGGCGTGGCGGGCGAGGCGGGCGAGGCGGCGGCGGCGGCGGCGGGCTCGGGCTCGGTGTCGGGCACGCTGTGGGCGTGGGCGGCGTGGGGGGCGCCGGCGGGGCAGGTGGTGGCGAAGATCCGCGCCGTGGACGCCGACTCGGGCTACAACGCGTGGCTGCGCTACGAGCTGTGGGAGCCGCGGGGCAAGGGCCCGTTCCGCGTGGGGCTCTACAGCGGCGAGGTGAGCACGGCGCGGGCGCTGGAGGAGGCGGACGGCCCTCGCCAGAGGCTGCTGATCGTGGTGCGCGACCACGGCGAGCCGGCGCGCTCGGCCACGGCCACGCTCAGCGTGTCGCTGGTGGAGGCCGCCGAGGCGGCGCTGGCCGCGGCCGCGGGATCGTCGTCGTCGCGGTCGGCGGCGGGCGCGGAGCTGGGCGCCGGTGCGGCGAGCGCGGCGACGAACGTGTGGCTGGTGGTGGCCATCTGCGCCGTGTCGAGCCTGTTCCTGCTGGCGGTGGTGCTGTACGGGGCGTCGCGCTGGGCGCCGCGGGCGGCCGTGCTGTCGGGGCCCGGGCCCACGACGCTCGTGTGCGCCAGCGAAGTGGGCAGCTGGTCGTACTCGCAGCGCCACAGCCGGAGCCTGTGCGTGGCGGACGGCGCGGGCAAGAGCGACCTCATGGTTTTCAGCCCCAACTTCCCTCCGCCGCCGCCCGGCCCCGCGGCCAAGGACACGCAGCCGGAGCCCTCCGCTCTCCTGGACACGGTCAGTGGCCTTTCCTTGCTCTCCTTTGCCCGTTCACTGACGCCTCTTCCCCTCTCTGCCCAGTCTCTCCCGCCCTCCTTTTACTGCTGCTGTTTGGAGCCGGGCTCCGCGTCCACTGGTCGTTCGATGCATGACGAGTTCTTAAGGATGTGAATCCTACCTCTGCCTCTGCCGCGGGAGCCACTCGGCTCTTGCTCGTGTACTGAGGTGGTGAAGGAGGTAGAATGGAAATAAATCAATTAGGGCACTCCTCGGCAGCTATTATCCGTAGGTGTGGTTTTTCTGTTGTAGGTGTGAATTTTCCCTTAGAGTGAAATCACTGAGCATTGCGATTAGAGGTGCCCTGAGGTGTCAGCTTTGCAGAAGATGCACATGCCCTCTGATGGGTAGCATTTTCACTGGATCTTATTTCATGAGTGCAAAGACATGCCGGCTGTGGTGTTCACAGTTCCCAGGGATTTTTGGACAATCTTGTGTTTAGATTTTTCCCAACAAAACCTGACTTCATCCTCTGATTCTGCTCTCTAACAATGTTAAACAAGGTTGGGACTTCACCGTTTTGCAGTCCATGGAAGGATAAGCTGCCAAATTTGGTTCTAACGCTAGAGACATTATGAAACGGGAAGATGTGATGTGCCTTTCCTATGATCTATTCCCAAGAATCTCTGCTTAGAATTAGTATGTGTTCCAAGTGAGGAGTTTTCTCCAAGGGTAAGTGTTAGAAAGTGGAATTTTCTTTTCCTTGCTCCGCTGTTCCCCGGGTTGTGAATGCGCTTTCCTGGCCAGAAAAGTAGTATGAAATAGGGTGTAGTCTTTTGATGTTGTATCAAAATTTATATTGACAGCAGTATCACTTCAAACGCCGTGGAAATAATCTTTTATAAAAAGAAAGAAAACAAACAATCCAGAAAATAACCCCTATCAACAAAACCCAAACCAATTTCTCCTACACACTCAATATAATCCATTATGGTATTGTGCTTGTCAGCGTTTTGGTTCTTATCTCAGTGCTTGTAATGAGGTGGTGAGTGCAATGTTTGTCCACTCGACTTCTTCTGCTTGTGCACTTGAACCTGGTAGAGATGGTGTGTCCTGTTGTCACACATGGCTTGTACTGACATGTGCAGGTACAGGGCGAGCCCTGCAGAGCGTCCCAGCTCAAGATTTGTGCAGTACAAACTCTCTGTGTTGAACTTGTTTGAGCGCTTGTGTTATGATATTTGGTGTGGTCATCTTGAAGAACAAAATCCATGTATGCTGATTCCAATCCTGTTCTGATCACAGAATCTCTAAGAGCTCTAATACGCAGCTCTGTGCTATTTCCATGTGAGATTGCTAAAATGAAGCAAAGTGTTCATGGTGATGTTTGTGCAGGTGGGAAGGGCCTGCTGAAGGCTGTGTAGCTTTGAAGAGTTTTTGTATGTCCTTTGTGGTGATCATGAGGGAAGGTGAAGAGGTGCCAAGGCCTAGATCCTATGCAAAGTGGGATTTACAGATGGGACATGTTGCTGGAGTTGAGAAATGTTTGATATTTTGGCAGTGATTCTTCGAATGGCAACAAGTAGGGCCTGGACCTGTATGATGGGGAGGGGGAATTTGAGTGGGGAAGAGCGTTGCCTCAGGGGAATGGAGGCGCAGAGTAGAACATAGTCTGTGTCATTGTGGATGAAATGAAGAATGTTTGCTTAGCTGTAAAGGTCTTGTTTACCCATGGCACAGGATAGAGGATGCCAGTAGAAAACATTGAGGAAAAACCCAGCACACAGGGCTGCTCTTCTGGGATCTTCTCAGGACCTCCAGCAGTTCTGCATATCCTCGTGCTCTGTTCTCTGTGGTGTTACTGCCTATAAAGTTACCTGCAATACATGCCTTTAATTGCTTGTCTTTGTTGTGGAATATCGTTGGACAAACAAAAGCTTTTTGAAATTTGTGTAGTTGTGTCAGCTTTCTCAGAATGTTGCCCGAATAATTTCTCTGATCTTGGTGTTGCTAGGGAGGGGAAGAAACTGTGTCCATATTCAAGATATTATCAGACCTGGCGTTTCAGTACAGTGGGATGGGTTCCTCTGTTTTCTTCTCTTGTCTGAGAGAGAACACTCACCCTTTTTTCTTCTCTCACATTGGCAATGTGTTGGTAACAATGGAGGAGATGCAGATGGTGAAATATTGGCAGCTGCCAGGTGGCAGGTGTTTAGACAGTAATCCATTGGTCTTGGGAAAATTTTTCCACTCTCTCGAGCTGAGGCTGCTGTTGAGAGAATATCACTAACTTTCAGGTGTCCTTCCTGCTTCACCTGTGGCAGAAGTGCAAAAGGAAGTACTACTCACTTTCCCTGTTTTTCAAAGCTCTTGGTGAATGTGAGTATTTTTTTTCTGTCCAGCATGCGACAAAACTGCTCATACCATTAGGGGACCATGTCCCTTAAAACCCATTCTCCTGTTCTGCAAATGTTTTTTTTTCTGAAGATGACACTAGTGATGCTACAGGTAAGTCGCCTGTACCTGAAGAGGCTGTGTGTGAGAGACAGATGTACTTTGGTTCCTGTTCAGCTGTGGTATCTTCATGATGGATCAACTGAATGTTGCCTGGATTGAAATGCCCGTGGGTTTGGAGCACCACTGCCTGCTCCCATTCCTTTCCTGTTGCTTCCTGGCACAGGATGAGCACGTGGAAGCAAGGACAGATGGAGAAATTACCCGAATGGCTTTCTTGGATTAGATGTGTTTGGCATGCAGCAGATTTTCTCAGTGGCAAGGCCGTGGTGTTCCCCTGGTGGTTATACTGGAAGAATATACCATCAAGGTATATGAGAAATGCTCGGGTGCTGTGGTTGCCTAGAGTTTTTGCAGCATTCTTGGAGGATTGGTGTTCTGGGCTGTCATGGCTTTGAATTCCCAAATGAGAAACTCACTTGGGTTGTTTGTAATCTTCGGTGTACTTTTTAATTAGATATCTCGGTAGCTGGGGTTTGAGATTCTGTTCCAGATGGTAGAACCATGACTGAGAAAAAGAAAAAAAAAATTGAGGAATCAAGGCAAACAAGAGGAATAGAGCCTTTCGAAAAGGCATTTACATCCTTCATTGCAAGCATGCTGTAGACATTTGGAAAGTATTTTGATGCAGGTAGAAAATAAGAATAGAGAGACCAGGATGGGAATGGAAAAGGACATGAAGAAAATAGAGCAGGAAAGAGAAGATAAAGTGAAGGAGAACAAGGAAGGATAAAAGGAAGAAAAAAAAGAAAAGGGAAGAGGTAAAGTGTATAAAGAGTATAGCATAAGGAGACATAGAAGGAATTAGGAAGAAAAGAAGGATTCCATGCAAGTCCAAAGAAAGAAATAAAGAACAGTAGAGATTATAAAAGAGCTGACCAGCATGCACCGAGTTTGTCTCTAGACACTGAACGGAGCTGGTCCCCAAAAGCCTCCCCCTTTGCTGAGAGCAGCGCGTTTGGAGCTGAAGTCCCGTAATTATCGCTGATGACTCGGAATTTTATGGTCTCAGAAGGAGCGCCGGAGGCGATTGGACAGCTGCCAGCAGGGGTAAAGAAGAGAGAAGGATGGAAGAAGAAGGCAAAGGTAAGAATGAAAACGGAAGGGGAGGAAAGAACACAGAGAAAAAGAAGGAAAGAGGTAGAAAAGAGGAGGGAAAATAAAAATTATTCAATAGAGAAAACTGAAGGCAAAAATATGGAAAGAAATGCAGACGAGAAAGAGGAAGGAAGAAAGAAATATTTACAAGGAAACAGTAGGCGACAAAGAAAAAGAAGTAAAAGAAAAAGGAAGTACCGTAAGACGAAAAAGCAGAGGAGATGTCCGTGACAGACCAAAAACGCAGGCGCTGTGGCGGAGCGTGTGAGGCGGCGGAGCAGCGCACGGTGTCGCTGCAGGCTCAGGAACGGCGTGTGGGCGGCTCCGCCCCGGTGCGGCGGAGAGCCCGGCTGTGAGCGCGGGGGGGCGGCGCGGGCCGGGCAGCAGAGCCGGTGCGTCCGGGCGGCGGCGGGGAGCCGTGCGGGGCCCGTGCCGGGGCCGGCAGCCACAGCGGCAGAGGCGGCGGCGGCGGCGATGGGGGAGCGTTGCTGTGCGGTGGTGCGGGTGCTGGTGCTGCAGGCGGCCTGGGCGCTGGCGGGCGGGCAGGTGCGGTACTCGGTGCCGGAGGAAGCCAAGGCCGGCACGGTGGTGGGCCGTCTGGCGCAGGACCTGGGCCTGGAGGCGGGCGAGGCGGAGGCGCGGCGGCTGCGGCTGGTGGCGCAGGGCCGGCGGGCGAGCGTGGAGGTGAGCGGGGCGAGCGGCGCGCTGCTGGTGAGCTCGCGGCTCGACCGGGAGGAGCTGTGCGGCAAGAGCGCGCCGTGCGCGCTGCGGCTGGAGGTGCTGGTGGAGCGGCCGCTGCGCGTCTTCCATGTGCAGCTGGAGGTCACCGACATCAACGACAATGCCCCCATCTTCCCCGCCGCCCGAAAAAACCTCAGCATCGCGGAATTCACCACTCTGCCGGGGTCTCGTTTCCCGCTGGAGGGCGCGTCGGATGCGGATATCGGAGCGAACGCGCAGCTCTCCTACACACTCAGCCCCAGCGAGCATTTTACACTGGATGTTAAATCCTCTGATGAAAACAGGAAGTCTCTGTTTCTGGTGCTCGCAAAGTCTTTGGACCGCGAGACGATTCCTGTTCACCGGTTGGTGCTGACGGCGAGTGACGGGGGCCGGCCGTCTCTGACGGGCACCATGGAGCTGGTGGTCTCGGTGCTGGATGCAAACGACAATCCACCCCAGTTCAACCACTCTGTCTATAAAGTGCGGCTATTGGAGAGCGCTGCACAGGGTTCGCTCGTAGTGCGTGTGAATGCCACGGATCCGGACGAAGGCAGCAATAAGGAGTTTTCTTACAGCATCTTGAGTTCGATTCCTGTCGGTAACAAAGAACTCTTTGCCATTGACACCAAAACGGGCGAGATCAGACTAACGGGTACTTTGGACTTCGAAAACGTTCGTTTACACGAACTGCAAATCGAAGCTACAGATAAAGGGACACCCCCGTTGTCGGGTCACTGCAGCGTGGAACTGGAGGTTCTGGACGTGAACGACAACGCGCCGGAGGTGTGGGTGACGTCGCTGTCGGTGCCGGTGCCGGAGGACGCGTCGGTGGGGACGGTGGTGGCCCTGCTGAGCGTGTCGGACCGGGACTCGGGGGCGAACGGCCGCGTGCGGTGCTGGGTGTGGCCGGCGTCGCCGTTCGGTCTGGAGGCGACGTTCGCGGGCTCGTACTCGCTGGTGCTGCGCGAGGCGCTGGACCGGGAGCGGGTGTCGGAGTACGAGGTGGAGGTGCGTGCGGAGGACGGCGGGGCGCCGGCGCTGCGCGGCAGGCGCGGGCTGCGGGTGGCGGTGTCGGACGTGAACGACAACGCGCCGGCGTTCGCGCAGGCCGTGTACACGGTGCTGGCGCGGGAGAACAACGCGGCGGGCGCGGAGCTGGCGCGGCTGTGGGCGCGGGACCCGGACGAGGCGGGCAACGGGCGCGTGAGCTACTCGGTGTGGGAGGGCGGCGTGGGCGGCGGGTGGCGTCCGGCGTCGAGCTACGTGTCGGTGGACGCGGAGAGCGGGCGTCTGTGGGCGCTGCAGCCCTTGGACTACGAGGAGCTGCAGGTGCTGCAGTTCGAGGTGCGTGCGGTGGACGCGGGCGAGCCGCCGCTGTGCGGCAACGCCACGGTGCAGCTGTTCGTGCTGGACGAGAACGACAACGCGCCGGCGCTGCTGCCGCCTGCGGGCTCGGCGCCGGAGGCGGGCGGCGTGGCGGGCGAGGCGGGCGAGGCGGCGGCGGCGGCGGGCTCGGGCTCGGTGTCGGGCACGCTGTGGGCGTGGGCGGCGTGGGGGGCGCCGGCGGGGCAGGTGGTGGCGAAGATCCGCGCCGTGGACGCCGACTCGGGCTACAACGCGTGGCTGCGCTACGAGCTGTGGGAGCCGCGGGGCAAGGGCCCGTTCCGCGTGGGGCTCTACAGCGGCGAGGTGAGCACGGCGCGGGCGCTGGAGGAGGCGGACGGCCCTCGCCAGAGGCTGCTGATCGTGGTGCGCGACCACGGCGAGCCGGCGCGCTCGGCCACGGCCACGCTCAGCGTGTCGCTGGTGGAGGCCGCCGAGGCGGCGCTGGCCGCGGCCGCGGGATCGTCGTCGTCGCGGTCGGCGGCGGGCGCGGAGCTGGGCGCCGGTGCGGCGAGCGCGGCGACGAACGTGTGGCTGGTGGTGGCCATCTGCGCCGTGTCGAGCCTGTTCCTGCTGGCGGTGGTGCTGTACGGGGCGTCGCGCTGGGCGCCGCGGGCGGCCGTGCTGTCGGGGCCCGGGCCCACGACGCTCGTGTGCGCCAGCGAAGTGGGCAGCTGGTCGTACTCGCAGCGCCACAGCCGGAGCCTGTGCGTGGCGGACGGCGCGGGCAAGAGCGACCTCATGGTTTTCAGCCCCAACTTCCCTCCGCCGCCGCCCGGCCCCGCGGCCAAGGACACGCAGCCGGAGCCCTCCGCTCTCCTGGACACGGTCAGTGGCACCGCCTTGCTCGCCTCTACTCTTTCTCTTTCCCTTTGCCCCTTCTCCCTCATTTCCTAACCTGGCTCTGCTATTAGCCGGGCTCCGCCTTCTCGGCCTGAGGGCGGTGGGTGCTGAAGTGTGTTAATTGCACCTTTGTGTCTGCTGCCTCGTCCTTGCAGGGTAAGGGTAGTGCGGTAACCGCTCTTTGTGTAGACACCTGAGATTTGCTGGTGTGGATGTGAGTTGTTCTGCCCTAGAATGAAATCACAGCTGGTTGCCATGGGAGCTGTCCTGTGATGCCTGCAGGTTTCAGTTTTGGAGACAACGCTCCTGCTTGCTGGTTGTGTAGATTTTCCACACGAGCTTGCTGAAGCTGTGCAGGACAGGCTGTGACAGTGACAGTCCCCCAAGCGCTGTGTACCTCCTCATTGCCTTCGCTGACTGTGGTGGTATCACATGTGGTTTCTTCTGTGCCCTCATGTTCTGTCATGTGTCCTCTACAAGAGATGCGAGGCAAGGTGACCAATTGGACTTGTGTTCCCACGTCATTATGAACACTGGGAAGGCTTTGTGGTCTTTTCATGTTTTGTTTCGCGCCCAGTTTTTGTTAGCTGCAGTTGTTAACTTGCATTCCTGGCTGGAGAGGTGGCTTGATGGACCCTCACCTTTTGTTGACATGTTTTTTCAATATTTACATTTGGAACACCTTTACAATTTCCTTGCAATTCCTCTTCTAAACAACAACGACAAAAAAAATGCTACTACCAATTTTTTTCTACACAGTAGATATCCGTTGTATTGGTGTGTTCATCACCACGTTGTTTGGTCTCTCTCAGCAAGAGATCAGTGTCCATTGCCATGAGAGCAGTCCTGTATAGAAAATATTGGTGTCAGATCTGTAACACTGCCAGAGCTCAAGGTGCAGCTGCAGAGTCTGCCAGCCCATGTATGTGATGCCACCTGTGTGGGTTTTGTAGTGCTCTCATTGCTGGGAAGGGTAAGCAAAAGTCAAATTGATTCCTGAGGTAGGGGAAGCAAATTGTGCCTTGTCACAGAGGTGAAGGTGGCAGTGACACTGAGTAGGGTCCGGCTATGTCCTGATGTGAAAGGTGACCTTGAGCACTGGGAGGACTTGTCTGAGGGAACCTGGAATAATTTTTAAGAGAATGGGTCATGTCATAAGAGGAGAGGAATGGAAATGATGTCCTTTTCTGGAGAGTAACTGTTTTGGACTGGGGAATGGAGGATGCTTAGAGGAAAGCAGGAGCCAGGATGGGCACAGAGTGTTTCTGCCCAGGATCCTTTCCCAAGTTCCAAGGGTGTGAAGTTGGAGGCCTTCTGGATCTTGGGATATTATGTGCTATTGAAATGGCCACAGAGTCCTTTGAGGTTATGAATATCTGCCATCAGAGACAGTCCCTTGTGCTGCCACTGGCCTGACATGTGGAATGTGCTGGATAAGAGTTGGTAACATTCAGACTCATGAACGTTTTTGCTGCTGCTGCTGCTGCTGCTTTGGGAGTGTTGTTGTGGGAGGGTAGCACTTCAAACTGCTTTCCATGTGTATTGTAGGGCGTTTATACCAGCTCCCACAGCTCTTGCCATGGTGGGTCTGTGCTCCTCTTCAGACATGGATTTTCATGGCAGTTGAGGAGATGGGTGTAATCTTGTTGAGCTTTTCTTCCCCTTCCTGTGCTCTTGCAGAGTCAGTGTGGGTAGAGATGGTGTGTGCTGTTATCACACACGGCTCATTCTGGTGTCTGGATTGTACACACCAAACATCCTCATCTACAGAGCAGCCCAAGCCTGGTTTTCTATTGCAGAAATTCTCCCACCCACTTGTAATTTTGAGTGCACTTGTGCTTCATCTTTTGGTGTGAGCATTTAAAGGAGGAGATTTGTGGGGACTGGGATGAGAACTGTTCGTGACTGTAAGCACAAAACCTTTAAGAACTCGATTTGTATTTGAAATTGCTGAAAGGACACAAAGCATCCTGGCATGTGGGAAGAGTCCAAGAGTCACAGAATGGATTTGCAGCACTCTCTATATTCTTTGTGCCAGGCATGGGGGAAGGGGAGGATTTGAATGCATAATTGGGGAGGAAATGGAGAATGTCTGCTTAACTGGAGATCCCAGTTCCCAGGGTGTAAGACAGATGATTACAGTGGAATATCGTGAGGAGGGTCCCACCACACAGTGCTGCTCTCCTGGGATCCTCTCAGGACACCCAGAAGTTCTGCATATCTTAGGGCACAGTTGTTCTTTCTGGTCTTGCAGCGTGTGGGGACATCTGCCCTGTGTGCCTTTAATTACTTGGGTTTGATGTGGAATGTTGTAGTCAAAGAAAAGCTTTTTGACATTTGGATCATGCTGCTGTGCCTTCTCTGAGCATTTTCTTGATTACCTTTGCTCTTAGGCTTGCTAGAGAGTGGAAGGATTGGTCTTGTATTCAAGATGTTGCCTTAACTTGCATTTCAATAAAGTGGAATGGAACATTTTAGTTTTCTTTTCTCCTCTCTAATAAGACCTGCCCAACCTTTTAATTTTTGCAGTGTTTTCGTTATTTTTTTTTGTTTTTTCCCCTGTCATATTGACAAAGTGTTGGTAATGTTGGATGAGATGCTGATTCCTGATTTTGGCAGCTGTCAGGTGTCAGACGCTGAGTTGTTTCCTACTGGTGTAGGGAGTCCCTTTTCTGCCTGAGCTCAGTTTAATTTTGAGAGAATTGTCTGTAATTTACAGGTCTGCTTCCATCCTCCATTGTGATAGAAATACATAATGGGCTCTGCACTCTGTTCAGTTTTTGCAGAATTTGAGTAATTTTCTTCATGTCCAGCTTCCCCAGAAATACTGATAATGTTAAGGGCAAATATCCCTTTAAACCAGTTTCGCTCCCTGAGGATGTTTCTTTTCTGAAGAAGGAACCAGTCATGCCACAGGTAAGTCACTCACCTGAAGTGGATGTGTCTGAGACCGGTTCTTCAGCTCCTCTTCAGTTGTGCCATCTTCAGGTTGAATCATCACAATGTTGACCCTATGGGACAACCAAAGCATCATTGTCTGCTTTCGTACTTTCCCTGCAGCTTCCAGGCACAGCTGGGTGGGTGGCAGCCACTGGGAATGGAGGAGGGACCGCACTCCACCTCAGGGAGTGGCTGTGTTGGGAGTCCCGGGGATGTTCTTGGTGCCAATGCCGTGGTGTTACCTCGGTGCATTTTGTTTGACTGTGTGACAGGTGCATCATGCGAATGGTTGGGAGGTTTTGTGTGGGGAGCGATGCTCGTAGATCCTGAGGTTCTGGGTGTGTTGTTGTGGCAGTGCATTCCTGCCTTAAAGGGAAGGCATAAACTTGACATTTTGTAGCTAGAAAATGAGTCAGGAAGAATCGAGATACACGAAGAAAGCTCAGGAGTGGTGTTTTCCCAGTGCTTTTTAAAGTTTTTATGGAGCATTGTCATGCTGGGCTGTGATAGCTTTGAGTTTCTGAACAGGAAAATCCCCCGAGTTGTTTGGACTCTTTCAGGCTTGCCTGCACAGATGTCTCAGTAGCTGTGGCTTCACCTGGTGTGTCAGAGAGTGGTGGAACCTGTTCTGATACACAAGAGCTGTTCTTTGGCGTGTGATTGCCTTGCTGTGTTATTGCTGCATCCTTGAGAGTACTGGAGGCTGAAGAGTGTGGCCTTTATCCTGGAAAATGGGGAAGTTGCAAGTGCATGGACAGGAGGAAAGCAGGAAGATTTTTACTTCTCTGGAGAGATGGAATGCAGAAGGGAAGAGGAAGTAGAGCTTTTGCCAAAGAATATGTTCCTACACCACATCGAGAATGCTGTAGACATGGTAAGATTACTCCCTCCTTGGTAAGGGAAAAGTGAATAGAGGACGGAAATGGAAGAAAATTGGAAGCAAGGAAGAAAGGAGTAGAAAAAGAGAGAGCAAGGGAGAAACTGGAACTGAGTTTACTGGCGTGTCACCGACACTTCTACTCTACACAAAAACGGAGGAAGGGGAGAAAGGAAGGAAAAAACGGAAAGGAAGAAGAGAAAGTAAACCAGAAAGAAGATGCTAGGAAGAAATGACAGAAGGAGGTGATTAAGAATGGAAAATGCTAAAGAGAAGGGATTACTCACCGAGGATGCCTCTAACTCCCGGCCGGAGCTGGTTCCCAACAGCCTCCGTGTGGATTAGAATCCGGTGCTCCAGCGTTGATGCCACGTAATTAGAGTTGGTGGATCCGAATTCTTTTGTTTGCCGCGCGGCGCCGGAGGCGACTGGCGAGATACCAGAAGGGATAAAGAAGAGAGCAGTGAAAAAAAGCCCAAAGGATAAAATAAAAAAGGAGCACTTTTGGAAGCCACGGCAGAGGAGATGGCCATGACGGAGCGGAGGCGCGGGCGCTGTGGCGGAGCGTGTGAGGCGGCGGAGCAGCGCACGGTGTCGCTGCAGGCTCAGGAACGGCGTGTGGGCGGCTCCGCCCCGGTGCGGCGGAGAGCCCGGCTGTGAGCGCGGGGGGGCGGCGCGGGCCGGGCAGCAGAGCCGGTGCGTCCGGGCGGCGGCGGGGAGCCGTGCGGGGCCCGTGCCGGGGCCGGCAGCCACAGCGGCAGAGGCGGCGGCGGCGATGGGGGAGCGTTGCTGTGCGGTGGTGCGGGTGCTGGTGCTGCAGGCGGCCTGGGCGCTGGCGGGCGGGCAGGTGCGGTACTCGGTGCCGGAGGAAGCCAAGGCCGGCACGGTGGTGGGCCGTCTGGCGCAGGACCTGGGCCTGGAGGCGGGCGAGGCGGAGGCGCGGCGGCTGCGGCTGGTGGCGCAGGGCCGGCGGGCGAGCGTGGAGGTGAGCGGGGCGAGCGGCGCGCTGCTGGTGAGCTCGCGGCTCGACCGGGAGGAGCTGTGCGGCAAGAGCGCGCCGTGCGCGCTGCGGCTGGAGGTGCTGGTGGAGCGGCCGCTGCGCGTCTTCCATGTGCAGCTGGAGGTCACCGACATCAACGACAATGCCCCCATCTTCCCCGCCGCCCGCAAAAACCTCAGCATCGCGGAATTATCTACAATGCCGGGGTCTCGTTTCCCACTGGAGGGCGCGTCGGATGCGGATATCGGAGCGAACGCGCAGCTCTCTTATACACTCAGCCCCAGCGAGCACTTCTCTCTGGATTTGCAAAAATCGAGTGAGGAATACCGAGAATCCCTGTTTCTAGTACTCACCAAACCTCTGGACCGCGAGACGATTCCCGTTCACCGGTTGGTGCTGACGGCGAGTGACGGGGGCCGGCCGTCTCTGACGGGCACCATGGAGCTGGTGATCTCGGTGCTGGATGCAAACGACAACGCGCCCCAGTTCAACCAGACGGTGTATAAAGTGCAGCTGCCGGAGAGCACGGACGAAGGGACGCTGGTGACGCGTGTGAACGCCACGGATCCAGATTTGGGAAGCAATGGTGAACTGGTGTTTAGTGCAAGCAATATTTTTCCTGAAAATGGATTAAAAGTTTTTCTTTTAAATGCGAAGACGGGCGAGATCCATCTCACGGGCACCCTGGACTATGAAGACATCCGTTCATATGAGATACAAATCGAAGCGATAGATAAGGGTACGCCCCCGCTGTCGGGTCACTGCAAGGTGCTGGTGGAGGTGCTGGACGTGAACGACAACGCGCCGGAGGTGTGGGTGACGTCGCTGTCGGTGCCGGTGCCGGAGGACGCGTCGGTGGGGACGGTGGTGGCCCTGCTGAGCGTGTCGGACCGGGACTCGGGGGCGAACGGCCGCGTGCGGTGCTGGGTGTGGCCGGCGTCGCCGTTCGGTCTGGAGGCGACGTTCGCGGGCTCGTACTCGCTGGTGCTGCGCGAGGCGCTGGACCGGGAGCGGGTGTCGGAGTACGAGGTGGAGGTGCGTGCGGAGGACGGCGGGGCGCCGGCGCTGCGCGGCAGGCGCGGGCTGCGGGTGGCGGTGTCGGACGTGAACGACAACGCGCCGGCGTTCGCGCAGGCCGTGTACACGGTGCTGGCGCGGGAGAACAACGCGGCGGGCGCGGAGCTGGCGCGGCTGTGGGCGCGGGACCCGGACGAGGCGGGCAACGGGCGCGTGAGCTACTCGGTGTGGGAGGGCGGCGTGGGCGGCGGGTGGCGTCCGGCGTCGAGCTACGTGTCGGTGGACGCGGAGAGCGGGCGTCTGTGGGCGCTGCAGCCCTTGGACTACGAGGAGCTGCAGGTGCTGCAGTTCGAGGTGCGTGCGGTGGACGCGGGCGAGCCGCCGCTGTGCGGCAACGCCACGGTGCAGCTGTTCGTGCTGGACGAGAACGACAACGCGCCGGCGCTGCTGCCGCCTGCGGGCTCGGCGCCGGAGGCGGGCGGCGTGGCGGGCGAGGCGGGCGAGGCGGGCGAGGCGGCGGCGGGCTCGGGCTCGGTGTCGGGCACGCTGTGGGCGTGGGCGGCGTGGGGGGCGCCGGCGGGGCAGGTGGTGGCGAAGATCCGCGCCGTGGACGCCGACTCGGGCTACAACGCGTGGCTGCGCTACGAGCTGTGGGAGCCGCGGGGCAAGGGCCCGTTCCGCGTGGGGCTCTACAGCGGCGAGGTGAGCACGGCGCGGGCGCTGGAGGAGGCGGACGGCCCTCGCCAGAGGCTGCTGATCGTGGTGCGCGACCACGGCGAGCCGGCGCGCTCGGCCACGGCCACGCTCAGCGTGTCGCTGGTGGAGGCCGCCGAGGCGGCGCTGGCCGCGGCCGCGGGATCGTCGTCGTCGCGGTCGGCGGCGGGCGCGGAGCTGGGCGCCGGTGCGGCGAGCGCGGCGACGAACGTGTGGCTGGTGGTGGCCATCTGCGCCGTGTCGAGCCTGTTCCTGCTGGCGGTGGTGCTGTACGGGGCGTCGCGCTGGGCGCCGCGGGCGGCCGTGCTGTCGGGGCCCGGGCCCACGACGCTCGTGTGCGCCAGCGAAGTGGGCAGCTGGTCGTACTCGCAGCGCCACAGCCGAAGCCTGTGCGTGGCGGACGGCGCGGGCAAGAGCGACCTCATGGTTTTCAGCCCCAACTTCCCTCCGCCGCCGCCCGGCTCCGCGGCCAAGGACACGCAGCCGGAGCCCTCCGCTCTCCTGGACACGGTCAGTGCCCCTCCCTTGCTCGTTTCTTTCCCGCACCCAACCCTTTTGTTCCGTCAGGTGCGCAGGCTCTGCTGAGATCCAGGCTCAGCTCCCACGGCCCGAGAGCGATGGGCGCTTGACGGGTGCTTAAGGATATCAGTGGCACATTTGCATCTGCCCTTAGGGGGAATATGGAAATATTGCGGCACCCCGGAGCAGTTATGGTCCGCAGCTGCAGTTTGCTGCTCTAGGTGTGAATTGTTCTGTCCTAGAGTGGAATCACTGCCTATTGCGATGTGAGGTGTCC
The DNA here is from genome assembly GCF_041296385.1 of Aphelocoma coerulescens. Lineage (NCBI taxonomy): Eukaryota > Metazoa > Chordata > Aves > Passeriformes > Corvidae > Aphelocoma > Aphelocoma coerulescens. The sequence goes on from NC_091027.1 coordinate 16,794,616, forward strand.
CAAAGCGTCATCTTTCGAAACAGTCTTGGCTTCTGGTGTGTAGCGTTTCCACCCAAGCTTGCTCAAGGATCGAAAAAATGTAGGTTGTGATGTTTGCAGTCCCCCAGGCACTGTGTATTGCCTTATGGCCTTATTGACTGCTAACCGTGCTGGTTTTAATCTGATTTCATATGAAAAATTCTTATCCTTCTCTAATTCTGCTCACGAGAAGATCTGATACAAGGTGACAACTGTATTTCATGGACAAAAGTTCACTATATTCTTTCTACCAGAGTCATTAAGAAAGTAGAGAGAGTGTGGCTACCATTTACATATTTCCGTGATCTTTTTCCACGTATCATGTTGCTTTAACTGGTAGCATGAAGTGTAGGGCCAGAGGAGTATGGCCCAAGGAAGGTGTGAAAAGCAAGACATTTTTTCCTTTTCCTGCTGCCCCTATACCTGAGATTGTGGATTTGTGTTCCTGGCCTTAGAAATAGCATGAAATACACTGGCCCGTTTTGATGTTTTTCAAAATTTGCATAAATGGCAACATCGTTTCAAAAGCTCTGGAAATCTCTTCTGTAATGAAGAAACAAAGTAACAACCCCAAAAATGAAAGAACCACCATTCCCAGCCAAGTCTCAAATAAGACTCTCCTACATGGTCCCTGTCATGTGTTACACTGGTGCTCTCACCAACAATTCGGTCTTTTTCTCCGAGCATGACATCAGTGATGTCCCATTGTCCCAATATTACCTTTAGAAAGAGTTTTGCTCCCAGGTCTGCCACACTTCCATCTGACATAGCTGAAGCATTACTAGACATGAAATGTCAGCAGCAGAGGTTCTGCTGTAAACTGCGTTGATGATGCCGTCTCTGAGTGTTTTATGGTGCTGTCGTTGCTGAGAAGGATAAGCAAAAGCCGTGTTGAGCCTTGAGATAGGAAAGGAAGCTGTGGTCTGTGACACTGAGTAGGGCCTGGCCATTTCCTCATCTGGAGGGTGATCTTGAGAAGTGGGAAAACATGTTTTTGGGGAAACTGCAAATCCATGGGAAGACCATGGGTCATGACGTAAGAAAAGAACATGAGATCATATATTTACCTTGAGAACACATCTCAGAGTGGTGAGTGGAGGATGCCTAGAGGACAGCGTGAGGCAGGATGGGAACAGAATGCTCTTGCCAAGGATCATTTCCTAGGCCCTAAGGGTTTGGAGTGGATGCCTTCCTGATCATGAGACAGCGTGTGATACTGAAATGCTCACAGATGTTCCTTTGAGGTTCTCAGTATCTTTCATCAGAGACGGGCCCTTGTGGTGGTTCCTGCCTGACAGAGACCATGCCTTGGTAAGAGCTGGTGAGATGGAGAGTGCTGAATGTTGTTTTATGATTTGCTTGTTTCAGAAATGGTGTTGTGGAAGGGGAACACTTCAAGCTGCTGTCCTTGTGTAGTGGTGGGCATTTATAGTCATTTTCACAGCCACTGCTGTCGCCACGATGGTTCCTTGCCCCTCCTCAGGTGGGATTTATAAGGACACGTGATGAGGTGGCTGTAATCTTTATGTGCTCAACCTCCCCTATTTGTGCACTGCACAGGTGGGGCAGTAGAGGTGGTGTGTCCTGATGTCACACATGGCTCATTCTGATATTTGCAGGCACAAACCTGCACTTCAGCCCAGCTCTGCTTTCATGTGATACAAATTCTCCCACTGAACTGACCATGTGAGTGCTTTTGTGCTTTGTTTTCTGCTGTGGTTCTCTTGATGATACAAAGATGTGTAGACCGGGATCAGATCTGTCACAATTCTAACCACAGAATCTTCATGAAGTCTAAGTGCAGCTTTGTGGTGTTCCCACCTGAGATTGCTGAAAAGGAGCAAAGCATTGGTGGTGAACAGGCAGCTGGGAAGAGTCTGCCAAGATGCTGTGCGGCTTTTCAGCCCTCAGTATGTTCTCTACACCAATCACGAGGGAAGGTGAGGATGTACAAAGAATTGAATCACATGCAGAGCAGAGTTTACAGCTGGGTCATGTTACTGGGTTCTAGCAGTGTTTGATATTTTGTCAGTGATTCTGCATGTGGCACTAAATAGGGCCTGGAGTCATGTGGTGGGGAGGGTGAGTTTAAGTGGGGGAGTGTGTTGCCTAAGGAAAATGTGGATACTGGGTAGAACACAATCTATGTCATTGGGAAGGAGTTGAGATCTTGTTTCACATGGAATGGGATAAAGGGTGTCAGTAGAAAACCTTGAGAGAAGGCCCACGTGCAAAAGGCTGCTCTCCTGGAATCCTGTCAGGACCTCCAGTAGTTCTGCATATTCTTGTGCTCTGTTGTTCCCTGTGACATTGCTGCTTGTGGCATTACCTGCCTTTTATTGCCTGTATTTTGTGTGGGCTGTTGTCGGTCAAACAGAAGGTTTTTCAAATTTGTATCATTCTGCCAGCCTTCTTGAAACATTTCCTCGGTTATTTCTCGGGTCTTGGTCTTGCTAGGGACAGGAAGTTGCTAGTAACATCAAGGGACACCGTCCCTTAAAACCAATACTTCTGGTGCTGGAGTTTCTTTTTCTGAAAAAGCAACCAGTGATGCTACAGGTAAGTCACTTGTGCATGAAGAGGCTGTGTGTGAGAGACAGGTGTACTTTGGTTCCTTTTCAGCCGTGGTATCTTCATGTTGGATCGACTGAATGTTGCCTGGATTGAAATGCCTGTAGGTTTGGAGCACCACTGCCTGCTCCCAATCCTTTCCTGTTGCTTCCTGGCACAGGGTGAGCACGTGGAAGCAAGGACAGAAGGAGAAGTGACATTAATGCATTTCTTGGCGTAGGTGTTGTTGGGCATGCAGCAGGTGTTCTCAGCGGCAAGGCCGTGGTGTTACACTTGTGGCTTTGGGTTGGATTTGCAGGTGGACCAAGAGTCAGGAAGAAGAGTTCTGCACAGAAGTGTATGACGGCTGCTCGGTAGCTGTGGTCTCACAGTGCTTTTTCAGCAGTATTGGAGGATCGTCGTGCTGGGCTGTGTTGGGTTTGAGTTCCCGAATGAGGGGCTCATCAGTGTTGTTTGGAGTATTTGGAGCCTTTTTTATTAGATGCGTCAGCAGCTGTTTCTCTGGCTTTTGTGTCAGAGGGTGGTGGAACCTGTGCTGATGTAGCAGAGATGTTCTTTGCCGCCTGACTGCCTTGCTGTGCTATTGCAGATCCTTGGGAGAACTGGAGGCTGAAGAGTGTGGCCTTTATTCAAAGGGAGGGGAATTTGCAGGTGCATGGGTGGGAGGTAAGAAAGGTTGTTTCCTATCAACAGGGATAGGAGGTGGTAGGGAAAAGAAATGAGAAATCTTTCCAAAGGATATGTCCATGCTTCATAGTGGGGTGCTATAGGTATTCTTAAAATGGTTGTTCAAGGAAAAAATGAACAGAGGTTACAAGGATGGAAGCAGAAGAGAGGGGAGGCAATGACAAGGCATAGAGTCCGAGGAAGGAAAACAAAGAGAAAGGAAGAGAGAGAGGAAGAAAAGAAAGGAAGAAGGAAGTAGAAAGGAGATTAAAAAAAAATTAATACGGACTTGAAGGAACCAGTGTCAAAAAGAAGAATGAGAGCTTTTCCCAAAGGACATTTACACTGTTCATCATGAGCACGTGGGAAATACTTTAGTCAAGGAAAAAAAATAGGAGAAGAATAGAGAGGGTGGAGTCAGAAGAGGAGGCGGCAAAATAGGACAGGGATAAATAGGAAAGACAGGAAAACAGAACAAGGAAGGATAAGGGAAAGAGAGACAACAGAAGGGGGAAAAAGGAATAACAAAAGGAAGTAAGAAGAAATTAAACAGCAAGCAAGGAGCTTATGCAAGTAAAAATAAAGCCAGAAGGAAAGTAAGAGAGAAAAGAACAGGATGGAAAAATAGAAGCGACGATACAGGAGATGACCAGAACACACCTACCTTGTCTGCAGACCCTGAGCGGAGTTGGTACCTAACAAGACTCCATCGTGGCTATAGCACCAGGTTCCGGCGCTAATGACTCCGACTTTGATGATCGGTGCCGCAGCGCTGGTGGCAACGGACGACCTTTCAGAGGGACTAAAGAATAATGGAGGATAGAAAGAAAAGAAACAGGAAGTAAAGAATAGGGAACGGGAGGGCAATGACGAAATAGAGGGAGAAGGAAAAGGAGAAGAAGTAAAGAGAAGAGTAGAAAGAGGGGGGGAAAAGGAGGAAAGAGAAAAGAAACGAAAGGAGACTAAAAAGAAAGAATTGAAAGAAGAAAGCAAAATAAAATGAGAAAAACGAAGTAAAACCAAGATATAAACGACTGTTTGCAAGGAAACAGCAAGAGATACGAAAAATAAAAAAGAAAAAGGAAGAGGAGCATGGCAGGAACAGACGGCAGAGGAGACGCTCATCGCCGGTTGGAGGCGCGGGCGCTGTGACGGAGCGTGTGAGGCGGCGGAGCAGCGCACGGTGTCGCTGCAGGCTCAGGAACGGCGTGTGGGCGGCTCCGCCCCGGTGCGGCGGAGAGCCCGGCTGTGAGCGCGGGGGGGCGGCGCGGGCCGGGCAGCAGAGCCGGTGCGTCCGGGCGGCGGCGGGGAGCCGTGCGGGGCCCGTGCCGGGGCCGGCAGCCACAGCGGCAGAGGCGGCGGCGATGGGGGAGCGTTGGTGTGCGGTGGTGCGGGTGCTGGTGCTGCAGGCGGCCTGGGCGCTGGCGGGCGGGCAGGTGCGGTACTCGGTGCCGGAGGAAGCCAAGGCCGGCACGGTGGTGGGCCGTCTGGCGCAGGACCTGGGCCTGGAGGCGGGCGAGGCGGAGGCGCGGCGGCTGCGGCTGGTGGCGCAGGGCCGGCGGGCGAGCGTGGAGGTGAGCGGGGCGAGCGGCGCGCTGCTGGTGAGCTCGCGGCTCGACCGGGAGGAGCTGTGCGGCAAGAGCGCGCCGTGCGCGCTGCGGCTGGAGGTGCTGGTGGAGCGGCCGCTGCGCGTCTTCCATGTGCAGCTGGAGGTCACCGACATCAACGACAATGCCCCCATCTTCCCCGCCGCCCGCAAAAACCTCAGCATCGCGGAGTCATCTCTGCCGGGGTCTCGTTTTCCGCTGGAGGGCGCGTCGGATGCGGATATCGGAGCGAACGCGCAGCTCTCCTACACACTCAGCCCCAGCGAGCACTTCTCTCTGGATTTACAAAAATCGAGTGAGGAATATCGAGAATCCCTGTTTCTAGTACTCACCAAACCTCTGGACCGCGAGACGACTCCCGTTCACCGGTTGGTGCTGACGGCGAGTGACGGGGGCCGGCCGTCTCTGACGGGCACCATGGAGCTGGTGATCTCGGTGCTGGATGCAAACGACAACGCGCCCCAGTTCAACCAGTCGGTGTATAAAGTGCAGCTGCCGGAGAGCACGGACGAAGGGACGCTGGTGACGCATGTGAACGCCACCGATCCAGATTTGGGAAGCAATGGTGAACTGGTGTTTAGTGCAAGCAATATTTTTCCTGAAAATGGATTAAAAGTTTTTCTTTTAAATGCGAGGACGGGCGAGATCCGTCTCACGGGCACCCTGGACTATGAAGACATCCGTTCATATGAGATACAAATCGAAGCGATAGATAAGGGTACGCCCCCGCTGTCGGGTCACTGCAAGGTGCTGGTGGAGGTGCTGGACGTGAACGACAACGCGCCGGAGGTGTGGGTGACGTCGCTGTCGGTGCCGGTGCCGGAGGACGCGTCGGTGGGGACGGTGGTGGCCCTGCTGAGCGTGTCGGACCGGGACTCGGGGGCGAACGGCCGCGTGCGGTGCTGGGTGTGGCCGGCGTCGCCGTTCGGTCTGGAGGCGACGTTCGCGGGCTCGTACTCGCTGGTGCTGCGCGAGGCGCTGGACCGGGAGCGGGTGTCGGAGTACGAGGTGGAGGTGCGTGCGGAGGACGGCGGGGCGCCGGCGCTGCGCGGCAGGCGCGGGCTGCGGGTGGCGGTGTCGGACGTGAACGACAACGCGCCGGCGTTCGCGCAGGCCGTGTACACGGTGCTGGCGCGGGAGAACAACGCGGCGGGCGCGGAGCTGGCGCGGCTGTGGGCGCGGGACCCGGACGAGGCGGGCAACGGGCGCGTGAGCTACTCGGTGTGGGAGGGCGGCGTGGGCGGCGGGTGGCGTCCGGCGTCGAGCTACGTGTCGGTGGACGCGGAGAGCGGGCGTCTGTGGGCGCTGCAGCCCTTGGACTACGAGGAGCTGCAGGTGCTGCAGTTCGAGGTGCGTGCGGTGGACGCGGGCGAGCCGCCGCTGTGCGGCAACGCCACGGTGCAGCTGTTCGTGCTGGACGAGAACGACAACGCGCCGGCGCTGCTGCCGCCTGCGGGCTCGGCGCCGGAGACGGGCGGCGTGGCGGGCGAGGCGGGCGAGGCGGCGGCGGCGGCGGGCTCGGGCTCGGTGTCGGGCACGCTGTGGGCGTGGGCGGCGTGGGGGGCGCCGGCGGGGCAGGTGGTGGCGAAGATCCGCGCCGTGGACGCCGACTCGGGCTACAACGCGTGGCTGCGCTACGAGCTGTGGGAGCCGCGGGGCAAGGGCCCGTTCCGCGTGGGGCTCTACAGCGGCGAGGTGAGCACGGCGCGGGCGCTGGAGGAGGCGGACGGCCCTCGCCAGAGGCTGCTGATCGTGGTGCGCGACCACGGCGAGCCGGCGCGCTCGGCCACGGCCACGCTCAGCGTGTCGCTGGTGGAGGCCGCCGAGGCGGCGCTGGCCGCGGCCGCGGGATCGTCGTCGTCGCGGTCGGCGGCGGGCGCGGAGCTGGGCGCCGGTGCGGCGAGCGCGGCGACGAACGTGTGGCTGGTGGTGGCCATCTGCGCCGTGTCGAGCCTGTTCCTGCTGGCGGTGGTGCTGTACGGGGCGTCGCGCTGGGCGCCGCGGGCGGCCGTGCTGTCGGGGCCCGGGCCCACGACGCTCGTGTGCGCCAGCGAAGTGGGCAGCTGGTCGTACTCGCAGCGCCACAGCCGGAGCCTGTGCGTGGCGGACGGCGCGGGCAAGAGCGACCTCATGGTTTTCAGCCCCAACTTCCCTCCGCCGCCGCCCGGCTCCGCGGCCAAGGACACGCAGCCGGAGCCCTCCGCTCTCCTGCACACGGTCAGTGGCACCGCCTTGCTCGCCTCTACTCTTTCTCTTTCCCTTTGCTCCTTCTCCCTCATTTCCTAACCTGGCTCTGCTATTAGCCGGGCTCCGCCTTCTCGGCCTGAGGGCGGTGGGTGCTGAAGTGTGTTAATTGCACCTTTGTGTCTGCTGCCTCGTCCTTGCAGGGTAAGGGTAGTGCGGTAACCGCTCTTTGTGTAGACACCTGAGATTTGCTGGTGTGGATGTGAATTGTTCTGCCCTAGAATGAAATCACAGCTGGTTGCCATGGGAGCTGTCCTGTGATGCCTGCAGGTTTCAGTTTTGGAGACAACGCTCCTCCTTGCTGGTTGTGTAGATTTTCCACACGAGCTTGCTGAAGCTGTGCAGGACAGGCTGTGACAGTGACAGTCCCCCAAGCGCTGTGTACCTCCTCATTGCCTTTGCTGACTGTGGTGGTATCACATGTGGTTTCTTCTGTGCCCTCATGTTCTGTCATGTGTCCTCTACAAGAGATGCGAGGCAAGGTGACCAATTGGACTTGTGTTCTCACGTCATTATGAACACTGGGAAGGCTTTGTGGTCTTTTCATGTTGTTTCGCGCCCAGTTTTTGTTAGCTGCAGTTGTTAACTTGCATTCCTGGCTGGAGAGGTGGCTTGATGGACCCTGACCTTTTGTTGACATGTTTTTTCAATATTTACATTTGGAACACCTTTACAATTTCCTTGCAATTCCTCTTCTAAACAACAACGACAAAAAAAAATGCCACTACCAATTTTTTCTACACAGTAGATATCCGTTGTATTGGTGTGTTCATCACCACGTTGTTTGGTCTCTCTCAGCAAGAGATCAGTGTCCATTGCCATGAGAGCAGTCCTGTATAGAAAATATTGGTGTCAGATCTGTAACACTGCCAGAGCTCAAGGTGCAGCTGCAGAGTCTGCCAGCCCATGTATGTGATGCCACCTGTGTGGGTTTTGTAGTGCTCTCATTGCTGGGAAGGGTAAGCAAAAGTCAAATTGATTCCTGAGGTAGGGGAAGCAAATTGTGCCTTGTCACAGAGGTGAAGGTGGCAGTGACACTGAGTAGGGTCCGGCTATGTCCTGATGTGAAAGGTGACCTTGAGCACTGGGAGGACTTGTCTGAGGGAACCTGGAATAATTTTTAAGAGAATGGGTCTTGTCATAAGAGGAGAGGAATGGAAATGATGTCCTTTTCTGGAGAATAGCTGTTTTGGACTGGGGAATGGAGGATGCTTAGAGGAAAGCAGGAGCCAGGAGGGGCACAGAGTGTTTCTGCCCAGGATCCTTTCCCAAGTTCCAAGGGTATGAAGTTGGAGGCCTTCTGGATCTTGAGATAATATGTGCTATTGAAATGGCCACAGAGTCCTTTGAGGTTATGAATATCTGCCATCAGAGACAGTCCCTTGTGCTGCCACTGGCCTGACATGTGGAATGTGCTGGATAAGAGTTGGTAACATTCAGACTCATGAACGTTTTTGCTGCTGCTGCTGCTGCTTTGGGAGTGTTGTTGTGGGAGGGTAGCACTTCAAACTGCTTTCCATGTGTATTGTAGGGCGTTTATACCAGCTCCCACAGCTCTTGCCATGGTGGGTCTGTGCTCCTCATCAGACATGGATTTTCATGGCAGTTGAGGAGATGGGTGTAATCTTGTTGAGCTTTTCTTCCCCTTCCTTTGCTCTTGCAGAGTCAGTGTGGGTAGAGATGGTGTGTGCTGTTATCACACACGGCTCATTCTGGTGTCTGGATTGTACACACCAAACATCCTCATCTACAGAGCAGCCCAAGCCTGGTTTTCTATTGCAGAAATTCTCCCACCCAGTTGGCATTTTGAGTGCACTTGTGCTTCATCTTTTGGTGTGAGCTCTTAAAGGAGGAGATTTGTGGGGACTGGGAAGAGAACTGTTCGTGACGCTAACCACAAAACCTTTAAGAACTCGATTTGTATTTGAAATTGCTGAAAGGACACAAAACATCCTGGCATGTGGGAAGAGTCCAAGAGTCACAGAATGGATTTGCAGCACTCTCTATATTCTTTGTGCCAGGCATGGGGGAAGGGGAGGATTTGAATACATCATTGGGGAGGAAATGGAGAATGTCTGCTTAACTGGAGATCCCAGTTCCCAGGGTGTAAGACAGATGATTACAGTGGAATATCACGAGGAGGGTCCCACCACACAGTGCTGCTCTCCTGGGATCCTCTCAGGACACCCAGAAGTTCTGCATATCTTAGGGCACAGTTGTTCTTTCTGGTCTTGCAGCGTGTGGAGACATCTGCCCTGTGTGCCTTTAATTACTTGGGTTTGATGTGGAATGTTGTTGGTCAAAGAAAAGCTTTTTGACATTTGGATCATGCTGCTGTGCCTTCTCTGAGCATTTTCTTGATTACCTTTGCTCTTAGGCTTGCTAGAGAGTGGAAGGATTGGTCTTGTATTCAAGATGTTGCCTTAACTTGCATTTCAATAAAGTGGAATGGAACATTTTGTTTTTCTTTTCTCCTCTCTAATAAGACCTGCCCAACCTTTTAATTTTTGCAGTGTTTTCGTTATTTGTTTTGTTTTTTCCCTTGTCATATTGACAAAGTGTTGGTAATGTTGGATGAAATGCTGACTGCTGATTTTGGCAGCTTTCAGGTGTCAGACGCTGAGTTGTTTCCTACTGGTGTAGGGAGTCCCTTTTCTGCCTGAGCTCAGTTTAATTTTGAGAGAATTGTCTGTAATTTACAGGTCTGCTTCCATCCTCCATTGTGATAGAAATACATAATGGGCTCTGCACTCTGTTCAGTTTTTGCAGAACTTGAGTAATTTTCTTCATGTCCAGCTTCCCCAGAAATACTGATAATGTTAAGCGCAAATATCCCTTTAAACCAGTTTCGCTCCCTGAGGATGTTTCTTTTCTGAAGAAGGAACCAGTCATGCCACAGGTAAGTCACTCACCTGAAGTGGATGTGTCTGAGACCGGTTCTTCAGCTCCTCTTCAGTTGTGCCATCTTCAGGTTGAATCATCACAATGTTGACCCTATGGGACAACCAAAGCATCATTGTCTGCTTTCGTACTTTCCCTGCAGCTTCCAGGCACAGCTGGGTGGGTGGCAGCCACTGGGAATGGAGGAGGGACCGCACTCCATCTCAGGGAGTGGCTGTGTTGGGAGTCCCGGGGATGTTCTTGGTGCCAATGCCGTGGTGTTACCTCGGTGCATTTTGTTTGACTGTGTGACAGGTGCATCATGCGAATGGTTGGGAGGTTTTGTGTGGGGAGCAATGCTCGTAGATCCTGAGGTTCTGGGTGTGTTGTTGTGGCAGTGCATTCCTGCCTTAAAGGGAAGGCATAAACTTGACATTTCGTAGGTAGAAAACGAGTCAGGAAGAATCGAGGTACATGAAGAAAGCTCAGGAGCTGTGTTTGCCCCGCGCTTTTTAAAGTATTTATGGAGCATTGTCGTGCTGGGCTGTGATAGCTTTGAGTTCCTGAAGGAGAAAATCCTCCGAGTTGTTTGGACTCTTTCAGGCTTGCCTGCACAGATGTCTCAGTAGCTGTGGCTTCACCTGGTGTGTCAGAGAGTGGTGGAACCTGTTCTGATACACAAGAGCTGTTCTTTGGTGTGTGATTGCCTTGCTGTGTTACTGCTGCATCCTTGAGAGGACTGGAGGCTGAAGAGTGTGGCCTTTATCCTGGAAAATGGGGAAGTTGCAAGTGCATGGACAGGAGGAAAGCAGGAAGATTTTTACTTCCCTGAAAAGATGGAAGGCCGAAGGGAAGAGAAAGGAGAGCTTTTGCCAAAGAATATGTTCCTACACCACATCGAGAATGCTGTAGACACGGTAAGATTACTCCCTCCTTGGTAAGGGAAAAGTGAATAGAGGACGGAAATGGAAGAAAATTGGAAGCAAGGAAGAAAGGAGTAGAAAAAGAGAGAGCAAGGGAGAAACTGTAATTGAGTTTACTGGCGTGTCACCGACACTTCTACTCTACACAAAAACGGAGGAAGGGGATAAAGGAAGGAAAAAGGAAAGGAAGAAGAGAAAGTAAACCAGAAAGAAGATGCTAGGAAGAAATGAAAAAAGGAGGTGATTAAGAATGGACAATGCTAAAGAGAAGGGATTACTCACCGAGTATGCCTCTAGCTCCCGGCCGGAGCTGGTTCCCAACAGCCTCCGCCTGGATTAGAATCCGGTGCTCCAGCGTTGATGCCACGTAATTAGAGTTGGTGGACCCGAATTCTTTTGTTTGCCGCGCGGCGCCGGAGGCGACTGGCGAGATACCAGAAGGGATAAAGAAGAGAGCAGTGAAAAAAAGCCCAAAGGATAAAATAAAAAAGGAGCACTTTTGGAAGCCACGGCAGAGGAGATGGCCATGACGGAGCGGAGGCGCGGGCGCTGTGGCGGAGCGTGTGAGGCGGCGGAGCAGCGCACGGTGTCGCTGCAGGCTCAGGAACGGCGTGTGGGCGGCTCCGCCCCGGTGCGGCGGAGAGCCCGGCTGTGAGCGCGGGGGGGCGGCGCGGGCCGGGCAGCAGAGCCGGTGCGTCCGGGCGGCGGCGGGGAGCCGTGCGGGGCCCGTGCCGGGGCCGGCAGCCACAGCGGCAGAGGCGGCGGCGATGGGGGAGCGCTGTTGTGCGGTGGTGCGGGTGCTGGTGCTGCAGGCGGCCTGGGCGCTGGCGGGCGGGCAGGTGCGGTACTCGGTGCCGGAGGAAGCCAAGGCCGGCACGGTGGTGGGCCGTCTGGCGCAGGACCTGGGCCTGGAGGCGGGCGAGGCGGAGGCGCGGCGGCTGCGGCTGGTGGCGCAGGGCCGGCGGGCGAGCGTGGAGGTGAGCGGGGCGAGCGGCGCGCTGCTGGTGAGCTCGCGGCTCGACCGGGAGGAGCTGTGCGGCAAGAGCGCGCCGTGCGCGCTGCGGCTGGAGGTGCTGGTGGAGCGGCCGCTGCGCGTCTTCCATGTGCAGCTGGAGGTCACCGACATCAACGACAATGCCCCCATCTTCCCCGCCGCCCGCAGAAACCTCAGCATCGCGGAGTCATCTCTGCCGGGGTCTCGTTTCCCGCTGGAGGGCGCGTCGGATGCGGATATCGGAGCGAACGCGCAGCTCTCCTATACACTCAGCCCCAGCGAGTACTTCGGCTTGGAAGTGAAATCCAAGGACGAAAACAAAATATACGTAGTTCTCGTTTTAGCGAAATCTTTGGACCGCGAGACGATTCCCGTTCACCGGTTGGTGCTGACGGCGAGTGACGGGGGTCGGCCGTCTCTGACGGGCACCATGGAGCTGGTGATCTCGGTGCTGGATGCAAACGACAACGCACCACAGTTCAACCAGTCAGTGTATAAAGTTCAGCTACCGGAAAATACGACCCCGGGAACTGTGTTTTTCCAGCTAACAGCGACTGACAAAGATGCGGGAATTAATCGAGAAATATATTACTCTTTTAGCGACGCGATTTCTGCCAAAATTCAGGAACTTTTCAAAATTGACAGAAAATCCGGGGAAATACGGACTGCCGGCGAACTGGATTTCGAGGACGTTCAGTCATATGACCTGGAGATTGAAGCGAGAGATAAAGGGACACCTCTACTGTCCGGTCACTGCCGAGTGGAGCTGGAGGTTCTGGACGTGAACGACAACGCGCCCGAGGTGTGGGTGACGTCGCTGTCGGTGCCGGTGCCGGAGGACGCGTCGGTGGGGACGGTGGTGGCCCTGCTGAGCGTGTCGGACCGGGACTCGGGGGCGAACGGCCGCGTGCGGTGCTGGGTGTGGCCGGCGTCGCCGTTCGGTCTGGAGGCGACGTTCGCGGGCTCGTACTCGCTGGTGCTGCGCGAGGCGCTGGACCGGGAGCGGGTGTCGGAGTACGAGGTGGAGGTGCGTGCGGAGGACGGCGGGGCGCCGGCGCTGCGCGGCAGGCGCGGGCTGCGGGTGGCGGTGTCGGACGTGAACGACAACGCGCCGGCGTTCGCGCAGGCCGTGTACACGGTGCTGGCGCGGGAGAACAACGCGGCGGGCGCGGAGCTGGCGCGGCTGTGGGCGCGGGACCCGGACGAGGCGGGCAACGGGCGCGTGAGCTACTCGGTGTGGGAGGGCGGCGTGGGCGGCGGGTGGCGTCCGGCGTCGAGCTACGTGTCGGTGGACGCGGAGAGCGGGCGTCTGTGGGCGCTGCAGCCCTTGGACTACGAGGAGCTGCAGGTGCTGCAGTTCGAGGTGCGTGCGGTGGACGCGGGCGAGCCGCCGCTGTGCGGCAACGCCACGGTGCAGCTGTTCGTGCTGGACGAGAACGACAACGCGCCGGCGCTGCTGCCGCCTGCGGGCTCGGCGCCGGAGGCGGGCGGCGTGGCGGGCGAGGCGGGCTCGGCGGCGGCGGCGGCGGGCTCGGGCTCGGTGTCGGGCACGCTGTGGGCGTGGGCGGCGTGGGGGGCGCCGGCGGGGCAGGTGGTGGCGAAGATCCGCGCCGTGGACGCCGACTCGGGCTACAACGCGTGGCTGCGCTACGAGCTGTGGGAGCCGCGGGGCAAGGGCCCGTTCCGCGTGGGGCTCTACAGCGGCGAGGTGAGCACGGCGCGGGCGCTGGAGGAGGCGGACGGCCCTCGCCAGAGGCTGCTGATCGTGGTGCGCGACCACGGCGAGCCGGCGCGCTCGGCCACGGCCACGCTCAGCGTGTCGCTGGTGGAGGCCGCCGAGGCGGCGCTGGCCGCGGCCGCGGGATCGTCGTCGTCGCGGTCGGCGGCGGGCGCGGAGCTGGGCGCCGGTGCGGCGAGCGCGGCGACGAACGTGTGGCTGGTGGTGGCCATCTGCGCCGTGTCGAGCCTGTTCCTGCTGGCGGTGGTGCTGTACGGGGCGTCGCGCTGGGCGCCGCGGGCGGCCGTGCTGTCGGGGCCCGGGCCCACGACGCTCGTGTGCGCCAGCGAAGTGGGCAGCTGGTCGTACTCGCAGCGCCACAGCCGGAGCCTGTGCGTGGCGGACGGCGCGGGCAAGAGCGACCTCATGGTTTTCAGCCCCAACTTCCCTCCGCCGCCGCCCGGCCCCGCGGCCAAGGACACGCAGCCGGAGCCCTCCGCTCTCCTGGACACGGTCAGTGGCACCGCCTTGCTCGCCTCTACTCTTTCTCTTTCCCTTTGCCCCTTCTCCCTCATTTCCTAACCTGGCTCTGCTATTAGCCGGGCTCCGCCTTCTCGGCCTGAGGGCGGTGGGTGCTGAAGTGTGTTAATTGCACCTTTGTGTCTGCTGCCTCGTCCTTGCAGGGTAAGGGTAGTGCGGTAACCGCTCTTTGTGTAGACACCTGAGATTTGCTGGTGTGGATGTGAGTTGTTCTGCCCTAGAATGAAATCACAGCTGGTTGCCATGGGAGCTGTCCTGTGATGCCTGCAGGTTTCAGTTTTGGAGACAACGCTCCTGCTTGCTGGTTGTGTAGATTTTCCACACGAGCTTGCTGAAGCTGTGCAGGACAGGCTGTGACAGTGACAGTCCCCCAAGCGCTGTGTACCTCCTCATTGCCTTTGCTGACTGTGGTGGTATCACATGTGGTTTCTTCTGTGCCCTCATGTTCTGTCATGTGTCCTCTACAAGAGATGCGAGGCAAGGTGACCAATTGGACTTGTGTTCCCACGTCATTATGAACACTGGGAAGGCTTTGTGGTCTTTTCATGTTTTGTTTCGCGCCCAGTTTTTGTTAGCTGCAGTTGTTAACTTGCATTCCTGGCTGGAGAGGTGGCTTGATGGACCCTCACCTTTTGTTGACATGTTTTTTCAATATTTACATTTGGAACACCTTTACAATTTCCTTGCAATTCCTCTTCTAAACAACAACGACAAAAAAAATCATACTACCAATTTTTTTCTACACAGTAGATATCCGTTGTATTGGTGTGTTCATCACCACGTTGTTTGGTCTCTCTCAGCAAGAGATCAGTGTCCATTGCCATGAGAGCAGTCCTGTATAGAAAATATTGGTGTCAGATCTGTAACACTGCCAGAGCTCAAGGTGCAGCTGCAGAGTCTGCCAGCCCATGTATGTGATGCCACCTGTGTGGGTTTTGTAGTGCTCTCATTGCTGGGAAGGGTAAGCAAAAGTCAAATTGATTCCTGAGGTAGGGGAAGCAAATTGTGCCTTGTCACAGAGGTGAAGGTGGCAGTGACACTGAGTAGGGTCCGGCTATGTCCTGATGTGAAAGGTGACCTTGAGCACTGGGAGGACTTGTCTGAGGGAACCTGGAATAATTTTTAAGAGAATGGGTCATGTCATAAGAGGAGAGGAATGGAAATGATGTCCTTTTCTGGAGAGTAACTGTTTTGGACTGGGGAATGGAGGATGCTTAGAGGAAAGCAGGAGCCAGGATGGGCACAGAGTGTTTCTGCCCAGGATCCTTTCCCAAGTTCCAAGGGTGTGAAGTTGGAGGCCTTCTGGATCTTGGGATATTATGTGCTATTGAAATGGCCACAGAGTCCTTTGAGGTTATGAATATCTGCCATCAGAGACAGTCCCTTGTGCTGCCACTGGCCTGACATGTGGAATGTGCTGGATAAGAGTTGGTAACATTCAGACTCATGAACGTTTTTGCTGCTGCTGCTGCTGCTGCTTTGGGAGTGTTGTTGTGGGAGGGTAGCACTTCAAACTGCTTTCCATGTGTATTGTAGGGCGTTTATACCAGCTCCCACAGCTCTTGCCATGGTGGGTCTGTGCTCCTCTTCAGACATGGATTTTCATGGCAGTTGAGGAGATGGGTGTAATCTTGTTGAGCTTTTCTTCCCCTTCCTGTGCTCTTGCAGAGTCAGTGTGGGTAGAGATGGTGTGTGCTGTTATCACACACGGCTCATTCTGGTGTCTGGATTGTACACACCAAACATCCTCATCTACAGAGCAGCCCAAGCCTGGTTTTCTATTGCAGAAATTCTCCCACCCACTTGTAATTTTGAGTGCACTTGTGCTTCATCTTTTGGTGTGAGCATTTAAAGGAGGAGATTTGTGGGGACTGGGATGAGAACTGTTCGTGACTGTAAGCACAAAACCTTTAAGAACTCGATTTGTATTTGAAATTGCTGAAAGGACACAAAGCATCCTGGCATGTGGGAAGAGTCCAAGAGTCACAGAATGGATTTGCAGCACTCTCTATATTCTTTGTGCCAGGCATGGGGGAAGGGGAGGATTTGAATGCATAATTGGGGAGGAAATGGAGAATGTCTGCTTAACTGGAGATCCCAGTTCCCAGGGTGTAAGACAGATGATTACAGTGGAATATCGTGAGGAGGGTCCCACCACACAGTGCTGCTCTCCTGGGATCCTCTCAGGACACCCAGAAGTTCTGCATATCTTAGGGCACAGTTGTTCTTTCTGGTCTTGCAGCGTGTGGGGACATCTGCCCTGTGTGCCTTTAATTACTTGGGTTTGATGTGGAATGTTGTAGTCAAAGAAAAGCTTTTTGACATTTGGATCATGCTGCTGTGCCTTCTCTGAGCATTTTCTTGATTACCTTTGCTCTTAGGCTTGCTAGAGAGTGGAAGGATTGGTCTTGTATTCAAGATGTTGCCTTAACTTGCATTTCAATAAAGTGGAATGGAACATTTTAGTTTTCTTTTCTCCTCTCTAATAAGACCTGCCCAACCTTTTAATTTTTGCAGTGTTTTCGTTATTTTTTTTGTTTTTTCCCCTGTCATATTGACAAAGTGTTGGTAATGTTGGATGAGATGCTGATTCCTGATTTTGGCAGCTGTCAGGTGTCAGACGCTGAGTTGTTTCCTACTGGTGTAGGGAGTCCCTTTTCTGCCTGAGCTCAGTTTAATTTTGAGAGAATTGTCTGTAATTTACAGGTCTGCTTCCATCCTCCATTGTGATAGAAATACATAATGGGCTCTGCACTCTGTTCAGTTTTTGCAGAATTTGAGTAATTTTCTTCATGTCCAGCTTCCCCAGAAATACTGATAATGTTAAGGGCAAATATCCCTTTAAACCAGTTTCGCTCCCTGAGGATGTTTCTTTTCTGAAGAAGGAACCAGTCATGCCACAGGTAAGTCACTCACCTGAAGTGGATGTGTCTGAGACCGGTTCTTCAGCTCCTCTTCAGTTGTGCCATCTTCAGGTTGAATCATCACAATGTTGACCCTATGGGACAACCAAAGCATCATTGTCTGCTTTCGTACTTTCCCTGCAGCTTCCAGGCACAGCTGGGTGGGTGGCAGCCACTGGGAATGGAGGAGGGACCGCACTCCACCTCAGGGAGTGGCTGTGTTGGGAGTCCCGGGGATGTTCTTGGTGCCAATGCCGTGGTGTTACCTCGGTGCATTTTGTTTGACTGTGTGACAGGTGCATCATGCGAATGGTTGGGAGGTTTTGTGTGGGGAGCGATGCTCGTAGATCCTGAGGTTCTGGGTGTGTTGTTGTGGCAGTGCATTCCTGCCTTAAAGGGAAGGCATAAACTTGACATTTTGTAGCTAGAAAATGAGTCAGGAAGAATCGAGATACACGAAGAAAGCTCAGGAGCTGTGTTTTCCCAGTGCTTTTTAAAGTTTTTATGGAGCATTGTCATGCTGGGCTGTGATAGCTTTGAGTTTCTGAACAGGAAAATCCCCCGAGTTGTTTGGACTCTTTCAGGCTTGCCTGCACAGATGTCTCAGTAGCTGTGGCTTCACCTGGTGTGTCAGAGAGTGGTGGAACCTGTTCTGATACACAAGAGCTGTTCTTTGGCGTGTGATTGCCTTGCTGTGTTATTGCTGCATCCTTGAGAGTACTGGAGGCTGAAGAGTGTGGCCTTTATCCTGGAAAATGGGGAAGTTGCAAGTGCATGGACAGGAGGAAAGCAGGAAGATTTTTACTTCTCTGGAGAGATGGAATGCAGAAGGGAAGAGGAAGTAGAGCTTTTGCCAAAGAATATGTTCCTACACCACATCGAGAATGCTGTAGACATGGTAAGATTACTCCCTCCTTGGTAAGGGAAAAGTGAATAGAGGACGGAAATGGAAGAAAATTGGAAGCAAGGAAGAAAGGAGTAGAAAAAGAGAGAGCAAGGGAGAAACTGGAACTGAGTTTACTGGCGTGTCACCGACACTTCTACTCTACACAAAAACGGAGGAAGGGGAGAAAGGAAGGAAAAAACGGAAAGGAAGAAGAGAAAGTAAACCAGAAAGAAGATGCTAGGAAGAAATGACAGAAGGAGGTGATTAAGAATGGAAAATGCTAAAGAGAAGGGATTACTCACCGAGGATGCCTCTAACTCCCGGCCGGAGCTGGTTCCCAACAGCCTCCGCCTGGATTAGAATCCGGTGCTCCAGCGTTGATGCCACGTAATTAGAGTTGGTGGATCCGAATTCTTTTGTTTGCCGCGCGGCGCCGGAGGCGACTGGCGAGATACCAGAAGGGATAAAGAAGAGAGCAGTGAAAAAAAGCCCAAAGGATAAAATAAAAAAGGAGCACTTTTGGAAGCCACGGCAGAGGAGATGGCCATGACGGAGCGGAGGCGCGGGCGCTGTGGCGGAGCGTGTGAGGCGGCGGAGCAGCGCACGGTGTCGCTGCAGGCTCAGGAACGGCGTGTGGGCGGCTCCGCCCCGGTGCGGCGGAGAGCCCGGCTGTGAGCGCGGGGGGGCGGCGCGGGCCGGGCAGCAGAGCCGGTGCGTCCGGGCGGCGGCGGGGAGCCGTGCGGGGCCCGTGCCGGGGCCGGCAGCCACAGCGGCAGAGGCGGCGGCGGCGATGGGGGAGCGTTGGTGTGCGGTGGTGCGGGTGCTGGTGCTGCAGGCGGCCTGGGCGCTGGCGGGCGGGCAGGTGCGGTACTCGGTGCCGGAGGAAGCCAAGGCCGGCACGGTGGTGGGCCGTCTGGCGCAGGACCTGGGCCTGGAGGCGGGCGAGGCGGAGGCGCGGCGGCTGCGGCTGGTGGCGCAGGGCCGGCGGGCGAGCGTGGAGGTGAGCGGGGCGAGCGGCGCGCTGCTGGTGAGCTCGCGGCTCGACCGGGAGGAGCTGTGCGGCAAGAGCGCGCCGTGCGCGCTGCGGCTGGAGGTGCTGGTGGAGCGGCCGCTGCGCGTCTTCCATGTGCAGCTGGAGGTCACCGACATCAACGACAATGCCCCCATCTTCCCCGCCGCCCGCAAAAACCTCAGCATCGCGGAATTATCTACAATGCCGGGGTCTCGTTTCCCACTGGAGGGCGCGTCGGATGCGGATATCGGAGCGAACGCGCAGCTCTCTTATACACTCAGCCCCAGCGAGCACTTCTCTCTGGATTTACAAAAATCGAGTGAGGAATACCGAGAATCCCTGTTTCTAGTACTCACCAAACCTCTGGACCGCGAGACGATTCCCGTTCACCGGTTGGTGCTGACGGCGAGTGACGGGGGCCGGCCGTCTCTGACGGGCACCATGGAGCTGGTGATCTCGGTGCTGGATGCAAACGACAACGCGCCCCAGTTCAACCAGACGGTGTATAAAGTGCAGCTGCCGGAGAGCACGGACGAAGGGACGCTGGTGACGCGTGTGAACGCCACGGATCCAGATTTGGGAAGCAATGGTGAACTGGTGTTTAGTGCAAGCAATATTTTTCCTGAAAATGGATTAAAAGTTTTTCTTTTAAATGCGAAGACGGGCGAGATCCATCTCACGGGCACCCTGGACTATGAAGACATCCGTTCATATGAGATACAAATCGAAGCGATAGATAAGGGTACGCCCCCGCTGTCGGGTCACTGCAAGGTGCTGGTGGAGGTGCTGGACGTGAACGACAACGCGCCGGAGGTGTGGGTGACGTCGCTGTCGGTGCCGGTGCCGGAGGACGCGTCGGTGGGGACGGTGGTGGCCCTGCTGAGCGTGTCGGACCGGGACTCGGGGGCGAACGGCCGCGTGCGGTGCTGGGTGTGGCCGGCGTCGCCGTTCGGTCTGGAGGCGACGTTCGCGGGCTCGTACTCGCTGGTGCTGCGCGAGGCGCTGGACCGGGAGCGGGTGTCGGAGTACGAGGTGGAGGTGCGTGCGGAGGACGGCGGGGCGCCGGCGCTGCGCGGCAGGCGCGGGCTGCGGGTGGCGGTGTCGGACGTGAACGACAACGCGCCGGCGTTCGCGCAGGCCGTGTACACGGTGCTGGCGCGGGAGAACAACGCGGCGGGCGCGGAGCTGGCGCGGCTGTGGGCGCGGGACCCGGACGAGGCGGGCAACGGGCGCGTGAGCTACTCGGTGTGGGAGGGCGGCGTGGGCGGCGGGTGGCGTCCGGCGTCGAGCTACGTGTCGGTGGACGCGGAGAGCGGGCGTCTGTGGGCGCTGCAGCCCTTGGACTACGAGGAGCTGCAGGTGCTGCAGTTCGAGGTGCGTGCGGTGGACGCGGGCGAGCCGCCGCTGTGCGGCAACGCCACGGTGCAGCTGTTCGTGCTGGACGAGAACGACAACGCGCCGGCGCTGCTGCCGCCTGCGGGCTCGGCGCCGGAGGCGGGCGGCGTGGCGGGCGAGGCGGGCTCGGCGGCGGCGGCGGCGGGCTCGGGCTCGGTGTCGGGCACGCTGTGGGCGTGGGCGGCGTGGGGGGCGCCGGCGGGGCAGGTGGTGGCGAAGATCCGCGCCGTGGACGCCGACTCGGGCTACAACGCGTGGCTGCGCTACGAGCTGTGGGAGCCGCGGGGCAAGGGCCCGTTCCGCGTGGGGCTCTACAGCGGCGAGGTGAGCACGGCGCGGGCGCTGGAGGAGGCGGACGGCCCTCGCCAGAGGCTGCTGATCGTGGTGCGCGACCACGGCGAGCCGGCGCGCTCGGCCACGGCCACGCTCAGCGTGTCGCTGGTGGAGGCCGCCGAGGCGGCGCTGGCCGCGGCCGCGGGATCGTCGTCGTCGCGGTCGGCGGCGGGCGCGGAGCTGGGCGCCGGTGCGGCGAGCGCGGCGACGAACGTGTGGCTGGTGGTGGCCATCTGCGCCGTGTCGAGCCTGTTCCTGCTGGCGGTGGTGCTGTACGGGGCGTCGCGCTGGGCGCCGCGGGCGGCCGTGCTGTCGGGGCCCGGGCCCACGACGCTCGTGTGCGCCAGCGAAGTGGGCAGCTGGTCGTACTCGCAGCGCCACAGCCGGAGCCTGTGCGTGGCGGACGGCGCGGGCAAGAGCGACCTCATGGTTTTCAGCCCCAACTTCCCTCCGCCGCCGCCCGGCCCCGCGGCCAAGGACACGCAGCCGGAGCCCTCCGCTCTCCTGGACACGGTCAGTGGCCTTCCCTTGCTCTCCTTTGCCCGTTCACTGACGCCTCTTCCCCTCTCTGCCCAGTCTCTCCCGCCCTCCTTACTGCTGCTGTTTGGAGCCGGGCTCCGCGTCCACTGGTCGATCGATGCATGACGAGTTCTTAAGGATGTGAATCCTACCTCTGCCTCTGCCGCCGGAGCCACTCGGCTCTTGCTCGTGTACTGAGGTGGTGAAGGTGGTAGAATGGAAATAAATCAATTAGGGCACTCCTCGGCAGCTATTATCCGTAGGTGTGGTTTTTCTGTTGTAGGTGTGAATTTTCCCTTAGAGTGAAATCACTGAGCATTGCGATTAGAGGTGCCCTGAGGTGTCAGCTTTGCAGAACATGCACATGCCCTCTGATGGGTAGCATTTTCACTGGATCTTATTTCATGAGTGCAAAGACATGCCGGCTGTGGTGTTCACAGTTCCCAGGGATTTTTGGACAGTCTTGTGTTTAGATTTTTCCCAACAAAACCTGACTTCATCCTCTGATTCTGCTCTCTAACAATGTTAAACAAGGTTGGGACTTCACCGTTTTGCAGTCCATGGAAGGATAAGCTGCCAAATTTGGTTCTAACGCTAGAGACATTATGAAACAGGAAGATGTGATGTGCCTTTCCTATGATCTATTCCCAAGAATCTCTGCTTAGAATTAGTATGTGTTCCAAGTGAGGAGTTTTCTCCAAGGGTAAGTGTTAGAAAGTGGAATTTTCTTTTCCTTGCTCCGCTGTTCCCCGGGTTGTGAATGCGCTTTCCTGGCCAGAAAAGTAGTATGAAATAGGGTGTAGTCTTTTGATGTTGTATCAAAATTTATATCGACAGCAGTATCACTTCAAACGCCGTGGAAATAATCTTTTATAAAAAGAAAGAAAACAAACAATCCAGAAAATAACCCCTATCAACAAAACCCAAACCAATTTCTCCTACACACTCAATATAATCCATTATGGTATTGTGCTTGTCAGCGTTTTGGTTCTTATCTCAGTGCTTGTAATGAGGTGGTGAGTGCAATGTTTGTCCACTCGACTTCTTCTGCTTGTGCACTTGAACCTGGTAGAAATGGTGTGTCTTCTTGTCACACATGGCTTGTACTGACATGTGCAGGTACAGGGCGAGCCCTGCAGAGCGTCCCAGCTCAAGATTTGTGCAGTACAAACTCTCTGTGTTGAACTTGTTTGAGCGCTTGTGTTATGATATTTGGTGTGGTTATCTTGAAGAACAAAATCCATGTATGCTGATTTCAATCCTGTTCTGATCACAGAATCTCTAAGAGCTCTAATACGCAGCTCTGTGCTATTTCC
Source organism: Aphelocoma coerulescens (assembly GCF_041296385.1). Classification (NCBI taxonomy): domain Eukaryota; kingdom Metazoa; phylum Chordata; class Aves; order Passeriformes; family Corvidae; genus Aphelocoma; species Aphelocoma coerulescens. The sequence continues at coordinate 16,817,140 of NC_091027.1, forward strand.
ATGTGAGATTGCTAAAATGAAGCAAAGTGTTCATGGTGATGTTTGTGCAGGTGGGAAGAGCCTGCTGAAGGCTGTGTAGCTTTGAAGAGTTTTCGTATGTCCTTTGTGGTGATCATGAGGGAAGGTGAAGAGGTGCCAAGGCCTAGATCCTATGCAAAGTGGGATTTACAGATGGGACATGTTGCTGGAGTTGAGAAATGTTTGATATTTTGGCAGTGATTCTTTGAATGGCAACAAGTAGGGCCTGGACCTGTATGATGGGGAGGGGGAATTTGAGTGGGGAAGAGCGTTGCCTCAGGGGAATGGAGGCGCAGAGTAGAACATAGTCTGTGTCATTGTGGATGAAATGGAGAATGTTTGCTTAGCTGTAAAGGTCTTGTTTACCCATGGCACAGGATAGAGGATGCCAGTAGAAAACATTGAGGAAAAACCCAGCACACAGGGCTGCTCTTCTGGGATCTTCTCAGGACCTCCAGCAGTTCTGCATATCCTCGTGCTCTGTTCTCTGTGGTGTTACTGCCTATAAAGTTACCTGCAATACATGCCTTTAATTGCTTGTCTTTGTTGTGGAATATCGTTGGACAAACAAAAGCTTTTTGAAATTTGTGTAGTTGTGTCAGCTTTCTCAGAATGTTGCCCGAATAATTTCTCTGATCTTGGTGTTGCTAGGGAGGGGAAGAAACTGTGTCCATATTCAAGATATTATCAGATCTGGTGTTTCAGTACAGTGGGATGGGTTCCTCTGTTTTCTTCTCTTGTCTGAGAGAGAACACTCACCCTTTTTTCTTCTCTCACATTGGCAATGTGTTGGTAACAGTGGAGGAGATGCAGATGGTGAAATATTGGCAGCTGCCAGGTGGCAGGTGTTTAGACAGTAATCCATTGGTCTTGGGAAAATTTTTCCACTCTCTCGAGCTGAGGCTGCTGTTGAGAGAATATCACTAACTTTCAGGTGTCCTTCCTGCTTCACCTGTGGCAGAAGTGCAAAAGGAAGTACTACTCACTTTCCCTGTTTTTCAAAGCTCTTGGTGAATGTGAGTATTTTTTTTCTGTCCAGCATGCGACAAAACTGCTCATACCATTAGGGGACCATGTCCCTTAAAACCCATTCTCCTGTTCTGCAAATGTTTTTTTTTCTGAAGATGACACTAGTGATGCTACAGGTAAGTCGCCTGTACCTGAAGAGGCTGTGTGTGAGAGACAGATGTACTTTGGTTCCTGTTCAGCTGTGGTATCTTCATGATGGATCAACTGAATGTTGCCTGGATTGAAATGCCCGTGGGTTTGGAGCACCACTGCCTGCTCCCATTCCTTTCCTGTTGCTTCCTGGCACAGGATGAGCACGTGGAAGCAAGGACAGATGGAGAAATTACCCGAATGGCTTTCTTGGATTAGATGTGTTTGGCATGCAGCAGATTTTCTCAGTGGCAAGGCCGTGGTGTTCCCCTGGTGGTTATACTGGAAGAATATACCATCAAGGTATATGAGAAATGCTCGGGTGCTGTGGTTGCCTAGAGTTTTTGCAGCATTCTTGGAGGATTGGTGTTCTGGGCTGTCATGGCTTTGAATTCCCAAATGAGAAACTCACTTGGGTTGTTTGTAATCTTCGGTGTACTTTTTAATTAGATATCTCGGTAGCTGGGGTTTGAGATTCTGTTCCAGATGGTAGAACCATGACTGAGAAAAAGAAAAAAAAAATTGAGGAATCAAGGCAAACAAGAGGAATAGAGCCTTTCGAAAAGGCATTTACATCCTTCATTGCAAGCATGCTGTAGACATTTGGAAAGTATTTTGATGCAGGTAGAAAATAAGAATAGAGAGACCAGGATGGGAATGGAAAAGGACATGAAGAAAATAGAGCAGGAAAGAGAAGATAAAGTGAAGGAGAACAAGGAAGGATAAAAGGAAGAAAAAAAAGAAAAGGGAAGAGGTAAAGTGTATAAAGAGTATAGCATAAGGAGACATAGAAGGAATTAGGAAGAAAAGAAGGATTCCATGCAAGTCCAAAGAAAGAAATAAAGAACAGTAGAGATTATAAAAGAGCTGACCAGCATGCACCGAGTTTGTCTCTAGACACTGAACGGAGCTGGTCCCCAAAAGCCTCCCCCTTTGCTGAGAGCAGCGCGTTTGGAGCTGAAGTCCCGTAATTATCGCTGATGACTCGGAATTTTATGGTCTCAGAAGGAGCGCCGGAGGCGATTGGACAGCTGCCAGCAGGGGTAAAGAAGAGAGAAGGATGGAAGAAGAAGGCAAAGGTAAGAATGAAAACGGAAGGGGAGGAAAGAACACAGAGAAAAAGAAGGAAAGAGGTAGAAAAGAGGAGGGAAAATAAAAATTATTCAATAGAGAAAACTGAAGGCAAAAATATGGAAAGAAATGCAGACGAGAAAGAGGAAGGAAGAAAGAAATATTTACAAGGAAACAGTAGGCGACAAAGAAAAAGAAGTAAAAGAAAAAGGAAGTACCGTAAGACGAAAAAGCAGAGGAGATGTCCGTGACAGACCAAAAACGCAGGCGCTGTGGCGGAGCGTGTGAGGCGGCGGAGCAGCGCACGGTGTCGCTGCAGGCTCAGGAACGGCGTGTGGGCGGCTCCGCCCCGGTGCGGCGGAGAGCCCGGCTGTGAGCGCGGGGGGGCGGCGCGGGCCGGGCAGCAGAGCCGGTGCGTCCGGGCGGCGGCGGGGAGCCGTGCGGGGCCCGTGCCGGGGCCGGCAGCCACAGCGGCAGAGGCGGCGGCGGCGGCGATGGGGGAGCGTTGGTGTGCGGTGGTGCGGGTGCTGGTGCTGCAGGCGGCCTGGGCGCTGGCGGGCGGGCAGGTGCGGTACTCGGTGCCGGAGGAAGCCAAGGCCGGCACGGTGGTGGGCCGTCTGGCGCAGGACCTGGGCCTGGAGGCGGGCGAGGCGGAGGCGCGGCGGCTGCGGCTGGTGGCGCAGGGCCGGCGGGCGAGCGTGGAGGTGAGCGGGGCGAGCGGCGCGCTGCTGGTGAGCTCGCGGCTCGACCGGGAGGAGCTGTGCGGCAAGAGCGCGCCGTGCGCGCTGCGGCTGGAGGTGCTGGTGGAGCGGCCGCTGCGCGTCTTCCATGTGCAGCTGGAGGTCACCGACATCAACGACAATGCCCCCATCTTCCCCGCCGCCCGCAAAAACCTCAGCATCGCGGAATTCACCACTCTGCCGGGGTCTCGTTTCCCGCTGGAGGGCGCGTCGGATGCGGATATCGGAGCGAACGCGCAGCTCTCCTACACACTCAGCCCCAGCGAGCATTTTACACTGGATGTTAAATCCTCTGATGAAAACAGGAAGTCTCTGTTTCTGGTGCTCGCAAAGTCTTTGGACCGCGAGACGATTCCTGTTCACCGGTTGGTGCTGACGGCGAGTGACGGGGGCCGGCCGTCTCTGACGGGCACCATGGAGCTGGTGATCTCGGTGCTGGATGCAAACGACAATCCACCCCAGTTCAACCACTCTGTCTATAAAGTGCGGCTATTGGAGAGCGCTGCACAGGGTTCGCTCGTAGTGCGTGTGAATGCCACGGATCCGGACGAAGGCAGCAATAAGGAGTTTTCTTACAGCATCTTGAGTTCGATTCCTGTCGGTAACAAAGAACTCTTTGCCATTGACACCAAGACGGGCGAGATCAGACTGACGGGTACTTTGGACTTCGAAAACGTTCGTTTACACGAACTGCAAATCGAAGCTACAGATAAAGGGACACCCCCGTTGTCGGGTCACTGCAGCGTGGAACTGGAGGTTCTGGACGTGAACGACAACGCGCCGGAGGTGTGGGTGACGTCGCTGTCGGTGCCGGTGCCGGAGGACGCGTCGGTGGGGACGGTGGTGGCCCTGCTGAGCGTGTCGGACCGGGACTCGGGGGCGAACGGCCGCGTGCGGTGCTGGGTGTGGCCGGCGTCGCCGTTCGGTCTGGAGGCGACGTTCGCGGGCTCGTACTCGCTGGTGCTGCGCGAGGCGCTGGACCGGGAGCGGGTGTCGGAGTACGAGGTGGAGGTGCGTGCGGAGGACGGCGGGGCGCCGGCGCTGCGCGGCAGGCGCGGGCTGCGGGTGGCGGTGTCGGACGTGAACGACAACGCGCCGGCGTTCGCGCAGGCCGTGTACACGGTGCTGGCGCGGGAGAACAACGCGGCGGGCGCGGAGCTGGCGCGGCTGTGGGCGCGGGACCCGGACGAGGCGGGCAACGGGCGCGTGAGCTACTCGGTGTGGGAGGGCGGCGTGGGCGGCGGGTGGCGTCCGGCGTCGAGCTACGTGTCGGTGGACGCGGAGAGCGGGCGTCTGTGGGCGCTGCAGCCCTTGGACTACGAGGAGCTGCAGGTGCTGCAGTTCGAGGTGCGTGCGGTGGACGCGGGCGAGCCGCCGCTGTGCGGCAACGCCACGGTGCAGCTGTTCGTGCTGGACGAGAACGACAACGCGCCGGCGCTGCTGCCGCCTGCGGGCTCGGCGCCGGAGGCGGGCGGCGTGGCGGGCGAGGCGGGCTCGGCGGCGGCGGCGGCGGGCTCGGGCTCGGTGTCGGGCACGCTGTGGGCGTGGGCGGCGTGGGGGGCGCCGGCGGGGCAGGTGGTGGCGAAGATCCGCGCCGTGGACGCCGACTCGGGCTACAACGCGTGGCTGCGCTACGAGCTGTGGGAGCCGCGGGGCAAGGGCCCGTTCCGCGTGGGGCTCTACAGCGGCGAGGTGAGCACGGCGCGGGCGCTGGAGGAGGCGGACGGCCCTCGCCAGAGGCTGCTGATCGTGGTGCGCGACCACGGCGAGCCGGCGCGCTCGGCCACGGCCACGCTCAGCGTGTCGCTGGTGGAGGCCGCCGAGGCGGCGCTGGCCGCGGCCGCGGGATCGTCGTCGTCGCGGTCGGCGGCGGGCGCGGAGCTGGGCGCCGGTGCGGCGAGCGCGGCGACGAACGTGTGGCTGGTGGTGGCCATCTGCGCCGTGTCGAGCCTGTTCCTGCTGGCGGTGGTGCTGTACGGGGCGTCGCGCTGGGCGCCGCGGGCGGCCGTGCTGTCGGGGCCCGGGCCCACGACGCTCGTGTGCGCCAGCGAAGTGGGCAGCTGGTCGTACTCGCAGCGCCACAGCCGGAGCCTGTGCGTGGCGGACGGCGCGGGCAAGAGCGACCTCATGGTTTTCAGCCCCAACTTCCCTCCGCCGCCGCCCGGCCCCGCGGCCAAGGACACGCAGCCGGAGCCCTCCGCTCTCCTGGACACGGTCAGTGGCACCGCCTTGCCCGCCTCTACTCTTTCTCTTTCCCTTTGCCCCTTCTCCCTCATTTCCCAGCCTGTCTCTGCTATTAGCCGAGCTTCGCCTTCTCGGCCTGAGGGCGGTGGGTGCTGAAGTGTGTTAATTGCACCTTTGTGTCTGCTGCCTCGTCCTTGCAGGGTAAAGGTACGGCGGTAACCGCTCTGGGTACGCACCTGGGATTTGCTGGTGTGGATGTGAGTTGTTCTGCCCTAGAATGAAATCACAGCTGGTTGCCATGGGAGCTGTCCTGTGATGCCTGCAGGTTTCAGTTTTGGAGACAACGCTCCTGCTTGCTGGTTGTGTAGATTTTCCACCCGAGCTTGCTGAAGCTGTGCAGGACAGGCTGTGACAGTGACAGTCCCCCAAGCGCTGTGTACCTCCTCATTGCCTTCGCTGACTGTGGTGGTATCACATGTGGTTTCTTCTGTGCCCTCATGTTCTGTCATGTGTCCTCTACAAGAGATGCGAGGCAAGGTGACCAATTGGACTTGTGTTCTCACGTCATTATGAAAACTGGGAAGGCTTTGTGGTCTTTTCATGTTTTGTTTCGCGCCCAGTTTTTGTTAGCTGCAGTTGCTAACTTGCATTCCTGGCTGGAGAGGTGGCTTGATGGAGCCTGACCTTTTGTTGACATGTTTTTTCAATATTTACATTTGGAACACCTTTACAATTTCCTTGCAATTCCTCTTCTAAACAACAACGACAAAAAAAATCATACTACCAATTTTTTCTACACAGTAGATATCCGTTGTATTGGTGTGTTCATCACCACGTTGTTTGGTCTCTCTCAGCAAGAGATCAGTGTCCATTGCCATGAGAGCAGTCCTGTATAGAAAATATTGGTGTCAGATCTGTAACACTGCCAGAGCTCAAGGTGCAGCTGCAGAGTCTGCCAGCCCATGTATGTGATGCCACCTGTGTGGGTTTTGTAGTGCTCTCATTGCTGGGAAGGGTAAGCAAAAGTCAAATTGATTCCTGAGGTAGGGGAAGCAAATTGTGCCTTGTCACAGAGGTGAAGGTGGCAGTGACACTGAGAAGGGTCCGGCTATGTCCTGATGTGAAAGGTGACCTTGAGCACTGGGAGGACTTGTCTGAGGGAACCTGGAATAATTTTTAAGAGAATGGGTCATGTCATAAGAGGAGAGGAATGGAAATGATGTCCTTTTCTGGAGAATAGCTGTTTTGGACTGGGGAATGGAGGATGCTTAGAGGAAAGCAGGAGCCAGGAGGGGCACAGAGTGTTTCTGCCCAGGATCCTTTCCCAAGTTCCAAGGGTGTGAAGTTGGAGGCCTTCTGGATCTTGAGATATTATGTGCTATTGAAATGGCCACAGAGTCCTTTGAGGTTATGAATATCTGCCATCAGAGACAGTCCCTTGTGCTGCCACTGGCCTGACATGTGGAATGTGCTGGATAAGAGTTGGTAACATTCAGACTCATGAACGTTTTTGCTGCTGCTGCTGCTGCTTTGGGAGTGGTGTTGTGGGAGGGTAGCACTTCAAACTGCTTTCCATGTGTATTGTAGGGCGTTTATACCAGCTCCCACAGCTCCTGCCATGGTGGGTCTGTGCTCCTCTTCAGACACGATTTTCATGGCAGTTGAGGAGATGGGTGTAATCTTGTTGAGCTTTTCTTCCCCTTCCTGTGCTCTTGCAGAGTCAGTGTGGGTAGAGATGGTGTGTGCTGTTATCACACACGGCTCATTCTGGTGTCTGGATTGTACACACCAAACATCCTCATCTACAGAGCAGCCCAAGCCTGGTTTTCTATTGCAGAAATTCTCCCACCCAGTTGTCATTTTGAGTGCACTTGTGCTTCATCTTTTGGTGTGGTCTCTTAAAGGGGGAGATCTGTGGGGACTGGGATGAGAACTGTTCGTGACTCTAACCACAAAACCTTTAAGAACTCGATTTGTATTTGAAATTGCTGAAAAGACACAAAGCATCCTGGCATGTGGAAAGAGTCCAAGAGTCACAGAATGGATTTGCAGCACTCTCTATATTCTTTGTGCCAGGCATGGGGGAAGGGGAGGATTTGAATGCATAATTGGGGAGGAAATGGAGAATGTCTGCTTAACTGGAGATCCCAGTTCCCAGGGTGTAAGACAGATGATTACAGTGGAATATCGTGAGGAGGGTCCCACCACACAGTGCTGCTCTCCTGGGATCCTCTCAGGACACCCAGAAGTTCTGCATATCTTAGGGCACTGTTGTTCTTTCTGGTATTGCTGCTTGTGGAGTGCCTTTACATGGGTTTGATGTGGAATGTTGTTGGTCAAAGAGAAGCTTTTTGACATTTGGATCATGCTGCTGTGCCTTCTCTGAATCTTTCCCTCATTATCTCTCTGCTCTTAGTCTTGCTAGATTGGTCTTGTATTCAAGATGTTGCCAAAACTTGCATTTCAATACAGCAGAATGGGGGGGGTTTGTTTTATTCTCTTCTCCATCAAACTGCACATGATTTAATTTTGCTGGGTTTGTTTGTTGTTTGGTTTATTTCCTGTTTCTCATTGGCAGTGTGACAGATATTTGTGCCACTTCCCATCAGCGTGGGCATGTCTATTCTGCTCTCCTGAGCTAAGTGTCACTTTGAGAGCATTTCTGTAGCTTACAGGTCTGCTTCCTTCTTCCCCTGTGAGAGAAGTGCATAATGGGCACTGCACACTGTCCAGTTTTTGTTGAACCTAGGTGATTTTTTTCTGTCCAGCTTCCTCAGAAACACTGGTAATGTTATGGGCAAATATCCTTTAAAACCAACTTTCCTGCCCCGAAAATATTTCTTTTCTGAAGAAGGAACCAGTTAAGAAGAGGTAAGTCGTACACTGAAAGTGGATGTTCTTGAGACAAGTGTGCTTTAGTTCCTGTTAGTTGTGGCATCTTTTTGTTGAATCAGCAGAATGTTCACCCTATTGCACCAATAAAGCACAGTTGCCTGCTCTCATTCCTTTTTTGATGCTTCCAGGCAGTGCTTGAGTGGGTGACAGCAGGCAGGAACGGAGGAGGGACCAAAATCCATTTCACTAAATAGATGTGTAGGAGGTCAAGAGGCTGTTCTTAGTGACAGTGTTGTGGTGTTACTTTCGTGGCTTTTGTTTGACTGTGTGACAAGTGGATCATTCCAATGTGACTGAGTGGTTTTCCATGTGGCCTAATGCCCATGGACACCAAGGTTCTTGGTGTGCTGTCTCGGCAGCAAGTGTCTGCCAGAAATGAAGAGAACTTTGAAAATGCAGGTGGAAAGTGAATCAGGAAGGATCGAGGTACATGACGAGTCCTCAGGGGCTGTGTTTGCCCAGTGTTTTTTCAGCATTCTTGGGGGATTGTCATGCTGCACTATGACGGGTTTGAGTTCCTGAATGAGAAACTCTCCTGGCTTTGGGCTCTTTCAAGGCAGTTTGCACAGATGACCCAATAACTGTGGCTTCAGCTTGTGTGGCAGAGGATGGTGAACCTCTTTTGATGTAGCAGAGATGTTCTTTGCCATCTGACTGCCTTGTGTTATTGCTGGGTCCTTGAGAAGACTGGAGGCTGAAGAGTGTGACCTTCATCCCGAAGGGAGGGGAAGTTGCAGGTGCATGGACAGCAAGTGAGTTGTTTCCTGTCTACTGGGGTAGGAGGCGATAGAGAGGAGAAATGAGACTCTGGCCCAAGGGTGTGTCTGTAGTTCGTGGCAGGGCTGCTGTGGGTATTTTTAAAATATTTTGTTGAAGGAAAGAATGTACAGAAGATATAAGTATGGAAGTAGAAGAGAAGGGGAGGCAACGACAAGAAAGGAGGAGAGTAAGGGAGAAGAGAAAGGAAGAAGGATGTAGAAAGAAGATTTAAAAAAAAAAAAAAAAAAAAAACAAAAAACCAGCCAAACAAAGTGGTATGTGAAAGAATCAGTTCAAAGAAGAAGAAAGAGAGATATTCCCAAACTGCGAGGATTTGGAAAATATTTTAGTGAAGGAAAAAAAAGATCACAAGAGACAAGATGGAAACAGAAGAGCAGGAGGGAAAAGACCTGCAACAGGGATACGCAGAAAAGAAAAGACGTAGAGAAAGAACAAGGGAAGAGAAGGGAAAGAGGGAAAATGGAAGGGAAAAAAAGAAATAGGAGAAGGGAAAAAAATATTTTAGTAGTAGTAAAGAAAAAAAGGAGCCCATGGAAATAAAAATAAAGTCAGAACGATAGTAAGAAATGAGGAACAGAATGGAAACATAAAACAGACGATAAAAGAGCTGACCGGCGCGCACCGACCTTACCTGCAGACGCTGAGTGGAGTTGGTTCCTAACAGTCTGGGTTAGAGCAGCACCAAGCTTCAGCAGTGATACTGCGTAACTAGCGCTGATGATTCTGAAATTGATGGTCTCTGCCAGCGCGCCAGAGGCAACTGACGACTTTCCAGTGCGACTAAAGAATACAGAATGGTGGGAAGATATGAGAAAAGAGAGGAAAGAATGGAAAGTGGCAGGACAGGAACGAAAAAGAAGGCAGAGAATGAAGAAAGAGAAAAGAGTACAATGAAAAAAAAGGAGAGGGAAACTAAATGTGGCAAAAAAGGAGAAAATGCGGGAAGTAAGAAAAATGAAAACGCCAGCGAAGAAAGAAAAAGAAGAAATGAAAGATTATTTGCAAACAAACAAGAAGAGATAAGGGGGAAAAAGAGGAGCAGCAAGAAACGGCAGAAAACATACCCACCGCGGGGCGGAGGCGCGGGCGCTGTGGCGGAGCGTGTGAGGCGGCGGAGCAGCGCACGGTGTCGCTGCAGGCTCAGGAACGGCGTGTGGGCGGCTCCGCCCCGGTGCGGCGGAGAGCCCGGCTGTGAGCGCGGGGGGGCGGCGCGGGCCGGGCAGCAGAGCCGGTGCGTCCGGGCGGCGGCGGGGAGCCGTGCGGGGCCCGTGCCGGGGCCGGCAGCCACAGCGGCAGAGGCGGCGGCGGCGGCGGCGATGGCGATGGGGGAGCGTTGGTGTGCGGTGGTGCGGGTGCTGGTGCTGCAGGCGGCCTGGGCGCTGGCGGGCGGGCAGGTGCGGTACTCGGTGCCGGAGGAAGCCAAGGCCGGCACGGTGGTGGGCCGTCTGGCGCAGGACCTGGGCCTGGAGGCGGGCGAGGCGGAGGCGCGGCGGCTGCGGCTGGTGGCGCAGGGCCGGCGGGCGAGCGTGGAGGTGAGCGGGGCGAGCGGCGCGCTGCTGGTGAGCTCGCGGCTCGACCGGGAGGAGCTGTGCGGCAAGAGCGCGCCGTGCGCGCTGCGGCTGGAGGTGCTGGTGGAGCGGCCGCTGCGCGTCTTCCATGTGCAGCTGGAGGTCACCGACATCAACGACAATGCCCCCATCTTCCCCGCCGCCCGCAAAAACCTCAGCATCGCGGAGTCATCTCTGCCGGGGTCTCGTTTCCCGCTGGAGGGCGCGTCGGATGCGGATATCGGAGCGAACGCGCAGCTCTCCTACACACTCAGCCCCAGCGAGCACTTCTCTCTGGATTTACAAAAAACCGAGGAGGACGGTGAATCCATATTTCTGGTGCTCAGGAAATCTCTGGACCGCGAGACGGTTCCCGTTCACCGGTTGGTGCTGACGGCGAGTGACGGGGGCCGGCCGTCTCTGACGGGCACCATGGAGCTGGTGATCTCGGTGCTGGATGCAAACGACAACGCGCCCCAGTTCAACCAGACGGTGTATAAAGTGCAGCTGCCCGAAAATACAGAACGCGGCACATTAGTCATCAAACTAAATGCCACAGATTTAGATGAAGGGACAAACAGGAATATCTCATATTCCCTGGAGATCCTGTTCCCTCAGGACGGAGGAGACGTTTTCGGCATTGACAGAAAGAGCGGAGAGATTCGTCTCCGGAATGATTTAGACTTTGAAGAGGTTGGTCTTTATCGGCTGCAAGTGGATGCTACAGATCAAGGAAACCCTCCACTTTCGGGTCACTGCAAGGTGCTGGTGGAGGTGCTGGACGTGAACGACAACGCGCCGGAGGTGTGGGTGACGTCGCTGTCGGTGCCGGTGCCGGAGGACGCGTCGGTGGGGACGGTGGTGGCCCTGCTGAGCGTGTCGGACCGGGACTCGGGGGCGAACGGCCGCGTGCGGTGCTGGGTGTGGCCGGCGTCGCCGTTCGGTCTGGAGGCGACGTTCGCGGGCTCGTACTCGCTGGTGCTGCGCGAGGCGCTGGACCGGGAGCGGGTGTCGGAGTACGAGGTGGAGGTGCGTGCGGAGGACGGCGGGGCGCCGGCGCTGCGCGGCAGGCGCGGGCTGCGGGTGGCGGTGTCGGACGTGAACGACAACGCGCCGGCGTTCGCGCAGGCCGTGTACACGGTGCTGGCGCGGGAGAACAACGCGGCGGGCGCGGAGCTGGCGCGGCTGTGGGCGCGGGACCCGGACGAGGCGGGCAACGGGCGCGTGAGCTACTCGGTGTGGGAGGGCGGCGTGGGCGGCGGGTGGCGTCCGGCGTCGAGCTACGTGTCGGTGGACGCGGAGAGCGGGCGTCTGTGGGCGCTGCAGCCCTTGGACTACGAGGAGCTGCAGGTGCTGCAGTTCGAGGTGCGTGCGGTGGACGCGGGCGAGCCGCCGCTGTGCGGCAACGCCACGGTGCAGCTGTTCGTGCTGGACGAGAACGACAACGCGCCGGCGCTGCTGCCGCCTGCGGGCTCGGCGCCGGAGGCGGGCGGCGTGGCGGGCGAGGCGGGCTCGGCGGCGGCGGCGGCGGGCTCGGGCTCGGTGTCGGGCACGCTGTGGGCGTGGGCGGCGTGGGGGGCGCCGGCGGGGCAGGTGGTGGCGAAGATCCGCGCCGTGGACGCCGACTCGGGCTACAACGCGTGGCTGCGCTACGAGCTGTGGGAGCCGCGGGGCAAGGGCCCGTTCCGCGTGGGGCTCTACAGCGGCGAGGTGAGCACGGCGCGGGCGCTGGAGGAGGCGGACGGCCCTCGCCAGAGGCTGCTGATCGTGGTGCGCGACCACGGCGAGCCGGCGCGCTCGGCCACGGCCACGCTCAGCGTGTCGCTGGTGGAGGCCGCCGAGGCGGCGCTGGCCGCGGCCGCGGGATCGTCGTCGTCGCGGTCGGCGGCGGGCGCGGAGCTGGGCGCCGGTGCGGCGAGCGCGGCGACGAACGTGTGGCTGGTGGTGGCCATCTGCGCCGTGTCGAGCCTGTTCCTGCTGGCGGTGGTGCTGTACGGGGCGTCGCGCTGGGCGCCGCGGGCGGCCGTGCTGTCGGGGCCCGGGCCCACGACGCTCGTGTGCGCCAGCGAAGTGGGCAGCTGGTCGTACTCGCAGCGCCACAGCCGGAGCCTGTGCGTGGCGGACGGCGCGGGCAAGAGCGACCTCATGGTTTTCAGCCCCAACTTCCCTCCGCCGCCGCCCGGCCCCGCGGCCAAGGACACGCAGCCGGAGCCCTCCGCTCTCCTGGACACGGTCAGTGGCACCGCCTTGCTCGCCTCTACTCTTTCTCTTTCCCTTTGCCCCTTCTCCCTCATTTCCTAACCTGGCTCTGCTATTAGCCGGGCTCCGCCTTCTCGGCCTGAGGGCGGTGGGTGCTGAAGTGTGTTAATTGCACCTTTGTGTCTGCTGCCTCGTCCTTGGAGGGTAAGGGTAGTGGGGTAACCGCTCTGGGTACGCACCTGGGATTTGCTGGTGTGGATGTGAGTTGTTCTGCCCTAGAATGAAATCACAGCTGGTTGCCATGGGAGCTGTCCTGTGATGCCTGCAGGTTTCAGTTTTGGAGACAACGCTCCTGCTTGCTGGTTGTGTAGATTTTCCACACGAGCTTGCTGAAGCTGTGCAGGACAGGCTGTGACAGTGACAGTCCCCCAAGCGCTGTGTACCTCCTCATTGCCTTTGATGATTGTGGTGGTATCCCATGTGGTTTCTTCTGTGCCCTCATGTTCTGTCATGTGTCCTCTACAAGAGATGCGAGGCAAGGTGACCAATTGGACTTGTGTTCCCACGTCATTATGAACACTGGGAAGGCTTTGTGGTCTTTTCATGTTTTGTTTCGCGCCCAGTTTTTGTTAGCTGCAGTTGTTAACTTGCATTCCTGGCTGGAGAGGTGGCTTGATGGACCCTCACCTTTTGTTGACATGTTTTTTCAATATTTACATTTGGAACACCTTTACAATTTCCTTGCAATTCCTCTTCTAAACAACAACGACAAAAAAAATGCTACTACCAATTTTTTTCTACACAGTAGATATCCGTTGTATTGGTGTGTTCATCACCATGTTGTTTGGTCTCTCTCAGCAAGAGATCAGTGTCCATTGCCATGAGAGCAGTCCTGTATAGAAAATATTGGTGTCAGATCTGTAACACTGCCAGAGCTCAAGGTGCAGCTGCAGAGTCTGCCAGCCCATGTATGTGATGCCACCTGTGTGGGTTTTGTAGTGCTCTCATTGCTGGGAAGGGTAAGCAAAAGTCAAATTGATTCCTGAGGTAGGGGAAGCAAATTGTGCCTTGTCACAGAGGTGAAGGTGGCAGTGACACTGAGTAGGGTCCGGCTATGTCCTGATGTGAAAGGTGACCTTGAGCACTGGGAGGACTTGTCTGAGGGAACCTGGAATAATTTTTAAGAGAATGGGTCATGTCATAAGAGGAGAGGAATGGAAATGATGTCCTTTTCTGGAGAGTAACTGTTTTGGACTGGGGAATGGAGGATGCTTAGAGGAAAGCAGGAGCCAGGAGGGGCACAGAGTGTTTCTGCCCAGGATCCTTTCCCAAGTTCCAAGGGTGTGAAGTTGGAGGCCTTCTGGATCTTGAGATAATATGTGCTATTGAAATGGCCACAGAGTCCTTTGAGGTTATGAATATCTGCCATCAGAGACAGTCCCTTGTGCTGCCACTGGCCTGACATGTGGAATGTGCTGGATAAGAGTTGGTAACATTCAGACTCATGAACGTTTTTGCTGCTGCTGCTGCTGCTTTGGGAGTGTTGTTGTGGGAGGGTAGCACTTCAAACTGCTTTCCATGTGTATTGTAGGGCGTTTATACCAGCTCCCACAGCTCTTGCCATGGTGGGTCTGTGCTCCTCTTCAGACATGGATTTTCATGGCAGTTGAGGAGATGGGTGTAATCTTGTTGAGCTTTTCTTCCCCTTCCTCTGCTCTTGCAGAGTCAGTGTGGGTAGAGATGGTGTGTGCTGTTATCACACACGGCTCATTCTGGTGTCTGGATTGTACACACCAAACATCCTCATCTACAGAGCAGCCCAAGCCTGGTTTTCTATTGCAAAAATTCTCCCACCCAATTGGCTTTTTGAGTGCACTTGTGCTTCATCTTTTGGTGTGAGCATTTAAAGGGGGAGATCTGTGGGGACTGGGATGAGAACTATTCATTACTCAAATCACAAAACCTTTAAGAACTCGATTTGTATTTGAAATTGCTGAAAAGACACAAAGCATCCTGGCATGTGGGAAGAGTCCAAGAGTCACAGAATGGATTTGCAGCACTCTCTATATTCTTTGTGCCAGGCATGGGGGAAGGGGAGGATTTAAATGCATAATTGGGGAGGAAATGGAGAATGTCTGCTTAACTGGAGATCCCAGTTCCCAGGGTGTAAGACAGATGATTACAGTGGAATATCGTGAGGAGGGTCCCACCACACAGTGCTGCTCTCCTGGGATCCTCTCAGGACACCCAGAAGTTCTGCATATCTTAGGGCACTGTTGTTCTTTCTGGTATTGCTGCTTGTGGAGTGCCTTTACTTGGGTTGATGTGGAATGTTGTTGGTCAAAGAGAAGCTTTTTGAAATTTGGATCATGCTGCTGTGCCTTCTCTGAATCTTTCCCTCATTATCTCTCTGCTCTTAGTCTTGCTAGAGTGGTCTTGTATTCAAGATGTTGCCAAAACTTGCATTTCAATACAGCAGAATGGGGGGTTTTGTTTTATTCTCTTCTCCATCAAACTGCACATGATTTAATTTTGCTGGGTTTGTTTGTTGTTTGGTTTATTTCCTGTTTCTCATTGGCAGTGTGACAGATATTTGTGCCACTTCCCATCAGCGTGGGCATGTCTATTCTGCTCTCCTGAGCTAAGTGTCACTTTGAGAGCATTTCTGTAGCTTACAGGTCTGCTTCCTTCTTCCCCTGTGAGAGAAGTGCATAATGGGCACTGCACACTGTCCAGTTTTTGTTGAACCTAGGTGATTTTTTTCTGTCCAGCTTCCTCAGAAACACTGGTAATGTTATGGGCAAATATCCTTTAAAACCAACTTTCCTGCCCCGAAAATATTTCTTTTCTGAAGAAGGAACCAGTTAAGAAGAGGTAAGTCGTACACTGAAAGTGGATGTTCTTGAGACAAGTGTGCTTTAGTTCCTGTTAGTTGTGGCATCTTTTTGTTGAATCAGCAGAATGTTCACCCTATTGCACCAATAAAGCACAGTTGCCTGCTCTCATTCCTTTTTTGATGCTTCCAGGCAGTGCTTGAGTGGGTGACAGCAGGCAGGAACGGAGGAGGGACCAAAATCCATTTCACTAAATAGATGTGTAGGAGGTCAAGAGGCTATTCTTAGTGACAGTGTTGTGGTGTTACTTTCGTGGCTTTTGTTTGACTGTGTGACAAGTGGATCATTCCAATGTGACTGAGTGGTTTTCCATGTGGCCTAATGCCCATGGACACCAAGGTTCTTGGTGTGCTGTCTCGGCAGCAAGTGTCTGCCAGAAATGAAGAGAACTTTGAAAATGCAGGTGGAAAGTGAATCAGGAAGGATTGAGGTACATGACGAGTCCTCAGGGGCTGTGTTTGCCCAGTGTTTTTTCAGCATTCTTGGGAGATTGTCATGCTGCACTATGACGGGTTTGAGTTCCTGAATGAGAAACTCTCCTGGGTTTGGGCTCTTTCAAGGCAGTTTGCACAGATGTCCCAATAACTGTGGCTTCAGCTTGTGTGGCAGAGGATGGTGAACCTCTTTTGATGTAGCAGAGATGTTCTTTGCCATCTGACTGCCTTGTGTTATTGCTGGGTCCTTGAGAAGACTGGAGGCTGAGGAGTGTGACCTTCACCCCGAAGGGAGGGGAAGTTGCAGGTGCATGGACAGCAAGTGAGTTGTTTCCTGTCTACTGGGGTAGGAGGCGGTAGAGAGGAGAAATGAGACTCTGGCCCAAGGGTGTGTCTGTAGTTCGTGGCAGGGCTGCTGTGGGTATTTTTAAAATATTTTGTTGAAGGAAAGAATGTACAGAAGATATAAGTATGGAAGTAGAAGAGAAGGGGAGGCAACGACAAGAAAGGAGGAGAGTAAGGGAGAAGAGAAAGGAAGAAGGATGTAGAAAGAAGATTAAAAAAAAAAAACCAAAAAACCAGCCAAACAAAGTGGTATGTGAAAGAATCAGTTCAAAGAAGAAGAAAGAGAGATATTCCCAAACTGCGAGGATTTGGAAAATATTTTAGTGAAGGAAAGAAAAGATCACAAGAGACAAGATGGAAACAGAAGAGCAGGAGGGAAAAGACCTGCAACAGGGATACACAGAAAAGAAAAGACATAGAGAAAGAACAAGGGAAGAGAAGGGAAAGAGGGAAAATGGAAGGGAAAAAAAGAAATAGGAGAAGGGAAAAAAATATTATAGTAGTAGTAAAGAAAAAAAGGAGCCCATGGAAATAAAAATAAAGTCAGAACGATAGTAAGAAATGAGGAACAGAATGGAAACATAAAACAGACGATAAAAGAGCTGACCGGCGCGCACCGACCTTACCTGCAGACGCTGAGTGGAGTTGGTTCCTAACAGTCTGGGTTAGAGCAGCACCAAGCTTCAGCAGTGATACTGCGTAACTAGCGCTGATGATTCTGAAATTGATGGTCTCTGCCAGCGCGCCAGAGGCAACTGACGACTTTCCAGTGCGACTAAAAAATACAGAATGGTGGGAAGATATGAGAAAAGAGAGGAAAGAATGGAAAGTGGCAGGACAGGAACGAAAAAGAAGGCAGAGAATGAAGAAAGAGAAAAGAGTACAATGAAAAAAAAGGAGAGGGAAACTAAATATGGCAAAAAAGAAGAAAATGCGGGAAGTAAGAAAAATGAAAACGCCAGCGAAGAAAGAAAAAGAAGAAATGAAAGATTATTTGCAAACAAACAAGAAGAGATAAGGGGGAAAAAGAGGAGCAGCAAGAAACGGCAGAAAACATACCCACCGCGGGGCGGAGGCGCGGGCGCTGTGGCGGAGCGTGTGAGGCGGCGGAGCAGCGCACGGTGTCGCTGCAGGCTCAGGAACGGCGTGTGGGCGGCTCCGCCCCGGTGCGGCGGAGAGCCCGGCTGTGAGCGCGGGGGGGCGGCGCGGGCCGGGCAGCAGAGCCGGTGCGTCCGGGCGGCGGCGGGGAGCCGTGCGGGGCCCGTGCCGGGGCCGGCAGCCACAGCGGCAGAGGCGGCGGCGGCGATGGGGGAGCGTTGGTGTGCGGTGGTGCGGGTGCTGGTGCTGCAGGCGGCCTGGGCGCTGGCGGGCGGGCAGGTGCGGTACTCGGTGCCGGAGGAAGCCAAGGCCGGCACGGTGGTGGGCCGTCTGGCGCAGGACCTGGGCCTGGAGGCGGGCGAGGCGGAGGCGCGGCGGCTGCGGCTGGTGGCGCAGGGCCGGCGGGCGAGCGTGGAGGTGAGCGGGGCGAGCGGCGCGCTGCTGGTGAGCTCGCGGCTCGACCGGGAGGAGCTGTGCGGCAAGAGCGCGCCGTGCGCGCTGCGGCTGGAGGTGCTGGTGGAGCGGCCGCTGCGCGTCTTCCATGTGCAGCTGGAGGTCACCGACATCAATGATAATGCCCCCATCTTCCCCGCCGCCCGCAAAAACCTCAGCATCGCGGAGTCATCTCTGCCGGGGTCTCGTTTCCCACTGGAGGGCGCGTCGGATGCGGATATCGGAGCGAACGCGCAGCTCTCCTACACACTCAGCCCCAGCGAGCACTTCTCTCTGGATTTACAAAAATCGAGTGAGGAATACCGAGAATCCCTGTTACTAGTACTCACCAAACCTCTGGACCGCGAGACGACTCCCGTTCACCGGTTGGTGCTGACGGCGAGTGACGGGGGCCGGCCGTCTCTGACGGGCACCATGGAGCTGGTGATCTCGGTGCTGGATGCAAACGACAACGCGCCCCAGTTCAACCAGACGGTGTATAAAGTGCAGCTGCCGGAGAGCACGGACGAAGGGACGCTGGTGACGCGTGTGAACGCCACCGATCCAGATTTGGGAAGCAATGGTGAACTGGTGTTTAGTGCAAGCAATATTTTTCCTGAAAATGGATTAAAAGTTTTTCTTTTAAATGCGAAGACGGGCGAGATCCATCTCACGGGCACCCTGGACTATGAAGACATCCGTTCATATGAGATACAAATCGAAGCGATAGATAAGGGTACGCCCCCGCTGTCGGGTCACTGCAAGGTGCTGGTGGAGGTGCTGGACGTGAACGACAACGCGCCGGAGGTGTGGGTGACGTCGCTGTCGGTGCCGGTGCCGGAGGACGCGTCGGTGGGGACGGTGGTGGCCCTGCTGAGCGTGTCGGACCGGGACTCGGGGGCGAACGGCCGCGTGCGGTGCTGGGTGTGGCCGGCGTCGCCGTTCGGTCTGGAGGCGACGTTCGCGGGCTCGTACTCGCTGGTGCTGCGCGAGGCGCTGGACCGGGAGCGGGTGTCGGAGTACGAGGTGGAGGTGCGTGCGGAGGACGGCGGGGCGCCGGCGCTGCGCGGCAGGCGCGGGCTGCGGGTGGCGGTGTCGGACGTGAACGACAACGCGCCGGCGTTCGCGCAGGCCGTGTACACGGTGCTGGCGCGGGAGAACAACGCGGCGGGCGCGGAGCTGGCGCGGCTGTGGGCGCGGGACCCGGACGAGGCGGGCAACGGGCGCGTGAGCTACTCGGTGTGGGAGGGCGGCGTGGGCGGCGGGTGGCGTCCGGCGTCGAGCTACGTGTCGGTGGACGCGGAGAGCGGGCGTCTGTGGGCGCTGCAGCCCTTGGACTACGAGGAGCTGCAGGTGCTGCAGTTCGAGGTGCGTGCGGTGGACGCGGGCGAGCCGCCGCTGTGCGGCAACGCCACGGTGCAGCTGTTCGTGCTGGACGAGAACGACAACGCGCCGGCGCTGCTGCCGCCTGCGGGCTCGGCGCCGGAGGCGGGCGGCGTGGCGGGCGAGGCGGGCTCGGCGGCGGCGGCGGCGGGCTCGGGCTCGGTGTCGGGCACGCTGTGGGCGTGGGCGGCGTGGGGGGCGCCGGCGGGGCAGGTGGTGGCGAAGATCCGCGCCGTGGACGCCGACTCGGGCTACAACGCGTGGCTGCGCTACGAGCTGTGGGAGCCGCGGGGCAAGGGCCCGTTCCGCGTGGGGCTCTACAGCGGCGAGGTGAGCACGGCGCGGGCGCTGGAGGAGGCGGACGGCCCTCGCCAGAGGCTGCTGATCGTGGTGCGCGACCACGGCGAGCCGGCGCGCTCGGCCACGGCCACGCTCAGCGTGTCGCTGGTGGAGGCCGCCGAGGCGGCGCTGGCCGCGGCCGCGGGATCGTCGTCGTCGCGGTCGGCGGCGGGCGCGGAGCTGGGCGCCGGTGCGGCGAGCGCGGCGACGAACGTGTGGCTGGTGGTGGCCATCTGCGCCGTGTCGAGCCTGTTCCTGCTGGCGGTGGTGCTGTACGGGGCGTCGCGCTGGGCGCCGCGGGCGGCCGTGCTGTCGGGGCCCGGGCCCACGACGCTCGTGTGCGCCAGCGAAGTGGGCAGCTGGTCGTACTCGCAGCGCCACAGCCGGAGCCTGTGCGTGGCGGACGGCGCGGGCAAGAGCGACCTCATGGTTTTCAGCCCCAACTTCCCTCCGCCGCCGCCCGGCCCCGCGGCCAAGGACACGCAGCCGGAGCCCTCCGCTCTCCTGGACACGGTCAGTGGCACCGCCTTGCTCGCCTCTACTCTTTCTCTTTCCCTTTGCCCCTTCTCCCTCATTTCCTAACCTGGCTCTGCTATTAGCCGGGCTCCGCCTTCTCGGCCTGAGGGCGGTGGGTGCTGAAGTGTGTTAATTGCACCTTTGTGTCTGCTGCCTCGTCCTTGGAGGGTAAGGGTAGTGGGGTAACCGCTCTGGGTACGCACCTGGGATTTGCTGGTGTGGATGTGAGTTGTTCTGCCCTAGAATGAAATCACAGCTGGTTGCCATGGGAGCTGTCCTGTGATGCCTGCAGGTTTCAGTTTTGGAGACAACGCTCCTGCTTGCTGGTTGTGTAGATTTTCCACACGAGCTTGCTGAAGCTGTGCAGGACAGGCTGTGACAGTGACAGTCCCCCAAGCGCTGTGTACCTCCTCATTGCCTTTGATGATTGTGGTGGTATCCCATGTGGTTTCTTCTGTGCCCTCATGTTCTGTCATGTGTCCTCTACAAGAGATGCGAGGCAAGGTGACCAATTGGACTTGTGTTCCCACGTCATTATGAACACTGGGAAGGCTTTGTGGTCTTTTCATGTTTTGTTTCGCGCCCAGTTTTTGTTAGCTGCAGTTGTTAACTTGCATTCCTGGCTGGAGAGGTGGCTTGATGGACCCTCACCTTTTGTTGACATGTTTTTTCAATATTTACATTTGGAACACCTTTACAATTTCCTTGCAATTCCTCTTCTAAACAACAATGACAAAAAAAATGCTACTACCAATTTTTTTCTACACAGTAGATATCCGTTGTATTGGTGTGTTCATCACCATGTTGTTTGGTCTCTCTCAGCAAGAGATCAGTGTCCATTGCCATGAGAGCAGTCCTGTATAGAAAATATTGGTGTCAGATCTGTAACACTGCCAGAGCTCAAGGTGCAGCTGCAGAGTCTGCCAGCCCATGTATGTGATGCCACCTGTGTGGGTTTTGTAGTGCTCTCATTGCTGGGAAGGGTAAGCAAAAGTCAAATTGATTCCTGAGGTAGGGGAAGCAAATTGTGCCTTGTCACAGAGGTGAAGGTGGCAGTGACACTGAGTAGGGTCCGGCTATGTCCTGATGTGAAAGGTGACCTTGAGCACTGGGAGGACTTGTCTGAGGGAACCTGGAATAATTTTTAAGAGAATGGGTCATGTCATAAGAGGAGAGGAATGGAAATGATGTCCTTTTCTGGAGAGTAACTGTTTTGGACTGGGGAATGGAGGATGCTTAGAGGAAAGCAGGAGCCAGGAGGGGCACAGAGTGTTTCTGCCCAGGATCCTTTCCCAAGTTCCAAGGGTGTGAAGTTGGAGGCCTTCTGGATCTTGAGATAATATGTGCTATTGAAATGGCCACAGAGTCCTTTGAGGTTATGAATATCTGCCATCAGAGACAGTCCCTTGTGCTGCCACTGGCCTGACATGTGGAATGTGCTGGATAAGAGTTGGTAACATTCAGACTCATGAACGTTTTTGCTGCTGCTGCTGCTGCTTTGGGAGTGTTGTTGTGGGAGGGTAGCACTTCAAACTGCTTTCCATGTGTATTGTAGGGCGTTTATACCAGCTCCCACAGCTCTTGCCATGGTGGGTCTGTGCTCCTCTTCAGACATGGATTTTCATGGCAGTTGAGGAGATGGGTGTAATCTTGTTGAGCTTTTCTTCCCCTTCCTCTGCTCTTGCAGAGTCAGTGTGGGTAGAGATGGTGTGTGCTGTTATCACACACGGCTCATTCTGGTGTCTGGATTGTACACACCAAACATCCTCATCTACAGAGCAGCCCAAGCCTGGTTTTCTATTGCAAAAATTCTCCCACCCAATTGGCTTTTTGAGTGCACTTGTGCTTCATCTTTTGGTGTGAGCATTTAAAGGGGGAGATCTGTGGGGACTGGGATGAGAACTATTCATTACTCAAATCACAAAACCTTTAAGAACTCGATTTGTATTTGAAATTGCTGAAAAGACACAAAGCATCCTGGCATGTGGGAAGAGTCCAAGAGTCACAGAATGGATTTGCAGCACTCTCTATATTCTTTGTGCCAGGCATGGGGGAAGGGGAGGATTTAAATGCATAATTGGGGAGGAAATGGAGAATGTCTGCTTAACTGGAGATCCCAGTTCCCAGGGTGTAAGACAGATGATTACAGTGGAATATCGTGAGGAGGGTCCCACCACACAGTGCTGCTCTCCTGGGATCCTCTCAGGACACCCAGAAGTTCTGCATATCTTAGGGCACTGTTGTTCTTTCTGGTATTGCTGCTTGTGGAGTGCCTTTACTTGGGTTGATGTGGAATGTTGTTGGTCAAAGAGAAGCTTTTTGAAATTTGGATCATGCTGCTGTGCCTTCTCTGAATCTTTCCCTCATTATCTCTCTGCTCTTAGTCTTGCTAGAGTGGTCTTGTATTCAAGATGTTGCCAAAACTTGCATTTCAATACAGCAGAATGGGGGGTTTTGTTTTATTCTCTTCTCCATCAAACTGCACATGATTTAATTTTGCTGGGTTTGTTTGTTGTTTGGTTTATTTCCTGTTTCTCATTGGCAGTGTGACAGATATTTGTGCCACTTCCCATCAGCGTGGGCATGTCTATTCTGCTCTCCTGAGCTAAGTGTCACTTTGAGAGCATTTCTGTAGCTTACAGGTCTGCTTCCTTCTTCCCCTGTGAGAGAAGTGCATAATGGGCACTGCACACTGTCCAGTTTTTGTTGAACCTAGGTGATTTTTTTCTGTCCAGCTTCCTCAGAAACACTGGTAATGTTATGGGCAAATATCCTTTAAAACCAACTTTCCTGCCCCGAAAATATTTCTTTTCTGAAGAAGGAACCAGTTAAGAAGAGGTAAGTCGTACACTGAAAGTGGATGTTCTTGAGACAAGTGTGCTTTAGTTCCTGTTAGTTGTGGCATCTTTTTGTTGAATCAGCAGAATGTTCACCCTATTGCACCAATAAAGCACAGTTGCCTGCTCTCATTCCTTTTTTGATGCTTCCAGGCAGTGCTTGAGTGGGTGACAGCAGGCAGGAACGGAGGAGGGACCAAAATCCATTTCACTAAATAGATGTGTAGGAGGTCAAGAGGCTATTCTTAGTGACAGTGTTGTGGTGTTACTTTCGTGGCTTTTGTTTGACTGTGTGACAAGTGGATCATTCCAATGTGACTGAGTGGTTTTCCATGTGGCCTAATGCCCATGGACACCAAGGTTCTTGGTGTGCTGTCTCGGCAGCAAGTGTCTGCCAGAAATGAAGAGAACTTTGAAAATGCAGGTGGAAAGTGAATCAGGAAGGATTGAGGTACATGACGAGTCCTCAGGGGCTGTGTTTGCCCAGTGTTTTTTCAGCATTCTTGGGAGATTGTCATGCTGCACTATGACGGGTTTGAGTTCCTGAATGAGAAACTCTCCTGGGTTTGGGCTCTTTCAAGGCAGTTTGCACAGATGTCCCAATAACTGTGGCTTCAGCTTGTGTGGCAGAGGATGGTGAACCTCTTTTGATGTAGCAGAGATGTTCTTTGCCATCTGACTGCCTTGTGTTATTGCTGGGTCCTTGAGAAGACTGGAGGCTGAGGAGTGTGACCTTCACCCCGAAGGGAGGGGAAGTTGCAGGTGCATGGACAGCAAGTGAGTTGTTTCCTGTCTACTGGGGTAGGAGGCGGTAGAGAGGAGAAATGAGACTCTGGCCCAAGGGTGTGTCTGTAGTTCGTGGCAGGGCTGCTGTGGGTATTTTTAAAATATTTTGTTGAAGGAAAGAATGTACAGAAGATATAAGTATGGAAGTAGAAGAGAAGGGGAGGCAACGACAAGAAAGGAGGAGAGTAAGGGAGAAGAGAAAGGAAGAAGGATGTAGAAAGAAGATTAAAAAAAAAAAACCAAAAAACCAGCCAAACAAAGTGGTATGTGAAAGAATCAGTTCAAAGAAGAAGAAAGAGAGATATTCCCAAACTGCGAGGATTTGGAAAATATTTTAGTGAAGGAAAGAAAAGATCACAAGAGACAAGATGGAAACAGAAGAGCAGGAGGGAAAAGACCTGCAACAGGGATACACAGAAAAGAAAAGACATAGAGAAAGAACAAGGGAAGAGAAGGGAAAGAGGGAAAATGGAAGGGAAAAAAAGAAATAGGAGAAGGGAAAAAAATATTATAGTAGTAGTAAAGAAAAAAAGGAGCCCATGGAAATAAAAATAAAGTCAGAACGATAGTAAGAAATGAGGAACAGAATGGAAACATAAAACAGACGATAAAAGAGCTGACCGGCGCGCACCGACCTTACCTGCAGACGCTGAGTGGAGTTGGTTCCTAACAGTCTGGGTTAGAGCAGCACCAAGCTTCAGCAGTGATACTGCGTAACTAGCGCTGATGATTCTGAAATTGATGGTCTCTGCCAGCGCGCCAGAGGCAACTGACGACTTTCCAGTGCGACTAAAAAATACAGAATGGTGGGAAGATATGAGAAAAGAGAGGAAAGAATGGAAAGTGGCAGGACAGGAACGAAAAAGAAGGCAGAGAATGAAGAAAGAGAAAAGAGTACAATGAAAAAAAAGGAGAGGGAAACTAAATATGGCAAAAAAGAAGAAAATGCGGGAAGTAAGAAAAATGAAAACGCCAGCGAAGAAAGAAAAAGAAGAAATGAAAGATTATTTGCAAACAAACAAGAAGAGATAAGGGGGAAAAAGAGGAGCAGCAAGAAACGGCAGAAAACATACCCACCGCGGGGCGGAGGCGCGGGCGCTGTGGCGGAGCGTGTGAGGCGGCGGAGCAGCGCACGGTGTCGCTGCAGGCTCAGGAACGGCGTGTGGGCGGCTCCGCCCCGGTGCGGCGGAGAGCCCGGCTGTGAGCGCGGGGGGGCGGCGCGGGCCGGGCAGCAGAGCCGGTGCGTCCGGGCGGCGGCGGGGAGCCGTGCGGGGCCCGTGCCGGGGCCGGCAGCCACAGCGGCAGAGGCGGCGGCGGCGATGGGGGAGCGTTGGTGTGCGGTGGTGCGGGTGCTGGTGCTGCAGGCGGCCTGGGCGCTGGCGGGCGGGCAGGTGCGGTACTCGGTGCCGGAGGAAGCCAAGGCCGGCACGGTGGTGGGCCGTCTGGCGCAGGACCTGGGCCTGGAGGCGGGCGAGGCGGAGGCGCGGCGGCTGCGGCTGGTGGCGCAGGGCCGGCGGGCGAGCGTGGAGGTGAGCGGGGCGAGCGGCGCGCTGCTGGTGAGCTCGCGGCTCGACCGGGAGGAGCTGTGCGGCAAGAGCGCGCCGTGCGCGCTGCGGCTGGAGGTGCTGGTGGAGCGGCCGCTGCGCGTCTTCCATGTGCAGCTGGAGGTCACCGACATCAATGATAATGCCCCCATCTTCCCCGCCGCCCGCAAAAACCTCAGCATCGCGGAGTCATCTCTGCCGGGGTCTCGTTTCCCACTGGAGGGCGCGTCGGATGCGGATATCGGAGCGAACGCGCAGCTCTCCTACACACTCAGCCCCAGCGAGCACTTCTCTCTGGATTTACAAAAATCGAGTGAGGAATACCGAGAATCCCTGTTACTAGTACTCACCAAACCTCTGGACCGCGAGACGACTCCCGTTCACCGGTTGGTGCTGACGGCGAGTGACGGGGGCCGGCCGTCTCTGACGGGCACCATGGAGCTGGTGATCTCGGTGCTGGATGCAAACGACAACGCGCCCCAGTTCAACCAGACGGTGTATAAAGTGCAGCTGCCGGAGAGCACGGACGAAGGGACGCTGGTGACGCGTGTGAACGCCACCGATCCAGATTTGGGAAGCAATGGTGAACTGGTGTTTAGTGCAAGCAATATTTTTCCTGAAAATGGATTAAAAGTTTTTCTTTTAAATGCGAAGACGGGCGAGATCCATCTCACGGGCACCCTGGACTATGAAGACATCCGTTCATATGAGATACAAATCGAAGCGATAGATAAGGGTACGCCCCCGCTGTCGGGTCACTGCAAGGTGCTGGTGGAGGTGCTGGACGTGAACGACAACGCGCCGGAGGTGTGGGTGACGTCGCTGTCGGTGCCGGTGCCGGAGGACGCGTCGGTGGGGACGGTGGTGGCCCTGCTGAGCGTGTCGGACCGGGACTCGGGGGCGAACGGCCGCGTGCGGTGCTGGGTGTGGCCGGCGTCGCCGTTCGGTCTGGAGGCGACGTTCGCGGGCTCGTACTCGCTGGTGCTGCGCGAGGCGCTGGACCGGGAGCGGGTGTCGGAGTACGAGGTGGAGGTGCGTGCGGAGGACGGCGGGGCGCCGGCGCTGCGCGGCAGGCGCGGGCTGCGGGTGGCGGTGTCGGACGTGAACGACAACGCGCCGGCGTTCGCGCAGGCCGTGTACACGGTGCTGGCGCGGGAGAACAACGCGGCGGGCGCGGAGCTGGCGCGGCTGTGGGCGCGGGACCCGGACGAGGCGGGCAACGGGCGCGTGAGCTACTCGGTGTGGGAGGGCGGCGTGGGCGGCGGGTGGCGTCCGGCGTCGAGCTACGTGTCGGTGGACGCGGAGAGCGGGCGTCTGTGGGCGCTGCAGCCCTTGGACTACGAGGAGCTGCAGGTGCTGCAGTTCGAGGTGCGTGCGGTGGACGCGGGCGAGCCGCCGCTGTGCGGCAACGCCACGGTGCAGCTGTTCGTGCTGGACGAGAACGACAACGCGCCGGCGCTGCTGCCGCCTGCGGGCTCGGCGCCGGAGGCGGGCGGCGTGGCGGGCGAGGCGGGCTCGGCGGCGGCGGCGGCGGGCTCGGGCTCGGTGTCGGGCACGCTGTGGGCGTGGGCGGCGTGGGGGGCGCCGGCGGGGCAGGTGGTGGCGAAGATCCGCGCCGTGGACGCCGACTCGGGCTACAACGCGTGGCTGCGCTACGAGCTGTGGGAGCCGCGGGGCAAGGGCCCGTTCCGCGTGGGGCTCTACAGCGGCGAGGTGAGCACGGCGCGGGCGCTGGAGGAGGCGGACGGCCCTCGCCAGAGGCTGCTGATCGTGGTGCGCGACCACGGCGAGCCGGCGCGCTCGGCCACGGCCACGCTCAGCGTGTCGCTGGTGGAGGCCGCCGAGGCGGCGCTGGCCGCGGCCGCGGGATCGTCGTCGTCGCGGTCGGCGGCGGGCGCGGAGCTGGGCGCCGGTGCGGCGAGCGCGGCGACGAACGTGTGGCTGGTGGTGGCCATCTGCGCCGTGTCGAGCCTGTTCCTGCTGGCGGTGGTGCTGTACGGGGCGTCGCGCTGGGCGCCGCGGGCGGCCGTGCTGTCGGGGCCCGGGCCCACGACGCTCGTGTGCGCCAGCGAAGTGGGCAGCTGGTCGTACTCGCAGCGCCACAGCCGGAGCCTGTGCGTGGCGGACGGCGCGGGCAAGAGCGACCTCATGGTTTTCAGCCCCAACTTCCCTCCGCCGCCGCCCGGCCCCGCGGCCAAGGACACGCAGCCGGAGCCCTCCGCTCTCCTGGACACGGTCAGTGGCACCGCCTTGCTCGCCTCTACTCTTTCTCTTTCCCTTTGCCCCTTCTCCCTCATTTCCTAACCTGGCTCTGCTATTAGCCGGGCTCCGCCTTCTCGGCCTGAGGGCGGTGGGTGCTGAAGTGTGTTAATTGCACCTTTGTGTCTGCTGCCTCGTCCTTGGAGGGTAAGGGTAGTGGGGTAACCGCTCTGGGTACGCACCTGGGATTTGCTGGTGTGGATGTGAGTTGTTCTGCCCTAGAATGAAATCACAGCTGGTTGCCATGGGAGCTGTCCTGTGATGCCTGCAGGTTTCAGTTTTGGAGACAACGCTCCTGCTTGCTGGTTGTGTAGATTTTCCACACGAGCTTGCTGAAGCTGTGCAGGACAGGCTGTGACAGTGACAGTCCCCCAAGCGCTGTGTACCTCCTCATTGCCTTTGATGATTGTGGTGGTATCCCATGTGGTTTCTTCTGTGCCCTCATGTTCTGTCATGTGTCCTCTACAAGAGATGCGAGGCAAGGTGACCAATTGGACTTGTGTTCCCACGTCATTATGAACACTGGGAAGGCTTTGTGGTCTTTTCATGTTTTGTTTCGCGCCCAGTTTTTGTTAGCTGCAGTTGTTAACTTGCATTCCTGGCTGGAGAGGTGGCTTGATGGACCCTCACCTTTTGTTGACATGTTTTTTCAATATTTACATTTGGAACACCTTTACAATTTCCTTGCAATTCCTCTTCTAAACAACAACGACAAAAAAAATGCTACTACCAATTTTTTTCTACACAGTAGATATCCGTTGTATTGGTGTGTTCATCACCATGTTGTTTGGTCTCTCTCAGCAAGAGATCAGTGTCCATTGCCATGAGAGCAGTCCTGTATAGAAAATATTGGTGTCAGATCTGTAACACTGCCAGAGCTCAAGGTGCAGCTGCAGAGTCTGCCAGCCCATGTATGTGATGCCACCTGTGTGGGTTTTGTAGTGCTCTCATTGCTGGGAAGGGTGAGCAAAAGTCAAATTGATTCCTGAGGTAGGGGAAGCAAATTGTGCCTTGTCACAGAGGTGAAGGTGGCAGTGACACTGAGTAGGGTCCGGCTATGTCCTGATGTGAAAGGTGACCTTGAGCACTGGGAGGACTTGTCTGAGGGAACCTGGAATAATTTTTAAGAGAATGGGTCATGTCATAAGAGGAGAGGAATGGAAATGATGTCCTTTTCTGGAGAATAACTGTTTTGGACTGGGGAATGGAGGATGCTTAGAGGAAAGCAGGAGCCAGGATGGGCACAGAGTGTTTCTGCCCAGGATCCTTTCCCAAGTTCCAAGGGTGTGAAGTTGGAGGCCTTCTGGATCTTGAGATAATATGTGCTATTGAAATGGCCACAGAGTCCTTTGAGGTTATGAATATCTGCCATCAGAGACAGTCCCTTGTGCTGCCACTGGCCTGACATGGGGAATGTGCTGGATAAGAGTTGGTAACATTCAGACTCATGAACGTTTTTGCTGCTGCTGCTGCTTTGGGAGTGTTGTTGTGGGAGGGTAGCACTTCAAACTGCTTTCCATGTGTATTGTAGGGCGTTTATACCAGCTCCCACAGCTCTTGCCATGGTGGGTCTGTGCTCCTCATCAGACACGATTTTCATGGCAGTTGAGGAGATGGGTGTAATCTTGTTGAGCTTTTCTTCCCCTTCCTGTGCTCTTGCAGAGTCAGTGTGGGTAGAGATGGTGTGTGCTGTTATCACACACGGCTCATTCTGGTGTCTGGATTGTACACACCAAACATCCTCATCTACAGAGCAGCCCAGCTCTGGTTTTCTGTGGTAGAAATTCTCCCACCCAGTTGGCATTTTGAGTGCACTTGTGCTTCATCTTTTGGTGTGAGCTCTTGGAGGAGGAGATTTGTGGGGACTGGGAAGAGAACTGTTCATGACTCTAACCACAAAACCTTTAAGAACTCGATTTGTATTTGAAATTGCTGAAAGGACACAAAGCATCCTGGCATGTGGGAAGAGTCCAAGAGTCACAGAATGGATTTGCAGCACTCTCTATATTCTTTGTGCCAGGCATGGGAGAAGGGGAGGATTTGAATGCATAATTGGGGAGGAAATGGAGAATGTCTGCTTAACTGGAGATCCCAGTTCCCAGGGTGTAAGACAGATGATTACAGTGGAATATCATGAGGAGGGTCCCACCACACAGTGCTGCTCTCCTGGGATCCTCTCAGGACACCCAGAAGTTCTGCATATCTTAGGGCACAGTTGTTCTTTCTGGTCTTGCTGCTTGTGGAGACATCTGCCCTGCGTGCCTTTAATTACTTGGGTTTGATGTGGAATGTTGTTTGTCAAAGAGAGGCTTTTTCAAATTTGGATCATGCTGCTGTGCGTCTCTGAGTGTTTCCTTGATTACCTTTGCTCTTAGGCTTGGTAGAAAGGGGAAGGATTAGCCTTGTATTCAAGATGTTGCCTTAACTTGCATTTCAATAAAGTGGAATGGAACATTTTGTTTTTCTTTTCTCCTCTCTAATAAGACCTGCCCAACCTTTTAATTTTTGCAGTGTTTTCATTATTTGTTTTGGATTTTTCCCTGTCATATTGGCAACGTGTTGGTAATGTTGGATGAAATGCTGACTGCTGACTTTGGCAGCTGTCAGGTGTCAGATGCTGAGGGGTTTCCCACGGGTGTAGGGAGTCCCTTTTCTGCCTGAGCTCAGTTTAATTTTGAGAGAATTGTCTGTAATTTACAGCTCTGCTTCCATCCTCCATTGTGATAGAAATACATAACGGGCACTGCATTCTGTTCAGTTTTTGCAGAACTTGAGTAATTTTTTTTATGTCCAGCTTCCCCAGAAATACTGATAATGTTATGGGCAAATATCCCTTTAAACCAATTTCCCTCCCCGAGGATGTTTCTTTTCTGAACAAGGAGCCAGTCATGCCACAGGTAAGTCACTCACCTGAAGTGGATGTGTCTGAGACCGGTTCTTCAGCTCCTCTTCAGTTGTGCCATCTTCAGGTTGAATCATCACAATGTTGACCCTATGGGACAACCAAAGCATCATTGTCTGCTTTCGTACTTTCCCTGCAGCTTCCAGGCACAGCTGGGTGGGTGGCAGCCACTGGGAATGGAGGAGGGACCGCACTCCACCTCAGGGAGTGGCTGTGTTGGGAGTCCCGGGGATGTTCTTGGTGCCAATGCCGTGGTGTTACCTCGGTGCATTTTGTTTGACTGTGTGACAGGTGCATCATGCGAATGGTTGGGAGGTTTTGTGTGGGGAGCGATGCTCGTAGATCCTGAGGTTCTGGGTGTGTTGTTGTGGCAGTGCATTCCTGCCTTAAAGGGAAGGCATAAACTTGACATTTCGTAGGTAGAAAACAAGTCAGGAAGAATCGAGATACACGAAGAAAGCTCAGGAGTGGTGTTTTCCCAGCGCTTTTTAAAGTCTTTATGGAGCATTGTCGTGCTGGGCTGTGATAGCTTTGAGTTCCTGAATTGTTTGGACTCTTTCAGGCTTGCCTGCACAGATGTCTCAGTAGCTGTGATTCAGCTTTTGTGTCAGAGAGTGGTGGAACCTGTTCTGATACACAAGAGCTGTTCTTTGGCGTGTGATTGCCTTGCTGTGTTATTGCTGCATCCTTGAGAGTACTGGAGGCTGAAGAGTGTGGCCTTTATCCTGGAAAATGGGGAAGTTGCAAGTGCATGGACAGGAGGAAAGCAGGAAGATTTTTACTTCTCTGAAGAGATGGAAGGCAGAAGTGAAGAGAAAGGAGAGCTTTTGCCAAAGAATATGTTCCTACACCACATCGAGAATGCTGTAGACATGGTAAGATTACTCCCTCCTTGGTAAGGTAAAAGTGAACAGAGGACGGAAATGGAAGAAAATTGAAAGCAAGGAAGAAAGGAGTAGAAAAACAGGGAGAAAGGGAAAAACTGGAACTGAGTTTACTGGCATGTCACCGACACTTCTACTCTACACAAAAACGGAGGAAGGGGAGAAAGGAGGGAAAAAAGGAAAGGAAGAAGAGAAAGTAAACCAGAAAGAAGATGCTAGGAAGAAATGACAGAAGGAGGTGATTAAGAATGGAAAATGCTAAAGAGAAGGGATTACTCACCGAGGATGCCTCTAACTCCCGGCCGGAGCTGGTTCCCAACAGCCTCCGCCTGGATTAGAATCCGGTGCTCCAGCGTTGATGCCACGTAATTAGAGTTGGTGGATCCGAATTCTTTTGTTTGCCGCGCGGCGCCGGAGGCGACTGGCGAGATACCAGAAGGGATAAAGAAGAGAGCAGTGAAAAAAAGCCCAAAGGATAAAATAAAAAAGGAGCACTTTTGGAAGCCACGGCAGAGGAGATGGCCATGACGGAGCGGAGGCGCGGGCGCTGTGGCGGAGCGTGTGAGGCGGCGGAGCAGCGCACGGTGTCGCTGCAGGCTCAGGAACGGCGTGTGGGCGGCTCCGCCCCGGTGCGGCGGAGAGCCCGGCTGTGAGCGCGGGGGGGCGGCGCGGGCCGGGCAGCAGAGCCGGTGCGTCCGGGCGGCGGCGGGGAGCCGTGCGGGGCCCGTGCCGGGGCCGGCAGCCACAGCGGCAGAGGCGGCGGCGATGGGGGAGCGTTGTTGTGCGGTGGTGCGGGTGCTGGTGCTGCAGGCGGCCTGGGCGCTGGCGGGCGGGCAGGTGCGGTACTCGGTGCCGGAGGAAGCCAAGGCCGGCACGGTGGTGGGCCGTCTGGCGCAGGACCTGGGCCTGGAGGCGGGCGAGGCGGAGGCGCGGCGGCTGCGGCTGGTGGCGCAGGGCCGGCGGGCGAGCGTGGAGGTGAGCGGGGCGAGCGGCGCGCTGCTGGTGAGCTCGCGGCTCGACCGGGAGGAGCTGTGCGGCAAGAGCGCGCCGTGCGCGCTGCGGCTGGAGGTGCTGGTGGAGCGGCCGCTGCGCGTCTTCCATGTGCAGCTGGAGGTCACCGACATCAACGACAATGCCCCCATCTTCCCCGCCGCCCGCAGAAACCTCAGCATCGCGGAATTATCTGCAATGCCGGGGTCTCGTTTCCCGCTGGAGGGCGCGTCGGATGCGGATATCGGAGCGAACGCGCAGCTCTCCTACACACTCAGCCCCAGCGAGCACTTCTCTCTGGATTTACAAAAATCGAGTGAGCGAAATGTTGAACCTGAACTTGTTTTAATGAAATCTTTGGACCGCGAGACAATTCCCGTTCACCGGTTGGTGCTGACGGCGAGTGATGGGGGCCGGCCGTCTCTGACAGGAACAATGGAGCTGGTGATCTCGGTGCTGGATGTGAACGACAACGCGCCCCAGTTCAACCAGTCGGTGTATAAAGTCCAGCTGCCGGAGAGCGCCGAGGTGGGGACGCTGGTGACGCGTGTGAACGCCACGGATCCGGACGAGGGTATTAACAGTGAGGTGACCTATAGCGTGACGAACTTCGTTCCCCCGAGTGGAAGAGATGTGATTTCCATCAATCCGAATACCGGGGAGATTCACCTCACAGCAGCCCTGGACTTCGAAGAAGTCAATGTATTTGATTTCCGTATTGAAGCGAGAGATAAAGGGACACCCCCTCTGTCGGGGCACTGCCGAGTGGAACTGGAGGTTCTGGACGTGAACGACAACGCGCCGGAGGTGTGGGTGACGTCGCTGTCGGTGCCGGTGCCGGAGGACGCGTCGGTGGGGACGGTGGTGGCCCTGCTGAGCGTGTCGGACCGGGACTCGGGGGCGAACGGCCGCGTGCGGTGCTGGGTGTGGCCGGCGTCGCCGTTCGGTCTGGAGGCGACGTTCGCGGGCTCGTACTCGCTGGTGCTGCGCGAGGCGCTGGACCGGGAGCGGGTGTCGGAGTACGAGGTGGAGGTGCGTGCGGAGGACGGCGGGGCGCCGGCGCTGCGCGGCAGGCGCGGGCTGCGGGTGGCGGTGTCGGACGTGAACGACAACGCGCCGGCGTTCGCGCAGGCCGTGTACACGGTGCTGGCGCGGGAGAACAACGCGGCGGGCGCGGAGCTGGCGCGGCTGTGGGCGCGGGACCCGGACGAGGCGGGCAACGGGCGCGTGAGCTACTCGGTGTGGGAGGGCGGCGTGGGCGGCGGGTGGCGTCCGGCGTCGAGCTACGTGTCGGTGGACGCGGAGAGCGGGCGTCTGTGGGCGCTGCAGCCCTTGGACTACGAGGAGCTGCAGGTGCTGCAGTTCGAGGTGCGTGCGGTGGACGCGGGCGAGCCGCCGCTGTGCGGCAACGCCACGGTGCAGCTGTTCGTGCTGGACGAGAACGACAACGCGCCGGCGCTGCTGCCGCCTGCGGGCTCGGCGCCGGAGGCGGGCGGCGTGGCGGGCGAGGCGGGCTCGGCGGCGGCGGCGGCGGGCTCGGGCTCGGTGTCGGGCACGCTGTGGGCGTGGGCGGCGTGGGGGGCGCCGGCGGGGCAGGTGGTGGCGAAGATCCGCGCCGTGGACGCCGACTCGGGCTACAACGCGTGGCTGCGCTACGAGCTGTGGGAGCCGCGGGGCAAGGGCCCGTTCCGCGTGGGGCTCTACAGCGGCGAGGTGAGCACGGCGCGGGCGCTGGAGGAGGCGGACGGCCCTCGCCAGAGGCTGCTGATCGTGGTGCGCGACCACGGCGAGCCGGCGCGCTCGGCCACGGCCACGCTCAGCGTGTCGCTGGTGGAGGCCGCCGAGGCGGCGCTGGCCGCGGCCGCGGGATCGTCGTCGTCGCGGTCGGCGGCGGGCGCGGAGCTGGGCGCCGGTGCGGCGAGCGCGGCGACGAACGTGTGGCTGGTGGTGGCCATCTGCGCCGTGTCGAGCCTGTTCCTGCTGGCGGTGGTGCTGTACGGGG
Organism: Aphelocoma coerulescens; assembly: GCF_041296385.1. Taxonomy (NCBI): domain Eukaryota; kingdom Metazoa; phylum Chordata; class Aves; order Passeriformes; family Corvidae; genus Aphelocoma; species Aphelocoma coerulescens. The sequence continues at coordinate 16,851,377 of NC_091027.1, forward strand.
CGTCGCGCTGGGCGCCGCGGGCGGCCGTGCTGTCGGGGCCCGGGCCCACGACGCTCGTGTGCGCCAGCGAAGTGGGCAGCTGGTCGTACTCGCAGCGCCACAGCCGGAGCCTGTGCGTGGCGGACGGCGCGGGCAAGAGCGACCTCATGGTTTTCAGCCCCAACTTCCCTCCGCCGCCGCCCGGCTCCGCGGCCAAGGACACGCAGCCGGAGCCCTCCGCTCTCCTGGACACGGTCAGTGCCCCTCCCTTGCTCGTTTCTTTCCCGCACCCAACCCTTTTGTTCCGTCAGGTGCGCAGGCTCTGCTGAGATCCAGGCTCAGCTCCCACGGCCCGAGAGCGATGGGCGCTTGACGGGTGCTTAAGGATATCAGTGGCACATTTGCATCTGCCCTTAGGGGGAATATGGAAATATTGCGGCACCCCGGAGCAGTTATGGTCCGCAGCTGCAGTTTGCTGCTCTAGGTGTGAATTGTTCTGTCCTAGAGTGGAATCACTGCCTATTGCGATGTGAGGTGTCCCAAAGCGTCATCTTTCGAAACAGTCTTGGCTTCTGGTGTGTAGCGTTTCCACCCAAGCTTGCTCAAGGATCGAAAAAATGTAGGTTGTGATGTTTGCAGTCCCCCAGGCACTGTGTATTGCCTTATGGCCTTATTGACTGCTAACCGTGCTGGTTTTAATCTGATTTCATATGAAAAATTCTTATCCTTCTCTAATTCTGCTCACGAGAAGATCTGATACAAGGTGACAACTGTATTTCATGGACAAAAGTTCACTATATTCTTTCTACCAGAGTCATTAAGAAAGTAGAGAGAGTGTGGCTGCCATTTACATATTTCCGTGATCTTTTTCCACGTATCATGTTGCTTTAACTGGTAGCATGAAGTGTAGGGCCAGAGGAGTATGGCCCAAGGAAGGTGTGAAAAGCAAGACATTTTTTCCTTTTCCTGCTGCCCCTATACCTGAGATTGTGGATTTGTGTTCCTGGCCTTAGAAATAGCATGAAATACACTGGCCCGTTTTGATGTTTTTCAAAATTTGCATAAATGGCAACATCGTTTCAAAAGCTCTGGAAATCTCTTCTGTAATGAAGAAACAAAGTAACAACCCCAAAAATGAAAGAACCACCATTCCCAGCCAAGTCTCAAATAAGACTCTCCTACATGGTCCCTGTCATGTGTTACACTGGTGCTCTCACCAACAATTCGGTCTTTTTCTCCGAGCATGACATCAGTGATGTCCCATTGTCCCAATATCACCTTTAGAAAGAGTTTTGCTCCCAGGTCTGCCACACTTCCATCTGACATAGCTGAAGCATTACTAGACATGAAATGTCAGCAGCAGAGGTTCTGCTGTAAACTGCGTTGATGATGCCGTCTCTGAGTGTTTTATGGTGCTGTCGTTGCTGAGAAGGATAAGCAAAAGCCGTGTTGAGCCTTGAGATAGGAAAGGAAGCTGTGGTCTGTGACACTGAGTAGGGCCTGGCCATTTCCTCATCTGGAGGGTGATCTTGAGAAGTGGGAAAACATGTTTTTGGGGAAACTGCAAATCCATGGGAAGGCCATGGGTCATGACGTAAGAAAAGAACATGAGATCATATATTTACCTTGAGAACACATCTCAGAGTGGTGAGTGGAGGATGCCTAGAGGACAGCGTGAGGCAGGATGGGAACAGAATGCTCTTGCCAAGGATCATTTCCTAGGCCCTAAGGGTTTGGAGTGGATGCCTTCCTGATCATGAGACAGCGTGTGATACTGAAATGCTCACAGATGTTCCTTTGAGGTTCTCAGTATCTTTCATCAGAGACGGGCCCTTGTGGTGGTTCCTGCCTGACAGAGACCATGCCTTGGTAAGAGCTGGTGAGATGGAGAGTGCTGAATGTTGTTTTATGATTTGCTTGTTTCAGAAATGGTGTTGTGGAAGGGGAACACTTCAAGCTGCTGTCCTTGTGTAGTGGTGGGCATTTATAGTCGTTTTCACAGCCACTGCTGTCGCCACGATGGTTCCTTGCCCCTCCTCAGGTGGGATTTATAAGGACACGTGATGAGGTGGCTGTAATCTTTATGTGCTCAACCTCCCCTATTTGTGCACTGCACAGGTGGGGCAGTAGAGGTGGTGTGTCCTGATGTCACACATGGCTCATTCTGATATTTGCAGGCACAAACCTGCACTTCAGCCCAGCTCTGCTTTCATGTGATACAAATTCTCCCACTGAACTGACCATGTGAGTGCTTTTGTGCTTTGTTTTCTGCTGTGGTTCTCTTGATGATACAAAGATGTGTAGACCGGGATCAGATCTGTCACAATTCTAACCACAGAATCTTCATGAAGTCTAAGTGCAGCTTTGTGGTGTTCCCACCTGAGATTGCTGAAAAGGAGCAAAGCATTGGTGGTGAACAGGCAGCTGGGAAGAGTCTGCCAAGATGCTGTGCGGCTTTTCAGCCCTCAGTATGTTCTCTACACCAATCACGAGGGAAGGTGAGGATGTACAAAGAATTGAATCACATGCAGAGCAGAGTTTACAGCTGGGTCATGTTACTGGGTTCTAGCAGTGTTTGATATTTTGTCAGTGATTCTGCATGTGGCACTAAATAGGGCCTGGAGTCATGTGGTGGGGAGGGTGAGTTTAAGTGGGGGAGTGTGTTGCCTAAGGAAAATGTGGATACTGGGTAGAACACAATCTATGTCATTGGGAAGGAGTTGAGATCTTGTTTCACATGGAATGGGATAAAGGGTGTCAGTAGAAAACCTTGAGAGAAGGCCCACGTGCAAAAGGCTGCTCTCCTGGAATCCTGTCAGGACCTCCAGTAGTTCTGCATATTCTTGTGCTCTGTTGTTCCCTGTGACATTGCTGCTTGTGGCATTACCTGCCTTTTATTGCCTGTATTTTGTGTGGGCTGTTGTCAGTCAAACAGAAGGTTTTTCAAATTTGTATCATTCTGCCAGCCTTCTTGAAACATTTCCTCGGTTATTTCTCGGGTCTTGGTCTTGCTAGGGACAGGAAGTTGCTAGTAACATCAAGGGACACCGTCCCTTAAAACCAATACTTCTGGTGCTGGAGTTTCTTTTTCTGAAAAAGCAACCAGTGATGCTACAGGTAAGTCACTTGTGCATGAAGAGGCTGTGTGTGAGAGACAGGTGTACTTTGGTTCCTTTTCAGCCGTGGTATCTTCATGTTGGATCGACTGAATGTTGCCTGGATTGAAATGCCTGTAGGTTTGGAGCACCACTGCCTGCTCCCAATCCTTTCCTGTTGCTTCCTGGCACAGGGTGAGCACGTGGAAGCAAGGACAGAAGGAGAAGTGACATTAATGCATTTCTTGGCGTAGGTGTTGTTGGGCATGCAGCAGGTGTTCTCAGCGGCAAGGCCGTGGTGTTACACTTGTGGCTTTGGGTTGGATTTGCAGGTGGACCAAGAGTCAGGAAGAAGAGTTCTGCACAGAAGTGTATGACGGCTGCTCGGTAGCTGTGGTCTCACAGTGCTTTTTCAGCAGTATTGGAGGATCGTCGTGCTGGGCTGTGTTGGGTTTGAGTTCCCGAATGAGGGGCTCATCAGTGTTGTTTGGAGTATTTGGAGCCTTTTTTATTAGATGTGTCAGCAGCTGTTTCTCTGGCTTTTGTGTCAGAGGGTGGTGGAACCTGTGCTGATGTAGCAGAGATGTTCTTTGCCGCCTGACTGCCTTGCTGTGCTATTGTAGATCCTTGGGAGAACTGGAGGCTGAAGAGTGTGGCCTTTATTCAAAGGGAGGGGAATTTGCAGGTGCATGGGTGGGAGGTAAGAAAGGTTGTTTCCTATCAACAGGGATAGGAGGGTAGGGAAAAGAAATGAGAAATCTTTCCAAAGGATATGTCCATGCTTCATAGTGGGGTGCTATAGGTATTCTTAAAATGGTTGTTCAAGGAAAAAATGAACAGAGGTTACAAGGATGGAAGCAGAAGAGAGGGGAGGCAATGACAAGGCACAGAGTCCGAGGAAGGAAAACAAAGAGAAAGGAAGAGAGAGAGGAAGAAGAGAAAGGAAGAAGGAAGTAGAAAGGAGATTAAAAAAAAATTAATACGGACTTGAAGGAACCAGTGTCAAAAAGAAGAATGAGAGCTTTTCCCAAAGGACATTTACACTGTTCATCATGATCACGTGGGAAATACTTTAGTCAAGGAAAAAAAATAGGAGAAGAATAGAGAGGGTGGAGTCAGAAGAGGAGGCGGCAAAATAGGACAGGGATAAATAGGAAAGACAGGAAAACAGAACAAGGAAGGATAAGGGAAAGAGAGACAACAGAAGGGGGAAAAAGGAATAACAAAAGGCAGTAAGAAGAAATTAAACAGCAAGCAAGGAGCTTATGCAAGTAAAAATAAAGCCAGAAGGAAAGTAAGAGAGAAAAGAACAGGATGGAAAAATAGAAGCGATGATACAGGAGATGACCAGAACACACCTACCTTGTCTGCAGACCCTGAGCGGAGTTGGTACCTAACAAGACTCCATCGTGGCTATAGCACCAGGTTCCGGCGCTAATGACTCCGACTTTGATGATCGGTGCCACAGCGCTGGTGGCAACGGACGACCTTTCAGAGGGGCTAAAGAATAATGGAGGATAGAAAGAAAAGAAACAGGAAGTAAAGAATAGGGAACGGGAGGGCAATGACGAAATAGAGGGAGAAGGAAAAGGAGAAGAAGTAAAGAGAAAAGTAGAAAGAGGGGGGGAAAAGGAGGAAAGAGAAAAGAAACGAAACGAGACTAAAAAGAAAGAATTGAAAGAAGAAAGCAAAATAAAATGAGAAAAACGAAGTAAAACCAAGATGTAAACGACTATTTGCAAGGAAACAGCAAGAGATACGAAAAATAAAAAAGAAAAAGGAAGAGGAACATGGCACGAACAGACGGCAGAGGAGACGCCCATCGCCGGTTGGAGGCGCGGGCGCTGTGGCGGAGCGTGTGAGGCGGCGGAGCAGCGCACGGTGTCGCTGCAGGCTCAGGAACGGCGTGTGGGCGGCTCCGCCCCGGTGCGGCGGAGAGCCCGGCTGTGAGCGCGGGGGGGCGGCGCGGGCCGGGCAGCAGAGCCGGTGCGTCCGGGCGGCGGCGGGGAGCCGTGCGGGGCCCGTGCCGGGGCCGGCAGCCACAGCGGCGGCGGCGGCGGCGGCGATGGGGGAGCGTTGGTGTGCGGTGGTGCGGGTGCTGGTGCTGCAGGCGGCCTAGGCGCTGGCGGGCGGGCAGGTGCGGTACTCGGTGCCGGAGGAAGCCAAGGCCGGCACGGTGGTGGGCCGTCTGGCGCAGGACCTGGGCCTGGAGGCGGGCGAGGCGGAGGCGCGGCGGCTGCGGCTGGTGGCGCAGGGCCGGCGGGCGAGCGTGGAGGTGAGCGGGGCGAGCGGCGCGCTGCTGGTGAGCTCGCGGCTCGACCGGGAGGAGCTGTGCGGCAAGAGCGCGCCGTGCGCGCTGCGGCTGGAGGTGCTGGTGGAGCGGCCGCTGCGCGTCTTCCATGTGCAGCTGGAGGTCACCGACATCAACGACAATGCCCCCATCTTCCCCGCCGCCCGCAAAAACCTCAGTTTGTCGGAAAACTCCCCTACCGGGTCTCGTTTCCCGCTGGAGGGCGCGTCGGATGCGGATATCGGAGCGAACGCGCAGCTCTCCTACACACTCAGCCCCAGCGAGCACTTCTCTCTGGATTTACAAAAATCGAATGACGGAAGTATTGAACCCGAACTTGTTTTAACGAAATCTTTGGACCGCGAGACGATTCCCGTTCACCGGTTGGTGCTGACGGCGAGTGACGGGGGCCGGCCGTCTCTGACGGGCACCATGGAGCTGGTGATCTCGGTGCTGGATGTGAACGACAACTCGCCTCAATTCAACCAGTCGGTGTATAAAGTGCAGCTGTCGGAGAGCGCTGAGGTGGGGACGCTGGTGACGCGTGTGAACGCCACGGATCCGGACGAGGGTATTAACAGTGAGGTGACCTATAGCGTGACGAACTGCATTCCCCCGAGTGGAAGAGATGTGATTTCCATCAATCCGAATACCGGGGAGATTCACCTCACAGCAGCCCTGGACTTTGAAGAAGTCAAGGTATTTAATTTTCGTATTGAAGCGAGGGATAAAGGGACACCCCCGCTGTCCGGCCACTGCAAGGTGGTGCTGGAGGTGCTGGACGTGAACGACAACGCTCCCGAGGTGTGGGTGACGTCGCTGTCGGTGCCGGTGCCGGAGGACGCGTCGGTGGGGACGGTGGTGGCCCTGCTGAGCGTGTCGGACCGGGACTCGGGGGCGAACGGCCGCGTGCGGTGCTGGGTGTGGCCGGCGTCGCCGTTCGGTCTGGAGGCGACGTTCGCGGGCTCGTACTCGCTGGTGCTGCGCGAGGCGCTGGACCGGGAGCGGGTGTCGGAGTACGAGGTGGAGGTGCGTGCGGAGGACGGCGGGGCGCCGGCGCTGCGCGGCAGGCGCGGGCTGCGGGTGGCGGTGTCGGACGTGAACGACAACGCGCCGGCGTTCGCGCAGGCCGTGTACACGGTGCTGGCGCGGGAGAACAACGCGGCGGGCGCGGAGCTGGCGCGGCTGTGGGCGCGGGACCCGGACGAGGCGGGCAACGGGCGCGTGAGCTACTCGGTGTGGGAGGGCGGCGTGGGCGGCGGGTGGCGTCCGGCGTCGAGCTACGTGTCGGTGGACGCGGAGAGCGGGCGTCTGTGGGCGCTGCAGCCCTTGGACTACGAGGAGCTGCAGGTGCTGCAGTTCGAGGTGCGTGCGGTGGACGCGGGCGAGCCGCCGCTGTGCGGCAACGCCACGGTGCAGCTGTTCGTGCTGGACGAGAACGACAACGCGCCGGCGCTGCTGCCGCCTGCGGGCTCGGCGCCGGAGGCGGGCGGCGTGGCGGGCGAGGCGGGCTCGGCGGCGGCGGCGGCGGGCTCGGGCTCGGTGTCGGGCACGCTGTGGGCGTGGGCGGCGTGGGGGGCGCCGGCGGGGCAGGTGGTGGCGAAGATCCGCGCCGTGGACGCCGACTCGGGCTACAACGCGTGGCTGCGCTACGAGCTGTGGGAGCCGCGGGGCAAGGGCCCGTTCCGCGTGGGGCTCTACAGCGGCGAGGTGAGCACGGCGCGGGCGCTGGAGGAGGCGGACGGCCCTCGCCAGAGGCTGCTGATCGTGGTGCGCGACCACGGCGAGCCGGCGCGCTCGGCCACGGCCACGCTCAGCGTGTCGCTGGTGGAGGCCGCCGAGGCGGCGCTGGCCGCGGCCGCGGGATCGTCGTCGTCGCGGTCGGCGGCGGGCGCGGAGCTGGGCGCCGGTGCGGCGAGCGCGGCGACGAACGTGTGGCTGGTGGTGGCCATCTGCGCCGTGTCGAGCCTGTTCCTGCTGGCGGTGGTGCTGTACGGGGCGTCGCGCTGGGCGCCGCGGGCGGCCATGCTGTCGGGGCCCGGGCCCACGACGCTCGTGTGCGCCAGCGAAGTGGGCAGCTGGTCGTACTCGCAGCGCCACAGCCGGAGCCTGTGCGTGGCGGACGGCGCGGGCAAGAGCGACCTCATGGTTTTCAGCCCCAACTTCCCTCCGCCGCCGCCCGGCCCCGCGGCCAAGGACACGCAGCCGGAGCCCTCCGCTCTCCTGGACACGGTCAGTGCCCCTCCCTTGCTCTCACCCTTTCGTCCGCCGCCTCTTTTCTCCTCTGCCTATTGTCTGCCCCCCCTGCGTAGTTGCTGCTCGTAGCGACGCTCCGCCCCCTCAGCCTGAGGGCAGTGGGTGTTGAAGGATATTAAAGGGACATTTCCATCCACCGCCGTGTCCTTCCCGGCAATTTCTTGGTGTGTGGAAGCCGAAATAAGATTATTATGGCACCCCAGAGGAGTTACCATCCGCAGCTGAGTGTTGCTGCGTTGGGCAGGAGTTGTACTCGAGAATTAAGTTACTGCTGATTGCAATGAGCGGTGCCACGATGTTCCAGCTTTGCAGGCAACTTTCTTGCTTGCTGGCGTGTAGGGTTTCAGTGAGAGCTTGGTGCAGGAATACAAGACACACTGTGGTGGCGACAGTGCCCCAATCACTGTGCATTGACTTAATGCCTTTGCTGACTTCTGACCATATTGGTGTTAGGTCTGGATTATTATTGAGCACTATCCTCTTTCATTTTCATTGCAAGAGATGTGACACAAAATTACACTCGGGACTTCAGATTTTAGGCTCCCTGTGGAAATAACAATTCTGCATTTAGGTTCTATCATGACACTCATTAAGAAAGTAGGAAAAGCAGTATGGAATTTTACTATGATCTTTTCCCCTGCATCTTTTGGCTCTACTTATTACCTGTTTAGGCAGAGCAGTGTGACTCAAGGTAAGTGTTAGAATTCAGTTTTCTTGTTCTTGGGATGCTCTGCCTCTCCATTGTGAATTTGTTTTCTTGGCCATAGAAATGACATGAAATATGCTGGCCTCTTTTGATGTTCTATCACAATAAGTATTAAAAATCATATCATTTCAAGAGCCCTGGAAATACTTTCTGAACAAAAAAAAAGAGAAAAAAACGGAAAGCCCAAACAAACAAACCCCAGAGGGAAACATATTTCCCCAAACAAAACCTAAATCCTCCCGCTTATCAAGATTTTGGTTTCACTCTTAGAGCATGAAATCAATGCCATTGTGATTCAGAGCTGCCCCAACAGCACCTTTAGAAAGGGTATTGCTCCCCAGTTTTCCCCATTTCCATCTGAGGTAGCTGAAGCATTGCAAAACATGACAGGTCAGCTGCAGAGTCTGCTGCACCCTGTGTATATGGTACATCTGTATGTTTTTCTGTGGTGCTTTCATTGATGAAGGGGTTCACAAAAGGTGAAGTGGAAGGAAACTGTAGCCTGTTTATGAAAGTGAGTGTGGCAGTGACAGAGTAAGGCCCAGATATTTCTTGATGTGACCTTGAGCAGAGGGAAGACTTGTCCAAGGAAGGTGGGATTCAATGGGAAGGCCATGTCTGATGACAAGAGTGAGTGATGATGTGGTTGTCTTGAGAACTCATGTCCCAGAGTGAGCAATGAAGGACGCCTGGAAAAAAACTGTGAGGCAGGATGGGCACAGAGAGTTTCTGCCTGGGATCATTTCCAAGGGTCTAAGGTTCTGGAGCAGGAGGCCTTTTGGTTCGTGAGATGCTGTGTGATATTGAAATGGCCATGAAGTCCTTTGAGGTTATGAAGATCTCCTGGAACAGAAAGAGATTTGTGCTGATACACCATTACTGTACCAAAGATGTTGGTAAGCAGAAATGCAATGCTGAATATTGTTTGATGAACCACTTGCCTCTTATTTTGAGAAAAGCATTGTGTGAGGATGGCACTTCATCTTGTTGGAGTCCTTGTGTAGGGGTGGACATCTACAGTAGCTTCCTCATCTGTTGATTTTGCCATGATGGTTCCTTGCTGCTTGTCAAGTGGGATTCATAAGAGGATGTGATGAGGAGGGGGGTATAATCCGTGCGTGCCTTATTTCTCCTACTTGAGTACTTGCAGGGTCAGCCTCAGTAGAAATGGGGTGTCCCCTTGCCATGCTTAACCCTGATACCTGCATGGCCACACCACACCTTCCAGAGCAGCCCAGCTCTGATGTTATATCATAGAAATTCTCCCCCACAGTTTATATTGTGACTGTGCTTGTGCTCCAGCACTTGGTGTGGTTCTCTCAAAACAAAATGAATCTGGACCAGGATCAGAGCTGTCACTCTGATCACAGAATTTTGAACATCTCTACTGTGTAGTTCTGTGGTGTTTCCATCTGAGATTGCTGAAAAAGCACAGAACATTCAGGGTGAATTTCACAGAGCCTGACAGATGTTCTGTGGCTTTGCATCCCTTCATAAATTCTTTGTGCCAATTGTGGGGGAAGGTGGGGATGTGCAAAGGCCTGGGTCGTGTTCAGAGTGGGTTTTATTGCTGGGCCATGCTGTTTTGGTGGTGCAGTTTGGCTGCTGCAGCTGGAATCCTCCAAGTGGCATGCAGTATTGCTTGGTCCCTCTGTCACGGGGAGGGTGACTTTGAGTGGGGAATTTTCTTCACTGAGGAAATTGAGATGCTGTGTGGCATAAGCAGTATCATTGGGGAAGAAAAGCTCCAGCTGCTTAGCTGGAGATTCCTTTCCCAGAGCTTGGTATGGAGGATTCCACTGGAAAACCTTGTGAAGACACCTGTCACTTGGGGTTGTTTGCCTTGGATCCTCTCAGATCCTTCTGAAGTCCTGTGTATCCTTTGTATTCTCCATGCTGTTCCTGCCAGATATGAAGACATCTACCATACACAACTTGGATCACTTGCTTTTGAAAACACAGTGTTGGTGAAACAGCAGCTTTTCCAAGTATTAGTCTTGCTTGGTCAACCTTCTCTGAAGCTCTCCTTGTTTACATCTCTGCTCTTGTCTTGATAGGCAGTGGAAAAAGTTCTGTCCATAATCAAGAAGCTCCCAAACCTGGCATTTTGATATGGTGGAATGGGACCTTCTAGTTTTCTTCTCTCTTTTTACTAAAAAGTTCTATCTTTTTTTTTTTCTTCTTTTGCATTGGCAATGCGTTGGTAACAGTGGATGAGATGCAAACTGCTGAGTTTTGGCAGCTGTCAGGTAGCAGAGTTTCCAGCAGCTGACCGTCAGTATGAGGGATGGATTTTCCAGTCGTCTAAGCTGACGTTGACGTTTGGAAGAATGTCCTTAGATTTGCAGGATCTCTCTGAGTTTGCGTGTGATAAAAGTGCCTGAGGGAGCATTGCGCTCTGTTCAGTGATTTAGAGGCTTTTACAGAATGTGGGTCGTTTTCCCCTATTCGTCTCCCCCAGAAATCTCTGATAACATTACAAGAAAATGTGCTTCAGAACCACTTCCATTGAAGGTATCTCTTTTCTGAAGAAGGAGCCAGGGATGCTTCAGGTACTTGCTGTTACCTAAAGATGAGTCTGAAAGAAAATTGTACCTTTATACATCTTTAGTCATGGTATCTTCATTTTGGATTGACCAAATGTGCCTGGATTTGGAATCGGACTCGATGATCGTTATGGGTGCCTTCCAGTTTGAAATGTTCTATGAGTCCTTTATAGGGTCAGCAGAGCACCACTGCCTCCTCTCATTCCTATCTTGCTGCTTCCAGACACAGTGTGAGCAAACGGCAGGAAGCACGGATGAAGGAGGAACCCTAACACAGTTCCCAGAGTGGATGTGTTGGGAGTTGGGGATGTGTTCTCAGAGAAAATGACACAGATAAGATGACTTTGTTGCCTTTACCCTGTGGATCAGGCTACACGCAGAGGCATTCCACGGGGAGTAATGCCCCTGGGGATGGATGTTCTTGCTGTATGTTTCTGACTGTGCTGGCCTGCCTGAAATATGAAGCCAGAACTTTACACTCATTATGCAGGTGGCAAATAAGGCTTGAAGAATAGTTCTTCATCGAGGTATATGAAGAGTGTTCAGGAACTGTGGTTGCTCCATATTTTTTTCAGTGTTCTAGAAGGACTGGTGTGCTGGGCTGTGATGGCTTTGAGTTCCTGAAGAAGATTCCCCTGGGTTGTTCGTGTGTATTGAAGTCTGTCAGGCATGTGCGTGCTTCATGAGGGAGGGTGATGTAATCTTATGGAAAAATGCATTGATCAAGGAGACGAAGAAGCAAAGAGAGAAGAGAGTATGTGTGTGCATAAGGACAGTGAAGGGAAGGAAGGAAGGAAGGAAGGAAGGAAGGAAGGAAGGAAGGAAGGAAGGAAGGAAGGAAGGAAGGAAGGAAGGAAGGAAGGAAGGAAGGAAGGAAGGAAGGAAGGAAGGAAGGAAGGAAGGAAGGAAGGAAGGAAGGAAGGAAGGAAGGAAGGAAGGAAGGAAGGAAGGAAGGAAGGAAGGATAAACTGCCATGTCACAGATGCTCTCACTGTACACAGAAAGGGAGGAGAGCAAGAAAGAAGTATATAAAAGGAGTGAGAGAAGAGAAAGGTGTTATGAAGGAATCACACAAGGAGGTAATTAGGAATGGAAGATGACAAAAAGAAGAAAGAAAACAAGAGAAAAGGAGATGAGCAGTACTCAACGACCTTACCTCTAATCGCTGGATGGAGCTGGTTCTCCAGAGCCTCCGCCTGCATTAGAATATTCCGATGTCCAACGCTAATGCAACGTAAATCGAGTTGGTGGATCCGGCTTGTTTTTTCTGCTGTCTGGCTCCAGAGGCTTCTTGCGACTTACCCGAAGGGATAAAGAAGAGGGAACAGAAAAAAAGCACAAAGAATAAAAAGAAAACCGAGCACGTTTGGAAGAGAAAAAGCAGAGGAGATGGCCATGACAGACCAAAAGCGCAGGCGCTGTGGCGGAGCGTGTGAGGCGGCGGAGCAGCGCACGGTGTCGCTGCAGGCTCAGGAACGGCGTGTGGGCGGCTCCGCCCCGGTGCGGCGGAGAGCCCGGCTGTGAGCGCGGGGGGGCGGCGCGGGCCGGGCAGCAGAGCCGGTGCGTCCGGGCGGCGGCGGGGAGCCGTGCGGGGCCCGTGCCGGGGCCGGCAGCCACAGCGGCAGAGGCGGCGGCGATGGGGGAGCGTTGGTGTGCGGTGGTGCGGGTGCTGGTGCTGCAGGCGGCCTGGGCGCTGGCGGGCGGGCAGGTGCGGTACTCGGTGCCGGAGGAAGCCAAGGCCGGCACGGTGGTGGGCCGTCTGGCGCAGGACCTGGGCCTGGAGGCGGGCGAGGCGGAGGCGCGGCGGCTGCGGCTGGTGGCGCAGGGCCGGCGGGCGAGCGTGGAGGTGAGCGGGGCGAGCGGCGCGCTGCTGGTGAGCTCGCGGCTCGACCGGGAGGAGCTGTGCGGCAAGAGCGCGCCGTGCGCGCTGCGGCTGGAGGTGCTGGTGGAGCGGCCGCTGCGCGTCTTCCATGTGCAGCTGGAGGTCACCGACATCAACGACAATGCCCCCATCTTCCCCGCCGCCCGCAGAAACCTCAGTTTATCGGAGAACTCCCCTACCGGGTCTCGTTTCCCGCTGGAGGGCGCGTCGGATGCGGATATCGGAGCGAACGCGCAGCTCTCCTACACACTCAGCCCCAGCGAGCATTTTACACTGGATGTTAAATCCTCTGATGAAAACAGGAAGTCTCTGTTTCTGGTGCTCGCAAAGTCTTTGGACCGCGAGACGATTCCCGTTCACCGGTTGGTGCTGACGGCGAGTGACGGGGGCCGGCCGTCTCTGACGGGCACCATGGAGCTGGTGATCTCGGTGCTGGACGTGAACGACAACGCGCCCCAGTTCAACCACTCTGTCTATAAAGTGCAGCTACCGGAGAGCGCTGCAGAAGGGACACTCGTAGTGCGTGTGAATGCCACGGATCCGGACGAAGGCAGCAATAAGGAGTTTTCTTACAGCATCTTGAGTTCGATTCCTGTCGGTAACAAAGAACTCTTTACCATTGACACCAAAACGGGCGAGATCAGACTGACGGGTACTTTGGACTTCGAAAACGTTCGTTTACACGAACTGCAAATCGAAGCGACAGATAAAGGGACACCGCCGCTGTCGGGTCACTGCAGCGTGGAAGTGGAGGTGCTGGACGTGAACGACAACGCGCCGGAGGTGTGGGTGACGTCGCTGTCGGTGCCGGTGCCGGAGGACGCGTCGGTGGGGACGGTGGTGGCCCTGCTGAGCGTGTCGGACCGGGACTCGGGGGCGAACGGCCGCGTGCGGTGCTGGGTGTGGCCGGCGTCGCCGTTCGGTCTGGAGGCGACGTTCGCGGGCTCGTACTCGCTGGTGCTGCGCGAGGCGCTGGACCGGGAGCGGGTGTCGGAGTACGAGGTGGAGGTGCGTGCGGAGGACGGCGGGGCGCCGGCGCTGCGCGGCAGGCGCGGGCTGCGGGTGGCGGTGTCGGACGTGAACGACAACGCGCCGGCGTTCGCGCAGGCCGTGTACACGGTGCTGGCGCGGGAGAACAACGCGGCGGGCGCGGAGCTGGCGCGGCTGTGGGCGCGGGACCCGGACGAGGCGGGCAACGGGCGCGTGAGCTACTCGGTGTGGGAGGGCGGCGTGGGCGGCGGGTGGCGTCCGGCGTCGAGCTACGTGTCGGTGGACGCGGAGAGCGGGCGTCTGTGGGCGCTGCAGCCCTTGGACTACGAGGAGCTGCAGGTGCTGCAGTTCGAGGTGCGTGCGGTGGACGCGGGCGAGCCGCCGCTGTGCGGCAACGCCACGGTGCAGCTGTTCGTGCTGGACGAGAACGACAACGCGCCGGCGCTGCTGCCGCCTGCGGGCTCGGCGCCGGAGGCGGGCGGCGTGGCGGGCGAGGCGGGCTCGGCGGCGGCGGCGGCGGGCTCGGGCTCGGTGTCGGGCACGCTGTGGGCGTGGGCGGCGTGGGGGGCGCCGGCGGGGCAGGTGGTGGCGAAGATCCGCGCCGTGGACGCCGACTCGGGCTACAACGCGTGGCTGCGCTACGAGCTGTGGGAGCCGCGGGGCAAGGGCCCGTTCCGCGTGGGGCTCTACAGCGGCGAGGTGAGCACGGCGCGGGCGCTGGAGGAGGCGGACGGCCCTCGCCAGAGGCTGCTGATCGTGGTGCGCGACCACGGCGAGCCGGCGCGCTCGGCCACGGCCACGCTCAGCGTGTCGCTGGTGGAGGCCGCCGAGGCGGCGCTGGCCGCGGCCGCGGGATCGTCGTCGTCGCGGTCGGCGGCGGGCGCGGAGCTGGGCGCCGGTGCGGCGAGCGCGGCGACGAACGTGTGGCTGGTGGTGGCCATCTGCGCCGTGTCGAGCCTGTTCCTGCTGGCGGTGGTGCTGTACGGGGCGTCGCGCTGGGCGCCGCGGGCGGCCGTGCTGTCGGGGCCCGGGCCCACGACGCTCGTGTGCGCCAGCGAAGTGGGCAGCTGGTCGTACTCGCAGCGCCACAGCCGCAGCCTGTGCGTGGCGGACGGCGCGGGCAAGAGCGACCTCATGGTTTTCAGCCCCAACTTCCCTCCGCCGCCGCCCGGCCCCGCGGCCAAGGACACGCAGCCGGAGCCCTCCGCTCTCCTGGACACGGTCAGTGCCCCTCCCTTGCTCTCACCCTTTCGTCCGCCGCCTCTTTTCTCCTCTGCCTATTGTCTGCCCCCCCTGCGTAGTTGCTGCTCGTAGCGACGCTCCGCCCCCGCAGCCTGAGGGCACTGGTTGTTGAAGGATATTAAGGGGATATTTCCATCCACCGCCGTGTCCTTCCCGGCAATTTCTTGGTGTGTGGAAGCCGAAATAAGATTATTATGGCACCCCAGAGGAGTTACCATCCGCAGCTGAGTGTTGCTGCGTTGGGCAGGAGTTGTTCTCGAGAATTAAGTTACTGCTGATTGCAATGAGCCGTGCCACGATGTTCCAGCTTTGCAGGCAACTTTCTTGCTTCCTGGCGTGTAGGGTTTCAGTGAGAGCTTGGTGCAGGAATACAAGACACACTGTGGTGGCGACAGTGCCCCAACCACTGTGTATTGACTTAATGCCTTTGCTGACTTCTGACCATATTGGTATTAGGTCTGGATTATTATTGAGCACTATCCTCTTTCATTTTCATTGCAAGAGATGTGACACAAAATTACACTCGGGACTTCAGATTTTAGGCTCCCTGTGGAAATAACAATTCTGCATTTAGGTTCTATCATGACACTCATTAAGAAAGTAGGAAAAGCAGTATGGAATTTTACTATCATCTTTTCCCCTGCATCTTTTGGCTCTACTTATTACCTGTTTAGGCAGGGCAGTGTGACTCAAGGTAAGTGTTAGAATTCAGTTTTCTTGTCCTTGGGATGCTCTGCCTCTCCATTGTGAATTTGTATTCTTGGCCATAGAAATGACATGAAATATGCTGGCCTCTTTTGATGTTCTATCACAATAAGTATTAAAAATCATATCATTTCAAGAGCCCTGGAAATACTTTCTGAACAAAAAAAAAAAAAAAAAAAACCGGAAAGCCCAAACAAACAAACCCCAGAGGGAAACATAATTCCCCAACAAAACCTAAATCCTCCCGCTTATCAAGATTTTGGTTTCACTCTTAGAGCATGAAATCAATGCCATTGTGATTCAGAGCTGCCCCAACAGCACCTTTAGAAAGGGTATTGCTCCCCAGTTTTCCCCATTTCCATCTGAGGTAGCTGAAGCATTGCAAAACATGACAGGTCAGCTGCAGAGTCTGCTGCACCCTGTGTATATGGTACATCTGTATGTTTTTCTGTGGTGCTTTCATTGATGAAGGGGTTCACAAAAGTGAAGTGGAAGGAAACTGTAGCCTGTTTATGAAAGTGAGTGTGGCAGTGACAGAGTAAGGCCCAGATATTTCTTGATGTGACCTTGAGCAGAGGGAAGACTTGTCCAAGGAAGGTGGGATTCATTGGGAAGGCCATGTCTGATGACAAGAGTGAGTGATGATGTGGTTGTCTTGAGAACTCATGTCCCAGAGTGAGCAATGAAGGACGCCTGGAAAAAAACTGTGAGGCAGGATGGGCACAGAGAGTTTCTGCCTGGGATCATTTCCAAGGGTCTAAGGTTCTGGAGCAGGAGGCCTTTTGGATCGTGAGATGCTGTGTGATATTGAAATGGCCATGAAGTCCTTTGAGGTTATGAAGATCTCCCGGAACAGAAAGAGATTTGTGCTGATACACCATTACTGTACCAAAGATGTTGGTAAGCAGAAATGCAATGCTGAATATTGTTTGATGAACCACTTGCCTCTTATTTTGAGAAAAGCATTGTGTGAGGATAGCACTTCATCTTGTTGGAGTCCTTGTGTAGGGGTGGACATCTACAGTAGCTTCCTCATCTGTTGATTTTGCCATGATGGTTCCTTGCTGCTTGTCAAGTGGGATTCATAAGAGGATGTGATGAGGAGGGGGGTATAATCCGTGCGTGCCTTATTTCTCCTACTTGAGTACTTGCAGGGTCAGCCTCAGTAGAAATGGGGTGTCCCCTTGCCATGCTTAACCCTGATACCTGCATGGCCACACCACACCTTCCAGAGCAGCCCAGCTCTGATGTTATATCATAGAAATTCTCCCCCACAGTTTATATTGTGACTGTGCTTGTGCTCCAGCACTTGGTGTGGTTCTCTCAAAACAAAATGAATCTGGACCAGGATCAGAGCTGTCACTCTGATCACAGAATTTTGAACATCTCTACTGTGTAGTTCTGTGGTGTTTCCATCTGAGATTGCTGAAAAAGCACAGAACATTCAGGGTGAATTTCACAGAGCCTGACAGACGTTCTGTGGCCTTGCATCCCTTCATAAATTCTTTGTGCCAATTGTGGGGGAAGGTGGGGATGTGCAAAAGCCTGGGTCGTGCTCAGAGTGGGTTTTATTGCTGGGCCATGCTGTTTTGGTGGGGCAGTTTGGCTGCTGCAGCTGGGAATCCTCCAAGTGGCATGGAGTATTGCTTGGGCCCTCTGTCACGGGGAGGGTGACTTTGAGTGGGGAACTTTCTTCACTGAGGAAATTGAGATGCTGTGTGGCATAAGCAGTATCATTGGGGAAGAAAAGCTCCAGCTGCTTAGCTGGAGATTCCTTTCCCAGAGCTTGGTATGGAGGATTCCACTGGAAAACCTTGTGAAGACACCTGTCACTTGGGGTTGTTTGCCTTGGATCCTCTCAGATCCTTCTGAAGTCCTGTGTATCCTTTGTATTCTCCATGCGGTTCCTGCCAGATATGAAGACATCTACCATACACAACTTGGATCACTCGCTTTTGAAAACACAGTGTTGGTGAAACAGCAGCTTTTCCAAGTATTAGTCTTGCTTGGTCAACCTTCTCTGAAGCTCTCCTTGTTTGCATCTCTGCTCTTGTCTTGATAGGCAGTGGAAAAAGTTCTGTCCATAATCAAGAAGCTCCCAAACCTGGCATTTTGATATGGTGGAATGGGACCTTCTAGTTTTCTTCTCTCTTTTTACTAAAAAGTTCTATCTTTTTTCTTCTTCTTCTTCTTCTTTTACATTGGTGCATTAATGCGTTGGTAACAGTGGATGAGATGCAAACTGCTCAGTTTTGGCAGCTGTCAGGTAGCAGAGTTTCCAGCAGCTGACCGTCAGTATGAGGGATGGATTTTCCAGTCGTCTAAGCTGACGTTGACGTTTGGAAGAATGTCCTTAGATTTGCAGGATCTCTCTGAGTTTGCGTGTGATAAAAGTGCCCGAGGGAGCATTGCGCTCTGTTCTGTGATTTAGAGGCTTTTACAGAATGTGGGTCGTTTTCCCCTATTCGTCTCCCCCAGAAATCTCTGATAACATTACAAGAAAATGTGCTTCAGAACCACTTCCATTGAAGGTATCTCTTTTCTGAAGAAGGAGCCAGGGATGCTTCAGGTAAGTTGCTGCTACCTAAAGATGAGTCTGAAAGAAAATTGTACCTTTATACATCTTTAGTCATGGTATCTTCATTTTGGATTGACCAAATGTGCCTAGATTTGGAATCGGACTCGATGATCGTTATGGGTGCCTTCCAGTTTGAAATGCTCTATGAGTCCTTTATTGGATCAGCAGAGCACCACTGTCTCCTCTCATTCCTATCTTGCTGCTTCCAGACACAGTGTGAGCAACGGCAGAAGCACGAATGAAGGAGGAACCCTAACACAGTTCTCAGAGTGGATGTGTTGGGAGTCAGGGATGTGTTCTCAGAGAAAATGACACAGATAAGATGACTTTGTTACCTTTACCCTGTGGATCAGGCTACACGCAGAGGCATTCCACGGGGAGTAATGCCCCTGGGGATGGATGTTCTTGCTGTATGTTTCTGACTGCGCTGGCCTGCCTGAAATATGAAGCCAGAACTTTACACTCATTATGCAGGTGGCAAATAAGGCTTGAAGAATAGTTCTTCATCGAGGTATATGAAGAGTGTTCAGGAACTGTGGTTGCTCCATATTTTTTTCAGTGTTCTAGAAGGATTGGAGTGCTGGGCTGTGATGGCTTTGCGTTCCTGAAGAAGATTCCCCATGGTTGTTCATGTGTATTGAAGTCTGTCTGGCATGTGCGTGCTTCATGAGGGAGGGTGATGTAGTCATATGGAAAAATATATTGATCAAGGAGACAAAGAAGAAGCAAAGAGAGAAGAGAGTATGTGTGTGCATAAGGACAGTGAAGGGAAGGAAGGAAGGAAGGAAGGAAGGAAGGAAGGAAGGAAGGAAGGAAGGAAGGAAGGAAGGAAGGAAGGAAAGAAGGAAGGAAGGAAGGAAGGAAGGAAGGAAGGAAGGAAGGAAGGAAGGAAGGAAGGAAGGAAGGAAGGAAGGAAGGAAGGAAGGAAGGAAGGAAGGAAGGAAGGAAGGAAGGAAGGAAGGAAGGAAGGAAGGAAGGAAGGAAGGAAGGAAGGAAGGAAGGAAGGAAGGAAGGAAGGAAGGAAGGGAGGGAGGGAGGAAGGGAGGAAGGAAGGAAGGGAGGAAGGAAGGAAGGAAGGAAGGATAAACGAGTTTACTGGCATATCACAGATGCTCTCGTTGTACACAGTAAGGGAGGAGAGCAAGAAAGAAGTATATAAAAGGAGTGAGAGAAGAGAAAGAAAGAAGGTGTTATGAAGGAATCACACAAGGAGGTAATAAGGAATGGAAGATGACAAAAAGAAGAAAGAAAACAAGAGAAAAGGAGATGAGCAGTACTCAACGACCTTACCTCTAATCGCTGGATGGAGCTGGTTCTCCAGAGCCTCCACCTCGATTAGAATATTCCGCGGTCCGAAGCTAATGCCGAGAAAATCGAGTTGGTGGATCCGGCTTGTTTTTTCTGCTGTCTGGCTCCAGAGGCTTCTTGCGAGTTACCAGAAGGGATAAAGAAGAGGGAACAGAAAAAAAGCACAAAGAATAAAATGAAAACCGAGCACGTTTGGAAGAGAAAAAGCAGAGGAGATGGCCATGACAGACGGAAAACGCAGGCGCTGTGGCGGAGCGTGTGAGGCGGCGGAGCAGCGCACGGTGTCGCTGCAGGCTCAGGAACGGCGTGTGGGCGGCTCCGCCCCGGTGCGGCGGAGAGCCCGGCTGTGAGCGCGGGGGGGCGGCGCGGGCCGGGCAGCAGAGCCGGTGCGTCCGGGCGGCGGCGGGGAGCCGTGCGGGGCCCGTGCCGGGGCCGGCAGCCACAGCGGCAGAGGCGGCGGCGATGGGGGAGCGTTGGTGTGCGGTGGTGCGGGTGCTGGTGCTGCAGGCGGCCTGGGCGCTGGCGGGCGGGCAGGTGCGGTACTCGGTGCCGGAGGAAGCCAAGGCCGGCACGGTGGTGGGCCGTCTGGCGCAGGACCTGGGCCTGGAGGCGGGCGAGGCGGAGGCGCGGCGGCTGCGGCTGGTGGCGCAGGGCCGGCGGGCGAGCGTGGAGGTGAGCGGGGCGAGCGGCGCGCTGCTGGTGAGCTCGCGGCTCGACCGGGAGGAGCTGTGCGGCAAGAGCGCGCCGTGCGCGCTGCGGCTGGAGGTGCTGGTGGAGCGGCCGCTGCGCGTCTTCCATGTGCAGCTGGAGGTCACCGACATCAACGACAATGCCCCCATCTTCCCCGCCGCCCGCAGAAACCTCAGTTTATCGGAGAACTCCCCTACCGGGTCTCGTTTCCCGCTGGAGGGCGCGTCGGATGCGGATATCGGAGCAAACGCTGAGCTCTCCTATACACTCAGCCCCAGCGAGCATTTTACACTGGATGTTAAATCCTCTGATGAAAACAGGAAGTCTCTGTTTCTGGTGCTCGCAAAGTCTTTGGACCGCGAGACGATTCCCGTTCACCGGTTGGTGCTGACGGCGAGTGACGGGGGCCGGCCGTCTCTGACGGGCACCATGGAGCTGGTGATCTCGGTGCTGGATGTGAATGACAATCCACCCCAGTTCAACCAGTCTGTCTATAAAGTGCGGCTGCCGGAGAGCGCTGCAGAGGGGACGCTCGTAGCGCATGTGAATGCCACGGATCCGGACGAAGGCAGCAATAAGGAGTTTTCTTACAGCATCTTGAGTTCGATTCCTGTCGGTAACAAAGAACTCTTTGCCATTGACACCAAGACGGGCGAGATCAGACTGACGGGTACTTTGGACTTCGAAAACGTTCGTTTACACGAACTGCAAATCGAAGCGACAGATAAAGGGACACCGCCGCTGTCGGGTCACTGCAGCGTGGAAGTGGAGGTGCTGGACGTGAACGACAACGCGCCGGAGGTGCGGGTGACGTCGCTGTCGGTGCCGGTGCCGGAGGACGCGTCGGTGGGGACGGTGGTGGCCCTGCTGAGCGTGTCGGACCGGGACTCGGGGGCGAACGGCCGCGTGCGGTGCTGGGTGTGGCCGGCGTCGCCGTTCGGTCTGGAGGCGACGTTCGCGGGCTCGTACTCGCTGGTGCTGCGCGAGGCGCTGGACCGGGAGCGGGTGTCGGAGTACGAGGTGGAGGTGCGTGCGGAGGACGGCGGGGCGCCGGCGCTGCGCGGCAGGCGCGGGCTGCGGGTGGCGGTGTCGGACGTGAACGACAACGCGCCGGCGTTCGCGCAGGCCGTGTACACGGTGCTGGCGCGGGAGAACAACGCGGCGGGCGCGGAGCTGGCGCGGCTGTGGGCGCGGGACCCGGACGAGGCGGGCAACGGGCGCGTGAGCTACTCGGTGTGGGAGGGCGGCGTGGGCGGCGGGTGGCGTCCGGCGTCGAGCTACGTGTCGGTGGACGCGGAGAGCGGGCGTCTGTGGGCGCTGCAGCCCTTGGACTACGAGGAGCTGCAGGTGCTGCAGTTCGAGGTGCGTGCGGTGGACGCGGGCGAGCCGCCGCTGTGCGGCAACGCCACGGTGCAGCTGTTCGTGCTGGACGAGAACGACAACGCGCCGGCGCTGCTGCCGCCTGCGGGCTCGGCGCCGGAGGCGGGCGGCGTGGCGGGCGAGGCGGGCTCGGCGGCGGCGGCGGCGGGCTCGGGCTCGGTGTCGGGCACGCTGTGGGCGTGGGCGGCGTGGGGGGCGCCGGCGGGGCAGGTGGTGGCGAAGATCCGCGCCGTGGACGCCGACTCGGGCTACAACGCGTGGCTGCGCTACGAGCTGTGGGAGCCGCGGGGCAAGGGCCCGTTCCGCGTGGGGCTCTACAGCGGCGAGGTGAGCACGGCGCGGGCGCTGGAGGAGGCGGACGGCCCTCGCCAGAGGCTGCTGATCGTGGTGCGCGACCACGGCGAGCCGGCGCGCTCGGCCACGGCCACGCTCAGCGTGTCGCTGGTGGAGGCCGCCGAGGCGGCGCTGGCCGCGGCCGCGGGATCGTCGTCGTCGCGGTCGGCGGCGGGCGCGGAGCTGGGCGCCGGTGCGGCGAGCGCGGCGACGAACGTGTGGCTGGTGGTGGCCATCTGCGCCGTGTCGAGCCTGTTCCTGCTGGCGGTGGTGCTGTACGGGGCGTCGCGCTGGGCGCCGCGGGCGGCCGTGCTGTCGGGGCCCGGGCCCACGACGCTCGTGTGCGCCAGCGAAGTGGGCAGCTGGTCGTACTCGCAGCGCCACAGCCGGAGCCTGTGCGTGGCGGACGGCGCGGGCAAGAGCGACCTCATGGTTTTCAGCCCCAACTTCCCTCCGCCGCCGCCCGGCCCCGCGGCCAAGGACACGCAGCCGGAGCCCTCCGCTCTCCTGGACACGGTCAGTGGCTCTTCCTTTCTCGCTCTGACCCTTCTCAGCCTCCCCTGGGCAGTTGCTGTTTAAAACCGGGCTCCGCCCTCGCGGTGCGGGGGCGGTTCGTGCTTCGTGTTCCTTTACCCTTTGACTGCTGCTTGCATTATTCCTCGTTTTCATGGTCTTTAATGGTCACTGCTGACGATTTTTTATGTCAGTGTTATCTTCTCTCTTCTTCTTACTGTATTAAGGAGGGGAGCTCTACAAAATACTTGAATCTTGGTGCACTCCGTATTTCTGGAAAGTCGAACGGAATATTTTTGTCTTGCCGTGTCTTTCGAGTCATTCCTTTTTGATTGCCACTGAGAATGGAGTTTATATATATGTCACTTTGTTCTCTATTACGTAATTTTAGAACCTTCAGTGTCTGTTTCAGACTCAGTCACAGTCCGTCTTGAAGCCTCCTCTCTTTTCTTGTCTACTCAGCCGTGTAGTCCCCTGTACTGAAAATATTTTGCCATTTTCCTGACTAGGTCTTCAGAGTCATCAATTCTTTCTGCAGTTCTTTTCAGCAGACCTGTGTTTTAACTCTGCTCCATAGGGTGATATCTCCTGTAATCTTTGGTACATCACTGTCCGTGACTTTCTGGATCCCCTCATGAGTTATTAAATGGAACAATTCCTGGTAAAGATCTCTTCCCGACTGCAGTGTTTACCTTATCTTGCTGGTGTCATTAGGTCTGGTTTTCCTGCCATCTGTGTATTAATCACAACTCTGAGTGCTTCTTCCAGTCTACTTTTATTTTCAAGGGAGTATCTTCACTTGCCTCCATTTCCCTGTCATACAGGTGGGGCAGTTCTAATGAATTTCTTGCTTTTGACTGCTGTAAGTTGCTGTTTTCCTGTCTTTTCTTACTCAGAAGTCTGACCTCCTTTTTGATTCACCTCTGAAACAGAAATCATGTAACGTTCTTGCCTCTCCACCTTGCATGGCATATATTAGTTTGTGAGGTACTACAGAATTACTAAGGACATGAAAAAGACAGATGCATTTCATGTTTACCGCTTCTAAGTATGATTTAAATGCACTTTCTAATGTAAGGTACTTAATTGCAGAAGAACACGAACCAAAGCAGATGTCAAAATGTGCAGCCATAGTGCTAGACCAAGCAAGACATATTGGTAGAGGACTTGGTTTTCATGGATTAATGTATTTGTAGAAGCACCTCAGTTTGGTTTCTGACTTGGGTAGTTCCATGTACCCAGCAGTTGTAGGCATTGTATTTCCAGGATGTTGTGGGGTTTTAACATTAATTTATTTGTGTTTACCTAATTTAATTTTATTATTCACTTCCCTGAGAATACTTTAAAAAATAAACTGATTTTTTTTTGTTTCGGTTTGTGCTTTCCTTATGATGATCATGTGAATATGAACATGGATGATGCTTGAAAGTCCCGATTTCCACACAGAGTGATTTAGCTTGTCTTTGTCAGGAGATGTGTTGGCAATCGTGAGTGAAAGCCATGCTGCCAAATAATGCAAATAATTCAGGATCTGTGCCTCTTGCCATCACTGTGGTTCACTGTCTTGTAGTCTCTTAAGGTCAATTTTACTTTGAGAGAATGCTGTGAAGCTTCAGGTTTCATTTGTTTCTGCCTTCATAGAAATGGATACAGAAATATTGACAATACAGCTGGGATTTGAGAGGATGGAAAAAAACCTGTTTGCTTTCTCAGTCCTGCTTCCCTGAAATTTTGAAGAGTGATCCTTGAACATGGGCCTGACAACAGATACCTAGACATAAATCAAGATAGCTGTTAGAATAGCAACAGGTGTAGTTAAAAATCATCTCCTGAAGCACCTACATAGAGGTTTTTAGCATTTGGTATGTTCCATTATTTTACCTCGGGGTGCATAGTTAATTCTTCCTATGGTAGAGTCAGCAACTCACTACTGTGTGAAATCATCTGATTTGTGCTACTGCCTGGCCTACATGGCAGGGTAGCAGAAAATGAGGTAGCTGTGCAGAGAAGAGGCTGTGATGTATTTATGTCAGTAGATGAGGTGGGAGCCTGGGAACATGTTACAAAATGAGCTGTGGCTTGCCAGAACAGTGGTGCAAACCTCTTGTCTTCAGTTGTGTCATGGCTGGATGACTGCTGTGTCCTGCAGCAGCTCATCTCCATCGGTAACGGGCACATGGTTTTGCCATACTGTGAGTGCCTACCTGCCTGAAAATGATAACCAAGACCTCGATCTTCATTGTGCAGCTACACGTGGGGGATAAGACTTATGAGAAATACTTTACTGATACGTAAAGATGAGAGAGTTCAGGTTCCCTGAGCTATTTAACCCTTGTGAGTTGATTTCTGCTGTTAATTTCTGGTTATGTTTAGAATATCGAGTTAGGGAGACGCTGATGGAGTTAAAACTCTTTGGAATTGGTATGTGCTGATGCTTTACTCGGTTGGAACTATACTTCAGAAGGCAAAACAGTCCTGCTATGGACAGACACAGGTACTCTTTGTAGCATGATGGGTTTACTATATTATTTACTCTATAAAAACCAAGGAGAGTGTGTGGGATTGCTCAGCTACATCCCTGTCATGAAGCCATGAAAAGGTAAGCAATTTCTGTTCGTTTCTAGCATTCCTGGACTAGACCCAAATATATTACATGTGAATCTATGTCTTCCGAAGACCTGAGTACTTTCTGCAGATGGAAGATCGAGGATGCAGTGTTCTTCTGTAGAGGAAAGAGATGAAATATCTTCAAGAAGAAAACATAAATGAGGAAATTGAGTTATGGCTCCTCAGGAATAACGGAAGATAAGGTCCGGAGATGAGAAGTGGGGTAGGCTTTATGCAGTGAAGATACTCCTAGGTATGATTCCTGGATTAATACAGGCGTTCAATTACATGTACATTTTGGCAAGTGTACTTCTCAATTAAAGTGCCTTAAGGAAGGAGAAGAAGAGAGGAGAAGGAGAAGAGGAGGAGAAGGGGAGGAGACAAAAGAACCAACTATTACCGCTGCGGAGGAAGGCAATGTTCGGAAGGGAAATCGCGGAGCGCGTCGGCCGAGCGGGCGGAGCCACGGCAAGTCCATCCCCGCACGGAGCCGCTGCGGCAGCGGGAGGAGGGCTGCAAGCGGCTGCTCACGGACGGAGCCGCGGCCGGACACCAGATGCCGCTGTTGGCCGCGAAGAGACACGGGAGCGCGGCAGCTCCTCCCCGACTCGCGGTCACGGTGCCGTCAGCGGGAGGAAGGATGCGGTGGACCGGCCCGGGCGGGGCGCCGAGAAAGCGGAGCGGCGTCCCGCTGCTGCCAGGGGGCCCTTAAGGCGACCGACCGGGCGGCGGCGGGGAGCCGGGCAGGGACCTGTTCGGGGCCAGAGGCGATAGCGATGGAGGAGCGTTGGTGTGCGGTGGTGCGGGTGCTGGTGCTGCAGGCGGCCTGGGCGCTGGCGGGCGGGCAGGTGCGGTACTCGGTGCCGGAGGAAGCCAAGGCCGGCACGGTGGTGGGCCGTCTGGCGCAGGACCTGGGCCTGGAGGCGGGCGAGGCGGAGGCGCGGCGGCTGCGGCTGGTGGCGCAGGGCCGGCGGGCGAGCGTGGAGGTGAGCGGGGCGAGCGGCGCGCTGCTGGTGAGCTCGCGGCTCGACCGGGAGGAGCTGTGCGGCAAGAGCGCGCCGTGCGCGCTGCGGCTGGAGGTGCTGGTGGAGCGGCCGCTGCGCGTCTTCCATGTGCAGCTGGAGGTCACCGACATCAATGATAATGCCCCCATCTTCCGCGTGAAGGAAGAAGCCCTTAACATCGCGGAGTCATCTCTGCCGGGGTCTCGTTTCCCGCTGGAGGGCGCGACGGATGCGGATATCGGAGCGAACGCGCAGCTCTCCTATACACTCAGCCCCAGCGACTATTTCAGTCTTGATCATCAGGAGAATAATGACAAGAGTACATCTTTAGGTCTTACTCTAACGAAATCTTTGGACCGCGAGACGATTCCCGTGCACCGGTTGGTGCTGACGGCGAGTGACGGGGGCCGGCCGTCTCTGACGGGCACCATGGAGCTGGTGATCTCGGTGCTGGATGCAAACGACAACGCACCCCAGTTCAACCAGTCAGTGTATAAAGTTAAAGTCTTAGAGGGTTCAGAGCTCGGGACTCTGTTAGTCACGCTTAGTGCCACGGATCCTGACGAAGGGATCAATAGCAATATTATATATTTATTTAGTAGACATGTCAGTACAAAAGTTAAAGAAATGTTCACTATCGATGAAAACAAAGGAGAAATCATTCTTCAAGGCAAGTTAGACTATGAAGAAATAGATAGTTACGAAATCCCTGTAGAAGCAAGAGACAATGGCTCCCCCCCGTTGTCGGGTCACTGCAAGGTGCTGGTGGAGGTGCTGGACGTGAACGACAACGCGCCGGAGGTGTGGGTGACGTCGCTGTCAGTGCCGGTGCCGGAGGACGCGTCGGTGGGGACGGTGGTGGCCCTGCTGAGCGTGTCGGACCGGGACTCGGGGGCGAACGGCCGCGTGCGGTGCTGGGTGTGGCCGGCGTCGCCGTTCGGTCTGGAGGCGACGTTCGCGGGCTCGTACTCGCTGGTGCTGCGCGAGGCGCTGGACCGGGAGCGGGTGTCGGAGTACGAGGTGGAGGTGCGTGCGGAGGACGGCGGGGCGCCGGCGCTGCGCGGCAGGCGCGGGCTGCGGGTGGCGGTGTCGGACGTGAACGACAACGCGCCGGCGTTCGCGCAGGCCGTGTACACGGTGCTGGCGCGGGAGAACAACGCGGCGGGCGCGGAGCTGGCGCGGCTGTGGGCGCGGGACCCGGACGAGGCGGGCAACGGGCGCGTGAGCTACTCGGTGTGGGAGGGCGGCGTGGGCGGCGGGTGGCGTCCGGCGTCGAGCTACGTGTCGGTGGACGCGGAGAGCGGGCGTCTGTGGGCGCTGCAGCCCTTGGACTACGAGGAGCTGCAGGTGCTGCAGTTCGAGGTGCGTGCGGTGGACGCGGGCGAGCCGCCGCTGTGCGGCAACGCCACGGTGCAGCTGTTCGTGCTGGACGAGAACGACAACGCGCCGGCGCTGCTGCCGCCTGCGGGCTCGGCGCCGGAGGCGGGCGGCGTGGCGGGCGAGGCGGGCTCGGCGGCGGCGGCGGCGGGCTCGGGCTCGGTGTCGGGCACGCTGTGGGCGTGGGCGGCGTGGGGGGCGCCGGCGGGGCAGGTGGTGGCGAAGATCCGCGCCGTGGACGCCGACTCGGGCTACAACGCGTGGCTGCGCTACGAGCTGTGGGAGCCGCGGGGCAAGGGCCCGTTCCGCGTGGGGCTCTACAGCGGCGAGGTGAGCACGGCGCGGGCGCTGGAGGAGGCGGACGGCCCTCGCCAGAGGCTGCTGATCGTGGTGCGCGACCACGGCGAGCCGGCGCGCTCGGCCACGGCCACGCTCAGCGTGTCGCTGGTGGAGGCCGCCGAGGCGGCGCTGGCCGCGGCCGCGGGATCGTCGTCGTCGCGGTCGGCGGCGGGCGCGGAGCTGGGCGCCGGTGCGGCGAGCGCGGCGACGAACGTGTGGCTGGTGGTGGCCATCTGCGCCGTGTCGAGCCTGTTCCTGCTGGCGGTGGTGCTGTACGGGGCGTCGCGCTGGGCGCCGCGGGCGGCCGTGCTGTCGGGGCCCGGGCCCACGACGCTCGTGTGCGCCAGCGAAGTGGGCAGCTGGTCGTACTCGCAGCGCCACAGCCGCAGCCTGTGCGTGGCGGACGGCGCGGGCAAGAGCGACCTCATGGTTTTCAGCCCCAACTTCCCTCCGCCGCCGCCCGGCTCCGCTGCCGAAAACGGTTCTGTTGGAAAGGGGCCATCTCTCTCCCCTCTTGCTTCAAGCCTGGTAAGAGTCTTCGGAAACTTTTGTTTTAATTTCTCTCTCTTCCGTCGTACTATTTATGTAATACATGGATCTTCGATGGTTTAAAACAGCTTTTCTGTGGCAAGAGTTTTAGGATGAAGTCCTAGCTTTGTAGTGTGGTGGATGTAGACGTAATGATCCGCCTTAGACATGCGTGTTCATATTTTGAAATTTCATTGTCTCTGTACGTGGATGCTTCTCAAAATTTCCTTATCTTTTTTTTTTTTTTTTTTTTTTCCTCGTTATTATTATTTTTAATGCCGTCTAGGCGTCAAATTACAATACTAGGTGTTAGGAGACATTTCATTTTCCTGTTTTAGGCGCCTTTCAACCTGTGCATTATTCAGTAGTTTAATACCTCCCTCAAGATGAGTGTAATTATATCTTTGAGCCAGGTGTGTTTACGCCTGATTTGATGTGTTCATTTGCGCCAAGACACTCGGTGGTTTTTTAATTTAGAAGCTTTCTGATTGGTGGGACTCGCCACTCTTGAGAAGCTGAAATACGTGAGTTGATAATTATGGGGTGGAGTGAGCGGATGAAATTTTGGTGGAGGTTGTGAGCGTTGTTCTGTCTCTGGAAGTCCATCTGGAAAATCTGTACCTGTGTGGGGGTGGAATTAAGTAAAATCCAGGATGTTTTGTGAACAAATTGAGAACTGTTTCAGGGAGGGGGTGCTTATCGGCCATTCCCACGACCTGATCTCATTCTTTGCAGTGACGTGGCATCTCTTTTATCCCATCTGTACAGAAATGCGCTGTGGAAAGAAGAGTCCAAACTTGGTGGGAGTGGAGAGAGGCAGGAAATTGGTTAAGGGAAAATTATAATTGAAAATTTCTATGTGTGGTGTTCAATAGTTCAGGGACAGTAGGTTGAAAGCTTTTGGCTCTCCCAGCAGTAGAGCAGAAAAAACCAAGAGAACACAGTTTCCACAGTAGTTTCCTCAGTGATTTCCCGGCGCGGGGAGCGATGGTTTAATTACCGGGTTGTTTTCAACAGCATTATTTTTCAGCTGATCTTGTCCATGCACTGATGGCACTGAATTGACTCGGTTCTCATCCCGGCCGGCTTCAAAATACTCTTTGAGATAAGACATCAGGGTCATGTTCAGTGTTTCTTGTTCAGTGTCAGAAAATTAAAGCAATTTTTAAAGGAAAAAGTGAAGATCTCTTCTGTCTCAACAATTTTCTCTATAGTTTAAAAGCGAAGTGTGTAAAGATGCTGCGGTAATAAGAACAAACAGTACTCATATAATTTCATGTTATGCGTTCAATTCGTTTGGTTAACCCCCATATTTTTAAAACACAGTGATGTCTGTAAATGCAGAATTTTTATTTTGACAGCGTACACTCAGTTGGGTTTTGAGCTGATAGAGCTCTCTAGAGGAAGGACACGGACTGAAGAACTTAAATGACAGGTCGTTATTTCCAAAACTACGAGGATGGTTCTTATAGGTGTACCGAAAACAGCAACGAAATTTGAAAACTTCGCGTCCTTTTCGGAAAGTATCGTAGGAAGGGGTTGACCCATAGAAAAGCATTTGAATGAAAATTTGAATTGAAAATCCCACTATTTTCTCTTTTCTTCTCTTAGATCCCTTAGTACCGGCTTTACGTTTGAGTTCTTTGTGTATTTGCTGGGGATTGTTTATTTAGTCTCCTTTGATCGGGAACGGGAGTCGTGTGCTGAAGGGGAGTGGGTCATCACCACTTAACTGTGCGTGAACCACCTTCACTTGAGAGTAGCAAGGTTTACCCCAGCGCTGCAGAACTGTCACTTCTTTCCTTTATTCACATGGATGTGATGGAACCACGATTTTCTAAAGGCAAAACTTCTATTTTAAGCTTATAAACAGATTTAACGATCTCTGTAGAAGACGGAGAAGCAGCATTTGCTGGTTGTCCAGGTGTGGGAAGCGACTCGTTTCTTTGGGTTATGATTAAGGGGTCTCTTAGTGCCGATCGTTTGGGGTAGGGGAGGATTTGGCTTCTGTTCGGTTCCCCTTGGGTTCTCTGACTGTAGTAAAGAATTGAAGATCTTTTCGGGGTTTGTTATAGACATACACTGTCAAGAAAGTATTTTAATATTTGTGTTAGAAACATAAAGCACTCTTAACTTTAAAAACAGCTCGTGGATGCTTTTACTTCGTGGTATAGTCTGGGCAGGAGTCGTTAACAGAAGGCTCTAGAATAAACGATGCCAATTTCGTACAGAGCTGGCAGTCGCTGCAAGCGCAGGCTCTACTTGCCGCCGCACATCGTTCTGGAGAGCGACGCTGATGAGCGCGATGTTATCAGGCACAGTGCAATCCTGGCAGCAGAGGCGGGGCTGGCAGCCGGGAGCGCTGCCGAGCGCTTCTGCGGTGGTTCCGGGAGCGGGAGAGGCGGAGGGGAAGCGGCTGCAGCGCCTGCTCCGCCGTGGTGGCCGGAGGCTGTTTTGCAGCATCCGAACGGGATTTTACAGACAGGGAAATGCCCGGCACGGCTGCCTCGGAGGGGTTGTCAGAGACTCCGAGTGCTCGGCTCGGAGCCGCTCTGCCGCACGAGCGGGACTGAGCCCCCGCACCCGCTGTCGCTGGTGTCCTCCCCGGCAGCTTCCGTCAAGTCCGGTGCTCTCTGACTGGGGGTCAAGAGACCGATCTGCGTCCTCGTGTTAAAGAGACGAGTTCTTGCCTGCGGTATACTGAGCAGCATGTAGTGGGTCCCTGCTTCTGTGGCTTGATGCGGGCAATGAGGATTTTCGTGAGAATCTAGAAATCCTCTGCATATGAGGGAGGTTGTTATTCCGAGCTCCTGATAGCTAAAAGTCGTCTCTGCTCCCGCGTCCCCAAGGAGCAGCTGCGAGCTTTTTGAAGGGCATCCTGACATCCTGCTTGCTCTGCCAGCAGGCACAGCCTGCCTTGGCAAAGAAGAGGGGCTCAGAGCTGCCGGGAAAAGAGCAGATCAGCCCGGCGGTGCTGCCAAAAGTTCTGTCCGTCCCGTCCGTCGGGAGAAGCGTGGGGCTGAGAGCGAGCCTGGGGTGGGGGGCGCCCGCAGGGTACAGCGCGGGCTGCCCGCCGCACTCCCGAGCAGGAGGAGCCCGGAGTTTCGGGTCGCCGGGGCACCACCGTCCTTCCTCTCGTGTGAAAGGTGATAACGGGGTCCTTGCACCTCCGTCGGCGGCTCCGCGCTGGTGATCTGGGCTCGGTCCGAAGTCCGGTCGTCCTTCGTTCGCAGGCAGACCCTCTTTATTGTCGGGTTCCCATTACTGTGCGAGCTTTTCATGTGGTCCTTCCAGGCGGCGGTGAGGGCTGGAGCTGCCCTCCGGGGACAGCTGCCGCCGCACGGAGCTTATCGATTTCCTTGGGAGGAGACACAGCAGAGCTGTTGCTCTGTCCGTTCTCCTCCACGGATTCCCCTGCTGTCTCCCGCTGAAGTGCTGTGCCCTAATTTAGCACCAATGGGCACCCCTCAGTTCTGGTGAGCGCCCCAGGGATTTTCCCAAGCCCCAGCACCGAGCAGGACGTGTCCTGCAAACCTCCGTCGAAGGCACCGCCTTAGATGCATTGCCCGAGGAAACAGCGCCTTTAAATCATCGCTGACGTAATGGTGATGTTCAAACACGAGTGTCCCTTCGTGTGGTGCAGCTGTGTGCTCGCAACGACGCAAACCGGTTTTGCTCTTCGCCTTTAGTTTTTGCCTTTGCTGGTTTAACAGTTTCTTCTGGCAGCCACCATTGTTCTGAGCACAGCGTGCATGGCTGGAGCAGCGAGGTCTAATTGCAGGAAAAGGGGAGGATTGGCTGAAAATGTAAGACAGGGAGGGAGAATGAGTACGCTCCCAGGCGGTGTAAGTGCAAGGGCCTGGCGGGCAGAGGAACGTGGAGGAAGAGCTCTCTGAACACGTTAGGGAGTGAGACACGATGAGGGGTCGTGTAGAAGGATCACAGACGTGAATTCCTCCATGAGTCAGGTCAAACTGGCTCTAAGAATGGGTCCAGCAGAGGGAAGGGAATAGGGAATGGTTTGGATATGGCAAACTGAAGGCAAATGTAAGATGAGGGGGTTTAAGC
The DNA here is from genome assembly GCF_041296385.1 of Aphelocoma coerulescens. NCBI lineage: Eukaryota > Metazoa > Chordata > Aves > Passeriformes > Corvidae > Aphelocoma > Aphelocoma coerulescens. Next base: position 16,883,793 of record NC_091027.1, read on the forward strand.
AGAGGTTGGATTGTCTGCTGTGATACCAAGGGAAATATCTATGTTAAAAGTGTTTAATACAACGTAATACTTTAATACAGCATGATAATGTAATTAGGGTAAGAGACTTGAAATGGAGAGGAGACTTTTGAGATTGGAGACCCTGAAAATAAGGATTAGGTGGAAGGGTGGCCCCAAAAGAGTGTGAGTAGGGACACTGTATAAAGGCACACTTGAGACTGCCTTGAGCTGAATGTGGAAGGGAAAGCACAAACAGGCAAGGAGGAACATGCCTGGGACTCAGCCAAGCAGAGCAGTGGCTTCACACGGTGGGCAAGGCTGGATTCTGCTCCTGTGACACAACTGTGTTACTCTCTTCATGGCAGCAGTGTCTGTGTTGTAACTGGCCCTCGATATTTAATATTTTTAAGTGCTGGATCTTGGCTGTGACCCAGAGCTGTCTACCTGAGTGGTGTGCAGATCAGACACTCACGCACTGGATTGGGAAGGCAGCATGGTAGGATCTGGGTGTCGAGAGGGTGCTGGCAACATGCACATTCTGGTGAGCAAAGCTGCCTGACACATCACTGTCCACAGGGAAAATGACAAGAGGACAAGCTATGCCAAAATGCTAAAGCAGGGTGGTAAGGTTTAAAATTGTTAGAAACAAAGCAAAGTGAAGGGAGGTTCACTTAGAGTCCTGTACAAGCACTGGGCAATGCTGCAAAATCAGAGATGTAGCAGAAAGATGAAGAACTTATTTCATGGCTAATGAGTAGTAAATGAATGGAATAAAGACTAATATCATTGTAGGCTGCCGGATACTTCTCCAAAGGTGAGTACATCTTACAGGCAAATGTGCAATTGCTTTGATTTTGGCCATTCATTGATCAGTTTCTGCTAGCGCTGCGAGTATTTCGAGCAATCAAAATGAATAGCTACAGCTTGTCATTTCAATATTATATTTGAGGAAAATCTGCCTTTGAGGGGGCTTGTCTGCTCAACAGAAGGATGTTGAGTCCAAAATTCTTGGGTTTCTTCATTGTAAACTGAGTCTCAGATGGGTGGATAGAGGCTGTGTGTTTTACCTGTGTGTGCACCTGAGGCATCAACATGTGGCTTTCCAGCTCTTCCTGGACAGTTGGATTTATCCAGGTCAGTGTTAAGGAAATATATAACTCTTTCCTGTGACTTTAATAGGTGCTATTGCACTGGTTCAGGGTGTTTATAATGACTGTGTGTCACTACAGAGCAGTAAACCCAGCAACTTCTCAGGTATTTTAGATGACATTGTCACAGAATAAGAATCTAGGGAAGATTGGGAGCGGGGGGAGTCTGGATGACAATTCTGTGGTGATTGGGTAGGAATTGGGTATTTCTGCACTTAGCAATCAAGAAAAGAAAAAGGGCTAAGCAGCATACCATGAGTATTTGTATTGTGTACTGTGTGCAGTGGGTTACTGAACAGATTTATGTCCTGTGTGAGTTAAGGTGGATGCCCAGCAGCAGCTCTGTAGCTTTCTCTCAGCCTTCTGCCACCACCCCTGCTTCCTCCCAAGCTGTAAGAGATTCTGTAGCATCAGTGCAGCAGATGTAAAATGCAACATTCAGGTACTGCCAGGACCTCCTGGAGTTAAAAAATCATATCTGCAGACAGTTGTGCTGGAGCAGACCAAGATCTGTTCCAGTGTGCCAGGATGAGAACCTCACTGTGAGGCTTTGCTGAGTTGTGAAGATGCAAACAGATGTATTGACTTTTTTTTTTTTTTTTAAATTTAATTTAATGCACAATTTTTGGCTGTGCTCCAGATTTTCTCCCTTTTTGAAAGGCCCTATATATACTATGTATAATTGAAACGTTCTGTTTCACTTGCCTGGAAATTCTGAGCTGTAGAAAGAAACACAATGAGTATGAGAAGGGTTAAGATCTGTCCTTGTCCCACATTTATAGCCTCTTGCTTTTGATCGATCAGGATCTCACCATAACAAGCTCTCACAGAAAGAAGCTGGGAACAGAGGAGATGGAGGTGCTGCCAGGGCCCATCTGTATAAACTGCTCCTGAAGATCATTCCAGGAAGGTTTTCCAGGAGGGTATTTTGAAATTATTTTCTGCCCTCTCGTACCCGCTTTGGGGTGCAGTTGGTAGCAGTTCCCTCTGTGTGGAAAGTTGGGGGAGCAGAGAGCTTTGATGTTATTTTTTTCCACTCATGATCTGCAGTCTCTGTGTGGTATCAGTTCATCTCTCCTCACAACTCCTGGGCATGTCCTAAATGCAAAACCTCTTTGGTGCTGATATTTATTTCTCTATGAGTAATTGAACTGCTGCAGCCTCCCATATTCCCCTGCCACCCGAGCCATCCCCATCCTGCTTTGGCAGGCTGGATGGGAGCTCATCTGTGGCTGGGGGTGATCTGACTGTCAGAGCAGAGACCCTTCTCTCCAATAATCCGTGTTAATTTACCTTGTTCAAAAGGTGAAGCAGGAAAGAGCCTTTTTCCTTTTGAGTATTCTCTTTTTCTCATGGCCTTTTTTTTTTTTTTTTCCCCTGTAAAGTTTAACAGGGGTAGAGTCGACTGCCTCCTTTAATTGTGCTCTTAAAACCCCTCTGGGAAATGTTGTGCTCAGCCGGAGCGTGCCTGGGCTGTGCTGACCCATGTTTAGCCGATGCCTGTCACTTCTCATCCACCTTCCCCTTCCACCGCGGTACTCTGACAGCGTGCGGCAGCACATCCTCTCGCTGACTCTCCCGCAAGGCGCGGAGGGGGGGGGGGGTCTGCTCTGCATCTCTTTTTCACGGAAACACATCCATGACGCGGACTCGGCTGCGCGCAGCCCCCCGCTCCATCTCCGTCGGGGCGTTAAAGAAGAGGGGGGGAAGAAAGAGGACCGGGAGGAGAAGCAGCCGCCGGCCGGCGGGACAGCGGCGGCGGGGGGAGCGCAGCCCCCTCCCCCGGTGGCGCAGGGGTCTCCGCGGCCTCTGGGTGGCGCCGCCGCCGCCGCCGCCCGCCCAAGAACCGCGCGGGGCCGGCGCGCCGGTCACAGCGAGCGGCGGCGGCGGCGGGCGCAGCGCTGCGGAGCTGCCGCCTCGCCCCGCACGGCAGCCGGCGGCACGGCGTGGGGAGCGGGAGCGGAGCCGCCGCGGAGCCTCCCGCGCCCGCACCGAACTTCTCGCCTTGCCGCCGGCGCGCCCCGGTGCCCGTTCGCTTCGCGCCGGGAACTTGGGGTGTTTGCTGAAATTCTGGATTATGTTCCTGCTGAGCCGGTCTGCGGGGAGCTGAGCCAGGGGAGGAAGCATGCGGGGCTACTTAATGGTCTTCTGCCTTATTTGCTGCACCGCGGACGGGCAAATAGTGTATTCCATCGCCGAGGAAACAGAGCGTGGAGCGTCTGTTGGGAACATAGCAAAGGATTTAGGAATAGATGCAGCTACACTTTCAGCTCGGAAATTTCGCATGATCACCGGTTCAAGTAAGCAATATTTTAATATAAATGCCAGCACGGGGGCTTTGTCTGTTAATGAGCCCATAGACAGAGAACAGCTTTGTGAATTAAAGTCTGTCTGTGTTCTGAATTATGAACTCGTGTTAGAAAACCCTCTAGAGCTTTATAGGATGGAATTCAAAGTCTTGGACATAAATGACAACTCCCCCAGCTTTCCCTTAAGTGAATATCATATAAACATGCCTGAGTTCCTGTCACCTGGGGCACGGTTTACACTCCCCAACGCCCAAGATCTTGATGAAGGTGCTAACAGTGTCCAGAATTACACTCTGAGCCCTGATGAACATTTCTATTTGGAAATGCAGATACGCGGGGATGGGAGTAAATATCCTGAATTGGTGCTGAAGAAAGCCTTAGACAGGGAGCAGCAAGCCACTCACAGACTTGTGCTTACAGCCAAAGATGGTGGGAATCCTCCAAAGTCTGGTGATGTCCCGGTAATTGTGACTGTGCTGGATACCAATGACAATGCACCAGAATTTGAGCACTCGGTCTACAGGGCGAGTATCTTGGAAAACTCCCCCAGTGGCACTTTGGTAGTCCAAGTGCACGCCACGGACTTGGATGAAGGTCCAAATGGAGAGGTCAGGTATTCCTTTAGCAATACAACTTCTGCTGACTTACAGCGAATGTTCTCAGTTCACCCACACACTGGGGAGGTGACAGTCAGTGGCGTTTTAGCTGTTCAGAGACCCCTTCTCGAGATGCTTATTGAGGCAAGGGATAATGGGGCATTTGGCATGTCCAGCACAGCTAAGCTGCTGGTGGAGATCACTGATGTGAACAATCATGGCCCAGAGATTACAATTACATCCCTTTCCAGTCCCATTCCGGAGGATGCTGTTCCTGGCACGGTGATAGCTCTGCTGAGTATTTTGGATAAAGACCCTGGGGAGAATGGGAAAGTAACCTGCCAGATCTCTGAAAACCTTCCCTTCCAGTTAAAGCCTTCCCTTCAAAACTACTACAGCCTTGTCACCAGTGAGCTTCTGGACCGAGAGCTGATCAGTGAGTACAACATCACCATTACTGCCACAGACTTGGGTTCTCCTCCTATCACCACTCAGAAGACTGTTTGGGTGCAGATTTCTGACGTGAATGATAACCCCCCTGTCTTCAGTGCTGACACATTCGATGTGTTTGTGGAAGAGAACAATCCACTTGGTGCTTTTCTCTACCAGGTCTCGGCATCTGACCCCGATATAGGGGAGAATGGACGGGTCTCTTACACGCTCAGGAATTCCACAGTTGCGGGCAGTGCCCTGACCAGCTTTTTGTCTATGAACTTGGCCAATGGGAGCATCTATGCAAAACGTGCCTTTGATTTTGAGCAGCTTAGGAGCTTCTATTTCCAAGTGGAAGCCAAGGACAACGGGTCACCAGCCTTGAGTGCTTCCATAACAGTGAATGTTTACATCTCAGACCAGAATGACAATGCCCCAGCCATCCTGTACCCCACCAGCCAGAATGGCTCTGTAGCTGTGGAAGTCGTGCCCCGCCTGGCTGATGAGGACTACCTGGTGACCAAAGTGGTGGCAGATGATGAGGACAATGCACAGAATGCCTGGCTTTCCTATCACCTTGCCCATTCCTCCGACTCTACCCTGTTCCAGTTGTCACCGCACACCGGTGAGCTGCGCACCACGCGCTCCATGCGCTCCACTGACTTCCTCAAGCACAAGGTGGTTGTGGTGGTGCGGGACCACGGGGATCCACCGCTCTCCTCCACCGTGACCGTGGGCATCCTGCTGGCTGACACCCTGCCCCAGGCACTGCCAGACTTTGATGACAGCGGGGAACCACCACCACTACTCAACGCTACAAACATCTACTTGATCGTTTCCCTTGCCTGTGTCTCGTTCATCTTTGCGGCATTCATCTTCTTCCTTGCTATTATCCGGCTGTGCCGGTGCCGGACTTGCTGCTGCAATGGCTGCTGCTGCCCAGCTGATGACTATAAAAAGTATTGCTACAGTGTGCACATGCTGCCCAGCTCCCACCTCCCACCGGACATGCTGGAGGTCACTGGTGTGGGTAAACTGACTCACACCTACTTGTACAGGGCATCTGTAGGTCTTGGGCCTAGTAACAGCAGCATCCCAAATGGTGATGCTGGGAATGTTCCTAGTGGCTCAAGGTTACAGGTGCCAGGGCCCTGCATCCAAGTGCAGCAGGTCCAAAGTGACCGTTTGAGTGCTGTCCTCGTGGTAAGTACTTCTTCCTTTCACCTTTTTTCTCCCAGACACATGGCCTTGTGTCTGCTCTAGGTTGTTCAGTGCAGAACGTACTGTGGGCATTTGCAGGAAAACAGGTGTCAATTCATGGCACCTGGAGGAAATTTCAGTTTCTTTTGTGTGTTTCCTAAAGCCAAGAATCTCTTTGGCTGAAATATTGTCATGGGATGGCAGAAGAGATGATTTTTTTTTTCTGCTGCAAACATTAGGGGCTTTCAGACACAACTGATGGTAAAGCTGTAAGTGAAAACTAAATTTCTTGCAAGCCAAGCCATTGTCTTCAGAGAGCTAAGCAGGGGCATGATAAGAGTCCATGTGAGTTTCTAATCAATGGTGGTTCTAAGATACACTGTGTAGAGTCTCTGATTTTATTTTTTTAAATATCTTTCTTTATCCCCACCCTAACATTCCCGAGCTTTTTTTCATTGAGGGGGAATAGTTTGTGGAGCCAAAGTGCTGGTTTGCAATGCCCAAGGTAAGTCTGTGGTGGAATAGCAATAATTCAATATCCAGCACCTCTTTAAGAAATGTGATTTGTAGTGTTCCTCTCACTTTCCAAACAATCCATAGGTTTTGTGAATCTTAAAAAATTCTCTTCTGAGCCTCTGACCAAGCTGGGTTCTTCTCAGTAGTGTGATGAGTGATTTTGCAGGAGAAAAAAATCTTTTTGTGATCACAATGTAGGGATACAAGGTGGGCTGCAGGCCTAATCTCCTGGGTGTTGCTGCATTACTTGTCCAAGATTCAGTATTCTATATGTATTTTTAATAGGTCCTGGGAGTCATCTTTATATTTTTATGATGTTTTGAAATGTTTTGCCTGCAGACTGTCAAATTCCTTGCTGTGCATAACAGTAACTAACCACTGTTGGTTCTGTCCAGGCCAGTGCTCTGTGTCTGGTAAGAGCTACTCCAGATGTTTCTAAGGGAAATGTAAGAACTCAAGTTAGACAGACGTGGTGTAATCTGCTTCCTGCTATTGTTTTTTATTCTAGTTTACAGTTATTAGAGGCTGTCTTAAATCTGTAGCCATTATGTTTATTTTCACCTTTGAAATCTTTATTGTACCTTTAAATATATGCAAAAGCCCAGCTCCTTTTTGAACCTTGATGTAAGGGTAGCTTCAATAACTTCTTTGGATAATCAAATATACATTCAACTACATAACACTTTGGTTTATAACTCTTGAATTTCCAAGTAGTGAGTTTTTGTAAATATTCCCTTCTAAAAAAGTCCCAGTTTGCTCTTCACTATGCAATTAATTCATCACACCTTCCCTTATTTATGTGTTGACCAGGTTTGATTTTTTGCACATGATGGTTTTCCTAGTATTTAATCAAAGTCATAATCAGTTTTAAATTCTGTTCTCTGTAGCAGCAGAGGGTTGCAGGTGTCATGGGTTTCTCACTGTTCAGAGAGGGGTATGTGGAATACCTAGATCTTGCAAAAGGAAAAGGGTTGGTGTCCTTCCATAAGAAAGTGTGGAGTCTAGGAAAAAAGCAGTTGGCAGTATGTAAAGAAGAATCTGTACCTAATGCACTGGATACTTTGGGAATATCACTGATTATTTGAGGATCTGAAAAACAAAAAAGTTGAGCTAGAACTTTTGCAATGGGAAGTTAAAAAACTTTTTGGCAATATCTTAACTCAGAAGATATCTGCAAGAACTCTGACAGTGTCTGGGGAGTGTTACTTTGGCTGGAGAGTAGTTCATAACTGCAAAACCAATAATAATGATGACATATATATAAAACAACAAAACCAAACCAAAAACCTCAAAAAACTGTCACAACTCATTTATTTGTTGCAGTTGAGCAAGATCTGGAAACTCAGGTTAACAACACATTAAAGAACCGAGTAATAAGCAAAATGAAGAAGTATCCCTTATCTCCATAATCAGAACAACTAAAATGTGTCTCATTACATCTCACTGTATTTCAGTCATTCAGGTGAATTTTTAAACTTGTAACATAAGACACCTTTTTAGGAGCTTTTGATGGTGGGAAAAATAAATCCCAGATGTCATCTTTGGCAATTTTATTTCCTTGGCTTCTAATACTCAGAGGTGGGCAACCATAGATATGGCTTATGTGGAAAGTCCAAAGGCTTTAATTTAATTGAGCTGAGTAGGGGAGCAGAGGCAGGGACTGTAAAAATCCATCTACCCTTGAAACCAAAATCGTGCTGGTTATTATTAATTTGGTGCTGATCATTCCAGTGGCATTCGAGCTGGAGAATTAACTACACACACACACACACACACACACACACACACACATATATATATATATATATATATATATATTTACCATTAGAAATTTTGGTTTGAAAATTTACAATTTAATTTTGGATGTTGACTAAATGTAGTCCGAAAGTGCTTTCACACTGATTCATTTGGAGTTAAAAACACAAATCTACATGACCCTTTGAGCTTTTGAGGAGGGGTGATATTATTGCTTCCTAAGAATACAAATGTAACAAAAAGAAAGTAACAAATATTTAAAAGGCAGTAGGAGCAACTTCATAGTTATCCTTCAAAGCACTGAAAAATATTTAAAAATTACAATTTTAGCAGGACTTAAATAACCTGATTTTTATTTTGTTGAGTTTTTTTAAATTGAGGAGGTGATTCCAATTTTCAGTACATGTGGGATAGAAAAAGGCCTGCAAATATGAAAAATTAATTGAATTCCCAGAAACTTAGATGTATTTTCAAAATTTAGGTTGATTTCTTATCCTTGTTCTGCTTTTGCTACTGAATGAAACGATAGGCTTGGATGTGTTTACATATGCAGACAAATGAGCCCCATTTGTGCTTCTATATTTTCTGTTTGGGTTGGAGCTATAAATAGCTCTGTGTATGGCCATAAGAGCAGTAGAGTAAACTGTAATTGTATCTTTTTCAGTATTTTGTTGTGTCTTTCTGCAGCATGGCATAAATGGCAGCTGAGTGAAAAGCATGGTACTCTGCTGTGCTGTGAGAGAGACAAAGGCACGAGTGGTTACTAAAGGAAGCAGTGGTTCACTGACTGATTTCTGGGATTGTGATGTAGCCATGGATTGCTACAGTTCTTTTGTTTGCTTGTGTTGGCCATTGTGCTACACAAAAGGCCTGTGAGATATTTCTACATTCAGAGCATAGTGACCTCTCTGTGACTTGGCATTCAGTATTTAGGTTACACCCAAAAAAATAGATGCAAACCTTGCAATGGAGAATATTTCTCGCTAAACTGTAATGGGAGGGGAATAATTTTGTACAACATGGCATGCATTTCCTGGGACAAAAATGGATCCACTTACATTGAGACAGGCTGGCAATTGAGGCTGAACTGCTGTGGGCTAAGCATCAGTGGCTTCCTCACACAAGTGAAGACCAGATGTGTGTGCAAACCCTCCCTGTGTCTCATTCTGATGGGAATAACAGTCAAATGTAAGAGTGAAGCACCTTCCCAATTCTTTCTGTCAGTGCTAATAACAACCTGTCTAGAACCAGCAGTCTTACGTCCACATTACAAGAATTCAGTTTTTAGGAAGATTTCTTGGCTGCAAAGGTTACTCTTGAGGTCCAGCCAAGAAAATCCTAGAAGGAGTGATGACCAAAGAAAATTCAGCAGGGGAAGTGCATCCTTCTGAGCACTCCAGTTCCCTTTCACAAAGAAGGATGTGTTCAGCAAAAGAGCTCTGAGTCCTGTAAAGGCTACAAATGCCTGGGCTGAAACTTTGCTTGTCTGATGCCTGTCTTGGAGAGTTATTTTTAGAAGTAGGGGAAGGGAGAGTGACAGGAGGAGTTGGTTGAGACAAAGGGCTTGAGGGAATGTGGAGAGTAATATGATTGTATTTGGAGATGGATAAGGTGAAGGGAAGGATGAGGTTGAATGGTGACGTGGGCTGAGGAAGGGTAATCCTTGTATGAAATCATAAAACAAGAAAACATAATTTAGATCAAGACTAGTCCTTTCCTGTACCAGTCACCATTTAATCTTAAATATTGAAATTCAAAGATTTAAATTTTAATTGTAAAAATAATAATTTTAATTACAAAATTCACTAGGCTGTGCCCATTATTCCTATTGGAAAGTTATTCCTCTAAGACTTTGAAATGCTGTTCTGACATCCTGCCAGCTGTTCTTTGCAATGAATTTGTAGACTTTTGATTTTGTGCCAGCAATTCCCTTTTAGTGTGAGTAGTTCTTTCCCTCTTTGCATCTTGCTTTACCCACAGCTTAGAAAGCAACCACATCCTTTCTCAGCCTTTGTTTTACCAAGCTAAACAAGTTGATCCTTTTCAGTCTTTTGTTCCTGTGGTAACCTCTGCACTTATCTGATTATGCTGATAACCCTTCTCAGCATCAATTTTTAATTTTTGGATATATATTTTTTGCATTTCTTGCAAATGTGTGACCAGACATATATATTTCAGAGAAAGGACTTCCTATGTAGCTAGGAATACTTCCTTGCCCAGGTCATAGGGAATACATCACCTGATTCTTCTTGGGAGGTCAATTACCTTCTCCATATTTTAATAAGTTGATTAATCAGTCACAGAAGTATTATTGCAGAACTTCTTTGGGGGTAGAGGTGGATGGGTAAAGGTTAATTCCCAAGATGGTTCTTCCACCCAAATTCATCCCTCTAAATGCTCTGTGTCTGAGCCTTAGATATTAAAAAGTCTTAGTCACCTGCTCAGAGCAAATCATGCTGTTCATCTTTGTTATATGAGTTTAGACAAAGTCTACAGAGAGCACTGAGAGTAAATGAATGACTTTTATCTTGACAGATAGCAAGATTTTGAAGTGAATGATTCCATATGATCATCTTCTGCAACTGTTGTTAGAATAGCCCAACTTCTTGTGTCTTAAACATTTCAATGCTGCACTGTATTCAATGTTTTACTAAAATCAGAATAGATGAGATGAATTTCAGTTTGTTTCTATTGAGGAGAATTGAAAACCAAATTGTTATCTTTGATAAATCTATGACTATTTTCCTTTCTTTTCAGTGTACCTTCATTTCTCTTTTAGTCTTTCATCCAAATGTGTATCCAAACTGACAGGGTAATGGGCCTGTGGTCACACAGGCTGAATGTCACCATTTTGAGTTACTGTCTGCAATTGTTTTTCTTCAAAGAGATTGTTCTACTTCAGACTTGACAGGTTCATATTAAAAAACCAAAAAACCTAAGCCAAAACAAATTCTCTTCAGTCCTATGCTTTTATTTATCAGTTCTTTTAGAAATCTGTGATGAAAATCAGGTAGTGGGGAATTGAGGATGTTTAATTCTCAGCATTTTGGTTCTTTCTTGGGGACAGCAATTTCCGTTCCCCTGAGTAATTTGTCACATATTCAATGTCACACTCAAGATACTGAAAACAGAGGAAAATACAGATTAATTGTCATAAAATGGGATGGTGGCTCTAGGGGATCATTGGTCCATGTGTGCTGTGTGTTTGTACCAATGGCCTGTGCATCGTCTGCTTCCCACTGCAGAGAAGCTGCTGGATTTTAGTGTGGCTCAATATAACTGTGTTAATGCTGTGTATTTCTGGGATTACAGCTAGCTTGTTTCAAAATAAGGAGTTGTGACTTGCTGAGGACTGTTTAAAATTGCAATTAATCAAAAGAACGGTAACAAAATCCAGCATCTGAACTGAAAAGGGGGGCAAGCAGGCACATGGGAATGAAGGCATTTAGTTGAAGATTTGTAAGGCAAAGAAACAGGGAGGGCAATAGCTCAAAGATTTGGTGCTGTCAGAGGCATTTGGAGAATAAAAGCAAATTTGACCAATAAGGCAAGTGGAAGTTAAATATCAGAGAAGGAAGGTACATTAAAAAAAAGAGGTTTGTAGCCTCTAGTCTTTAAGCAGTCTCTCTAAGGAAAATGAACACATTTTTGTACTTTGGATTCTTTCTTCTCCAAAGGAATGATTTTCATGTTTTGATCTGTTAGTTCTTCCATCTCCCCCATGGCTGGGCCCAGTCTGATGGGTCTTGGCACTGTGGCTTTTTACTTCTTTCTTACTCTGCAAAAGTCAAGCATCTTTGCACCCCCAGTCTGCAAAATCAAAGTGTATGATGTTCTCTCACAAAACCTGAGGGTATTGATTCCAAAAGGTTCTGTGGTGTTACTTCTCAACCTTTTCCAATTCCTTTGTTGGGGTCAGAAGCAAGGGAGCAGGGAAGTCTTACAGCTGAGTGGGCCCTTCATCTTTTGAACTACACAGCTCTTTGCTCTGTGTCTTGGGAATGTATTTTAGACAGCTTTTAGGTTCTGCTTTGTAGCCAATAATTATATGGATATCAGTGCAATATCCTTATGGTTAAAGCAGCTTTCTTACATGACATTAAATCCTCAGGATTGTATTCATACCTGTAGTATGAAGACATTTCAATGTAAGCCTGAATTCAGTCTTCCAGCTTTGTGATTTCAATAAAAGACAGATGTGGAGCTACTGGAGACAGGCCAATCATGGGCCCTTAAGATAACCAAGGGACTGAAGCATCTCTCATATGCAGAAAGACAGAGAGCCAGGACTTTTTAGCCCATAAAAGAGAAGGCTGTGGGGTTGGGGGTTCTTATTAATGTAGGAAAATAAAGCCAGGCCCTTTTCAGGGGTGTCCAGTGAGAGGAAAAGAGGAGGAGGCTCTGTCGAAGCTTAAATAATTTATTTGTTTTGTTGCTTGGGGTTTTTTCCACTGTGAGGATGCTGAGCACTGGCACAGGTTGCCCAGGGAGATTGTGAAGTCTCCATCCTTGCAGAGGTTCAAAAGCCATCTGGCCATGGTCTCAGACAACCTGCTTTACTTGACCTTGCTGAAGTAGTAGGGTTGGACAGGACAGTCTCCAGAGATCCCTTCCAACCTCAACCACTCTGTGATTCTGTGTTGTCCTTAATGGAGAAGTTGATTCAGTCTTCTTCTTTGTAGAATACTAATCTTGTGGAATATGGCCTCTGTCAATTCTATTGTCTAGATATATTCCTCCAAGTGAATCCTTCACTTGTTTGGTTTTGTTTTACTCTGTGTGTGTGTTTGGTTTTGTTTTTTATTGAACAGTCATGAGTACCTTAAAGATAATCAAACTCTAAAGCTATTTGGTTTTAATATCATATTGGTAGGAAGGAGATTTAGTGGAAAAAAGAAGTGATTTCTTCCCTCCAGTCAGAGGAGATAGAACTGCTGCCTTATTTCGCCTTTTTGGGGCTGATGAAGTAAAATCACCCTAGCAAATAACTTGTGTAGTCAAAGCTGCCAGCTGGAATAGCTTCAGAGGATCTGGGGTTGTTGGTTTAGGACTGCTATTTGCACTTTCAGTTGTTTTAATCTTATTATATATTTGTCGAGGGATTAGAATAAGCGAGTTCCTGTCTTCACTTTTACAGCACTGTGCTGCTCCACAAGGCATTCCACCTCTTTAATGCCTGTCACCTTATTAAAAAACTACAGGAAAAATTAACCTGAGCTAATACAGAACATGGAAGGATGCCAGTTTGATCGTGGTCAGAACAGAGCTGCAGAATACAAATGTGCACTCAAAAATATGATCAGTTTGGAGCTCTTAGTGTGGTGGGGCCCTTTACCATTGTCATGTCATGTTTTATGAAAAAAGGTTTTCTTCACTCAACCTGCTCAAAGAGCATCCAGATGTTTTTGAATAAAATCCCAAACCATCAAGCTGCCACCATTCTATGAATTAATAGTTCATCACCAAGCGTTTCTCTTCTGTTTTGTTCATATTCTCATCTAGGATATGGGGCAAATGTGGGTAATGCAGGTAATTGAGGCTCCTGGAAAACTTGTAAAACCGACAGTATTGGATTAAACTGGATTAGGGGGAGAAAAAAAAGAAACATAGTGGCTGCCCAAAACATTTAAAAAGCCAGAGATGACTTTAAATGCCCCTACTCCCTCCTAACTGTTTCTGTAGAACAGAGATCATGTTAGAACAGAAGTAGCAGAAGGATGGAGTTACAATAGCTATGATTTTGCTGTAGCTTTTTCCCTCCTGAAAACACGGACACATTTTTTCTCCTTTGTAAAAAAATACATTGGCTCTAAATTAATCACAGTCTTGGCATAAGTGTTTTATTCTATGCATAAGTGTGAAGTCTGGAAAATCCCTGTAATTTGTGGCCATTTCAAACACATTAACAATCTCAAACAAATGTAGGTTGCATTATCTCATAACTTATTACATCTCTGTACCCAGGGTTTCCAGTCACCTCAAAGGTAGCAGAATTATTCTATTTATCAGCCATAATGCTGTATATTTAGAATGTTCCTAGTCTATATTTGGCTATTGCTAATGCTCAAGCCTGGTTTGCTTCCAATAAAGCTGCTAGAATTTTATATATAAAAGTGTTCTGCCTGAAAAACACTTTTTAGTTACTATTATAAATAGTGTTGAGCCACTTAATATCATGCATTTTTAATGTAGTAATAATTCTTCCAAAAGAATTGTTTTTCAAAATACTTTAACAGAGGAAAAATGGACCAGCAGCAGTTACTGTCAACAGTAGCATCTTGTATCCAAAGATCCAATCTAAATTTGCTTCCAGGACCAATTCTATATTGTTTATAGGGGGCTACTTTGCTTAAACCAAAGGATAGGTTAATGTGTCATCTGAAGAGAACTCACACTTCAGTAACAGATGAAAGGAAATTCAACAGTATGAGCAACTTTAAAGTTGTTCTATTTTATTTAATGAAAGCAATTGCAATTGGTGGCCTTGGAGCCATAGACTTCTGTATTTTCAGCTCTGTCCACTACTGAATGAATGAAACCTTTCCAGCATTTTAGGCTGTGTTCATACCATTACCTACTCCAAAAATGGTCTGATGCATAGAAACCCTGTCACCACAGAAACCCTCAAGTCCCTCAGGGTGATGATAGGTGTGAATTACCTGTGATAGGTGGGGATTACCTCCTAGACAAGTTTGACTGAACATTTTGGTCATTTCTCAGACTGAGGGTAGTGGAAAACAGTCTTTTTGCCTATAATGAAAGTATCACAGAAATGTGTTGTAGAATGGCCTGGTTGGGAGGGGCCTTAAAAGATCATCCAGTGTGAACCCTTCTGCCCTTGGCAGGGGCACCTTCCACTACCCCAGGTTGCTCCAACCTGGCCTTGGATGCTCCCAGGGATGGGGCAACCACAGCTTCTCTGGGCAACCTGTGCCAGGGCTGCATCACCCTCACAGGGAAGAATTTCTTCCTAATATTCCATCTAGCCCTGCCCTCTGTCATTGGGAAGCCATTCCCCCTTGTTCTATAACTCCATACTCTTGCAAATAGGCTCTTCATCTTCCTTTTAGACTCCCTTCAGGTACTGGAAGGCCACAGTGAGGTCACCCTGAAGCTTCTCTTCTCCAGGTTGAACAATCCCAATTCTCTCAGACTTTCCTCATAGGAGAGGTGCTCCATCCCTCTGAGCAACTTGGTGGCCTCCTCTGGACTCACTCCAACAGGTCCTTGACCTTTCTCTGCTGGGGACCAAAGGGCTGGAGGCAGCTCTGCAGGTGGGGTCTCACCAGAGCTGAGAAGAGAGGCAGAATCCCCTCCTCTGACCTGCTGCCCACGCTGCTTTTGATGTGGAAGGTGTCTGATCTTTCCTTTAAATATCTTGCTGAAGTTTTGGAAAAAGGGCTTGGTATTTGTTGCAGAGTGGTCTTTATATCATGCTTGATAGCCGTTAAGAGCTGCTAAGGTTGGCTGAGTTGCAAGCTTTTGAGAAATTATTGTTCACTCTACTTGGTAGATAATCACAAGAGCTGGAGAGCTCAGTTCCCTCTGAGTCCTGCCAGCAGAGAGCCCTGATCCAGCCAAGAGCTGGCAGGACCTTCTGGTAATTGCAGTTGTATGATTGTGGCCCAGACCAAAATTGAGGCTGGGGCTGGAACTGAGGACAGAGGATTGGGAGGAAAAAAAAAAGCAACAAATGAACACAGTGCCTGGTCTTGGACCAGGGTGCAAGGAAGAGGAGGGTCCCTAATTTCAGCACAGAAGGTTTAGAAATGTGTCCTATACGTGGGTGGCATTGAAGGCAGCACCTTGTCTGTGGCAGCTTGTTTCACAGTGCCACTAAAAACATATTCGAGGAGTGTAAGAAACTAAGAGAAGTGAACAAATAAGTATCAAAGATGAGCATAAATAGACAGCTTAACTAATTGCATGATGCAACAATACAGCAATTAAACAGAAGTAACACAATGGAAGATAATAGATAAAATATTTGATACCTCAGCAATCTAATAGCTTCTTTCTTCTCCTACTTTTACCTGGAGTAAAGATGCTTTGTTTCAGAGAGACTCTAGCAAGGCTGAAGATTGTACAGGCTTTTGTATTGCAGCAGTATTTAAAAAGCCCAGAAAATAACTCATCAGTGTTAAAATTTGGCAGTGTTCCCATTGTGGGTGAATTTAAGTGCCAGAATTCTTGAATGAAGGACTAAAGGAGAACTGAAAGTCTCTGGTGAAAATACTATGTCAAGATTGCTCCCAGTGTTTGTACAGCAGAAAGGTAACTATGGTGTTCATGGTTGAAGGATCAGGTGCCCAAATGAAAGCAATATGGATTGGTTTGCACCTCCCTGTCTTTCAAAACCTCTTTTTCTCTCTGTTTTTATTTTGTCCTCACCAATGCTTGTCCCTTTTTCCTTACCTTCTCTTGAGGTCCAGTTCCTATTCTCAGAAATGTTTTCAGATTTCACTCTGATTTAAAATACATAAACCCCTGAGAGAGGGACCAGACCCAGTCTCTTGTTTTCACTGAACCAGCATGCAGAAACTCACTGCTTTTTGTGTTCTTATAAACCTGGACTTTGCTGGCTGAAGACTGGCTCTGTTTCCAGAGAAATGCCTCCCCTGACCACTGTGGTAGTGGCTTGGGGGGATATGTCCTTCTCAGGGAACTGGATTTGAAGGCCTCTAAACTTTGTCTTTAACCACTGCTCAGTGTGATAAAGAAACCCAGGAGGTACACTGGTGTTGCTGGACATTACTTTAGTTTTTTTTTCCTAACCATGTGGCCAGTAATAGTTTGTACTCCAAATGTGCAATCCTAAAATCTGTCCCCAAAGAGCTCACTTTGCGAGGAATTTCAAATGCAAAGAATCATGCTGAGACACTGCAGGTTTATCTGGTTGTGGAGGACAATGTTTTGATTAGTACAAGGAGAGGGGATTGATTTCAGTGGGTACATTTGATATCATCCTCCCTGCTTATCACTCAGAGTCTCACATGTCCTGCTGTGGTTTCTCTGTTCAACGACTGAAGAAATACGCTGAGCTCAGCTGAGTTGTTAAAAGCTGGAAGCCTGGTGTCATTTGAGGTGTACCAGGGCTAGCAGATGTGTTCTCTAAGGCTGGGAGATCTGTGCCTTTCTGGAAGGAGCAGCTGAGCACCAGGCAGGATACCCTGTCCTCTGCATCCCACAGCCACTGCCTGCTGATGCAGGAAGAGGTACAAACAGTGTGGGTTTCCCTCAGCACACAAAAATGTTTGGTTTTGCCACGTGTATGATCCATGCAAAATGCATAAGGTAGTTCTGCATTAGTACTACAGCACTAACTCATGCTAAACACCGGGTATAGTCCAGCTTTTAAAGGAATATCTCATTAGGTCCATCACGCTGATCTATTCAGTAACAACTCCTGTGCTCAAGGAAACAAATATTGAACTCTTACTAAATTCAAACCATAAATATTTCATGTCACTGAGGTTTTAAGAATTCCAAAGGGAAGTTTGAAAACAGATTTGCTTAATATTTACTTAAAAATCCCCGAACACTTCTCTCCCTTCAGCACCTAGTGCAAATAATAAATTATACACGTGCATATGTACCTTATTGCTTGAGACTACCCAAGTATCCTTTCCAGTAGTGCTTTAAACCCTGCCGTGGCCATTTGAGCCCAGATATTGCTGACATTGTATGAACCAATTAAGATACTTGCCAAAAATCATGAAGTCCCTGATGTAACAGTGAGCAGAACCCAGCTCCACTGACTTCCTGCTTTTATGGCATGAGATCAACTGCTTCTGTCTCCGTCTCGCTTTTGTCTTGTCCTGATTTCTAAAGCCCCAGTTTAGCTCCAGGGTACTTTTTTTCCCCTTCTTGATACTGCATGAGTGCCACTGCTTCTCAGGCCTTCCTCTGGGCTTCTGATCATAATCTGCCCCACCTCATACATTGCATTTCCCTTTTTCTTTGCTTCCCCTTCCAAGTACTCTCAGATGCCGTAGATCAGAGGTGAGCTTGTTGCACTGGTGAATCTGACAGAGCTACCAGAGCAGTGTTGAAGCTGGGCATACAGGTCCTGAACTGGACAGCTGTGATCAGTGGCTTTCCATCATCATCTTAATACCTTGGCCACTGTTTCACCCCGAGGTGTGCCTGTCAGCCTGTACAACACAGGACATTTTTCATGCCATGCTGCCAAATCCTTTTTAATACTGTGTGTGACATGACAGTTCTTGTATTTCCTAAAGTCTGTTCAGCACTGCCTCATTCTCTGCTGCTGTACCCATCCAGGGAATGAGTTGAGAGATGTTGCTGACTGCTCCCATCTCATCTCCCTCCTGCTCTGCTCCTTGCAACCCCTCCAGCTGCCTGGAGCTAGTCCTGTTCTCCAGCAGCAATAACAGCAGTGAGTGCTAGAGCCTGAGGAGCCATGAAGAAGGATGCAGGAGCTGCTGCTGCTGTCTGTATGTAGATAGGGAGGTGGACTTGGAGCAGAGACCTCATACAGCAGTGCCTCATCCCTTTCTTAAAGTCTCTCTGGGTTGTAAAAACCATTATTGCTTTTCCTTCTCTGGACCCCTCCAGGCAGTGTTGTCTGTGTTTTTGTTTTAACTTGGTTGCTCACAGCATCTTATGGCTATTGCAATCTCCACCTTTCAGACTGAACTCTTACTCCTCTCAGGGTCTGACCTTGTGTGCAAATTCAGTCTTGCAAAGAAGAATCTGGAATTATTATGTAGGAAATCAGGATTACAGAAGAGTGTGTAAGATCTTGTGGCAGGGAAAATGATTTTCTTCTGCAAAATCTCTGAAGTTTCCCACTCTCACTTATTTTCTTGCTAGATTTTGTACACTCACATGCACAAACTCCCAAGCATCAGTGCCTGATGGTCACTAGTGACCAGGATCACTTGTGTGCAATGCTTTGGGCCAAGGGACATTGGCTGTCATGGCTCACAGGCCCATTCAGTTGTGACAAGAGGCTGATCTGGGACTTGTCATTGATCCCCATTAGCCATGGGTGCTGTTTGGGATCTTTTGTATCATTGTTTCATTTCACCTTTTATAGTCTTCAGTAAAATTCTTTAATTTCACAGTTCCCTTCTATTCCCCACTGTGCATCTTATGGCTCCAGTTTTCTTCTCCATCTTCTTGACACTTTATTTTAGGTTATTTCCCTTCTCTTCATTCATATGGACTAAAACCTCATATAGGGTCCTCTGTAGCAATTAATGCATTATTTTCCTGTTATTCCTTATTTGTACTTTCTTTGTGTGTTTGCACATATGCACACACTTAGAGTCATACTGCCTTTATACTGATCCTAAATATATATTTTTTTTGCAAATCTCTGCATGCAAAAGGAAAGAAAGTAAATGGGTGCAAGTCAAATACCATGGATTACAGAGAGGAAAAATTCAGGTTAGTTACATGTAATGAACTCAAACTATTGATAAAGTGTTCACAAGAAAATGAGGAAGATAAATTGTTGCTGGGGCTTCTTTTGCATAGAATTATTATCAGATTATTTTGGTACATTATCAGGTACTACTTGGAAGCGTACAGTTGGAATCCAATTCTCTGTGCTGTTCTGATAACCTTGTTAAATATGACTGAGATTGTAAAGTACAGTAAAGGACATAAAGTGGCTGGAATGTAGATTCTAAGTCAACAGAGAGAAAACCCCGAAGTTTTGTGTGTCTGTTAGGGTTGGGAGCAAGGAGGGTGTGGAATCCCACTGTGTGCCAGCACCCTGCAGAGAAACACAAATAGAAACCAAAATCATTTAGCAGAGAGTGTAAGTCAGGGTCAAATGCTGCTCCTGGTTCTGCTGAGTAAGGAAATCAATGGGACATGTCCTGAGGTCAGATAATATCAGCAGAATCTGCAGTATTAACATTTTGCCCATCATATACGTGACTATAGGTTATAAATAGTCCAAGAACAGCACAGTTTGGGCAGAAGGATTTTTGTAATAGGATTTGAAGTAAAAATCTTCTAAGCTCAGAAATGCCTGATGAGAATTAACAAACAAAATGAAATATTTTCCTGCCCTACTTTCCTTGCTTAGCCATTCCTGTGCAGACACATGAAATACAGAAAGCTGTGGAGCAGAATACTGGTCTTATTAAAAAATCCTCACATATTCAGTATGTTTTATGGGGTCTGTGCTCCAATCCCCTCCTGCCTCCTTTATGGCTCTCAGCTGCTCTTTAAAATAGTTGAAGGAGTTTAATTTTCTATGTGCCTGCATGAGATTTGGCAGGTGTATCAGAACTGTAGGCAAAGACCTGCAACTGGAAGTGGAACTGCAAGGGGGGTAAGAGTAGAAGGTTCTTAGGTATTTGCCCATGTTGCTCAGCAAAGCCTTTCCCATTTGTGCTAAAATCTGCCTGGATTCTGTGATGGAGATTTTCCTCAAGAGGGCTAAAGAGGGGAAGAGGAGACTGAGGGCAAACCTCACAGGCAGTCTACAATTTCTTCATGGGGGACAGGCACTGCTCTCTGCTCTCTGGTGACCAGTGACAGGAGGGGAGGTTTAGGAAAAGGTTCTTCACAGAGGGAGTGGTTGGGCACTGAACAGGCTCCCCAGGGAATGGTCATGGCACCAAACCTGCCAGAATTCAAGGAGTGTTTGGACAGAGCTCTTAGGCACAGGGTGGGATTATTGGGGTGTCCTGTTCAGGGTCAGGAGTTAGACTTCAGTGATCCTTACGGGTCCCTTCCAGCTCAGGATATTCCATGATTCTATTTGTCCTTGGGGTCAAGTTTCTTCCTTCCCCCCATATAGAGAATTGCAAATCTAAACGGTGACTAATGCTGAGCCTCCCATAAAAGGCTGGAACCAGACATGCAGAGGTTCACTCCACGCCGTATCTGGCTTGTCTGTCATGGCAGGCGTGGTGAGTACACCCTATACCCAACCTGTGTTTGTGCTGGTGAACTCCAGAAGTCCAGAGCACCACCTTCATTGTTCCTTTGGTTGCTCATCCATTCTACAGCAAGAAATTTCCATGATACATAGGCAGATCTCCCTTTTCTGACTTGGTGGTGGCTGAGCCTCTGGCTGCAGAAAGCTTGGGACTTTTGTCTGACTGCACCAGCCAGGGATAGAGGTCATGATTTGCTTCACTTCTATGGTTTAAAAAGCATAGCTGTAATGATTTAATTTCCTGGCAAAGTTGACATTGACTTTGTCCAACATCAAGAAAAGAGCAATCAAGCAGTTAATTCTAAAATATAACCTTGAAAGGGAAAGTCATCACTACACTTTTAAGTCTGATTAAGTAGAACTTGTTCTATTAATTTGAGAAATTTAGGGCAGCTCTGTATTACTCCGTATAAGAGCATTTTGGGTCTGATTTTAGATTGAGAAAATCTGTCCATCACTTCTGTGCTGCTTTACATACTTAACTTCAGGAGCAAGTTGTAGCTTGGCGCTGTGTAAGAATATCTTGGTGGTTTGAAACAGAGCCTTGTAGTTCAGAGCTAACCTCCCATACAGCTTTGGAGTAGAGATGTGGAGAGAGTAGGAAGAAATTCTTCCCTGTGAGGGTGGTGAGGCTCTGGCACAGGTTGCCCAGAGAAGCTGTGACTGCCTCATCCCTGGAAGTGTCTAAGGCTGGGTTGGACGGGGCTTGAAGCAACCTGGGCTAGTGGAAGGTGGCAGGGGCTAGAATGAGATGGAGCTTTAAAGCCACTTCCAACCCAAACCATTCTAAGAGTCACAGAGAAAGAAAGGACAGAACTGTGACTCAGCTGCTGGAAAAAATTTTGAGCAACAAGAACATAGCTTAGGTGTATCCACTGCATGATCCAAGCATCTTCCAGTTGTGCATCTTAGATTTCTACCTGTGTCTTGGGCTGCCTGGAGTGGCTGCAGTGAATGTATATTGGAAGGCATTCCTGTCTAGGGAATATGCACAAAACCCTTAAGTCACATTTAAATTGTCCCAAGGGACTGAAGTTGCAGGTAGGTCTGCTTTGGTGAGAGAATGCACCTGATATTACAGCCCGGTCATATGTTAATAGGTTAATGCCTGCTTCAACTGGTGTTTTGAAAATACCAGGAAGCAGAGTGGTAGCAGGTGTAAGACTAGTGACTCTGGGCTGGGTGCTCTCTCCCTCTCTCAGTGAAAGGTCTGCAACATTTTAGAAGAAGTGTTGAGGATGGATTAGGCAGGCTTGTAAAAGGAAGTTGCAGGGAAAGTATCTGTGAATAACAAAAGCATGAGTTAACCATTTGGTACAAGGGGTAATCCTGTTACTACCTTAGCAGGGCAGCTGCTGAGGAAAGGGGATTTTCACATCGTTGTTTTGTGTCTCTGAACTGAATATGATTGCCCAAATACAGGGCTCAATAAATTAAGCATTGAAATCAAAACTTAAAATACGCTTCTATGACTTAAGTTTATCATTCTGTGGCTTGATGTACTTTCATGGATTAGGAGAATTCATGGAGATGCTATTAGGAAATGCAACAAACCTGGAAAAGTCATTAGTGAGCAGAAGAGCGAGAAAGAAAAGTGCAAATGAAGGAGGAGAGAACCTCAACCTCCCAAAAAGCAAAATCTGATCCAGCACAAGGCGTGCAGCTTACAGTTAGGGCTTTGACAGTCAATACTTCTAATGGCCTCAAAGACAAACTCAGGTCATCAGTAAAATTGTGATTTCAAACCTACAGGATTGCCAGTTCCTTGTTAGATCCAGGCAGATTCAGGTTGAGGTTGTTAACTTCTAAGAGACACTTAGGAGTAAGCAGGGAGGATAAACAAAGCTAAGAGAGGTAACTCAGCATGTGTTTGCAAGAGAGGGAATCCACAGTACTTGGGTACTTGTGTACTTTAATAATACAAACCTGATCTCTTTTCTCTATTGAACAGAGGCATGGGCAGGCTCTAAAGAACATGCCTTTGGTCTTTCTCAGCAGTGAAGAAGGTGACTGTTCCTCATATTACTCCTTGCCTGTACTTTTGATTCTTGCCCTCTATTTTTATACCTAGGTCTCCATTTCCATTGGTTCTGTGCCACTGTTTGGTGCTTAGCTTCCTACTTTATCTGAATTGTGTAGACAAAAATGAAGGGAAAAGGAGCTATCAGCATACCTTATCAGCATCATTTTGGAACAGAGTGTATTTCTTGTACAGCCACAAGGACAAATGCAAAGCTCCTAGGAGGCTGAGGGGAGAGAAATGTGGAAAAGCAACAGAAAGGGAGAAAGTGAGTGGACATCCTGTGGCTTATGATGAAGGCACATCTTAGGGAATTGAGCACAGCAGTTAGAACTCCTTAAAGCAGAAAACTAAATTGAGTCTTCAGTTTCCAGGCAATTGTCTACTCGTTTATGATTTCATATGTACATATTCAGTTAAACATTCAGATAATTTCAGGAGGGTCAGAGTTACCTTGTAACCTTATCCCAGTTCTCAGACTCTAAAGAGGGGCATGAAACACATGGGAATATAAGTATGGAGTAAGGCAGTAGCCAGAGCTGAGAAACAAATTAGATTATAATCACCTGTTTGCCTCCAGTGTGTCTCATGACCAGTTCACTGAGCTGAAATTTAGTGGTGATTGCTTGAGCTGGAGAATCACAGCCTGCATGGAAGAGTGGTAAAGACTGTGTCCCTGAAGAGAGACAATGGTGATGAAGGAAAACACACCAACAAAAACCTTCAAGAAAGTACTTGGCAGTAAAATACCACTTACAGGCTTGGTGGTGACTTTGGAAAGGTGAAAGTTATTTTGTTGGTGTCTAAGTTGTTAATGTCCTTCCATTCAGAATGTGACATTATGTGCAATAAATTACAAAAGCATTTTTAAGTCATCAGAAAAATATAGCAGAAGACAGAATGAGTCAGACATATCAATCCTTAAAATTTAGACTAGAAGTGAGAAATAATTGAATGTACTCTGGCGATCAGGAGAAGAAAATAATTTTTTTCTGTGTATCTTTGTGGTTTATCTCAATTGAAATTTATAACACCAATCCCTCTCCATACCCATCTCCAATTTCTTTACATGCCATTTTCTAGAACAAGCAAGTGCATTACTGCAAAGAAATTGTGACCTAAATACAAACAGGATTTTTCCTGGCTGTTTAGCAGCCTTGGTTCCCATAACAGCAATGTTTTAAATAGCTTGGCTTCAGATGCTTGTGATACAAAAAGAAGTTCTCACCAGTTAGATTCCTACCAATGGGAAAATGGATTTAAGGAAAGACACGAAAGAACAGAGCCAATCCAACTGAGCAATTTGGCACAGAACCTGTCTATTTCAAACATGGGAGAGGCAGGTTCCAAATGAAAAGATGACTGGTCAACAAATAATTCAAGTGTGGAAGATGACTGGGACATAGGAGCAAAGAAGTTGGGTATAGAAATAAGTAGTTCACATTCCCTCAGGGAGGCGTTTTGCAGCATTTTTAGGAAAAGTGGGAATCCCACATCCCCAAGAAATTCCATACAGAAGGCAGACCATAGCCTGCCTTTATGTTGCCATATCTCTAGGCAGTATCTTCCTGCTCAGATAGTCCTTGAGGCATGGGAATTCACCAGAAAACACCCTGTACAGTCTCCTTCAGAGAACAGTGGAGGGGGGACCTCACTGAAGTAAGCAGGGTTGCAGAAGATTGCAGGAATCCTGAGAGCATGAAGTGAAAGATGGGGTTGAACTGAAGAAGTAGTGTGAGCCCCCCCTTAAAATACCAAAATATCTTTTTTCCATAGACCTCATAAATACCCATGGACTAGAAGATGGTGCTACTCGCCCACATCACAGGAAAAAACTGTGTATAAGAAACTGCACAAACTCATCATTCCCTTACAATTTATTGGTATTGTTTTCCACTTCGGTTGATGTAATCTGGCCTAGGACTGATGCATGTTCCTTTCTCTGGACTTGATTTAATTCTAAGTAAGGCAGACAAATTGCAGGCACCAAATACAAGCAGGCACATAGAGGAAATCTAGTTTTTTCTAGGGAATGACACCACTTACCTGTTTGTTAATGTCTAAACTATGGATTTTGTGGACTTGTCTCCATATTTTCTGCACACAGTTTTATCAGTAGGCTGAAACGGTGTTGTTTTTTTATACAGGATTCAAGCAAACTCATTGCTACTAAAATTCTGTGCAGAAACCTGAAGTCCAGTGCTTGGAACTGGTGTCTTCCCACCAGTTTAGAAAGGAGTTACATCATGACACTGAGTCATTGAATCTAATGTTTGAGGGATATGAGTTACTGAAAGTGAAATTATTTACAAAGAAGTGAAATGTCTTTTCAGATGTCAAAACACCTTGGAGTTCTTCAGTTTACATGTTGTACTTTCACATCTTTCTTGTTTCTGGTACGTCTTTCTCTCTTTTTTTGCTGTATGAGACTCAGAAATAGCCAGAGGAGGGACTTTGCATAGTGTTCTGCAATTAAGCAAATTGAACATAAATTTATTGCTGCCCAAGCAAGTTTATGAGATCCTTGTCACAACTTTATAGAAAAAAATTGCTTGTATAAGTGTGATTTGAAGTGGATGAACTTTTCAAGGGCCTAAATATGTACAGAACTGTATCTGTATATAATTGTATCATTACCAAGAGAAAAATCTGCACAGACATGTTTCTGTGGCACTGCATCAGGCTGCTGCTAATTCAGACATATCTATATGTAGAACTGCTTCAAGGAAGACTTGCAGAGAAATGTGAGGATTTTCCATACTAAAATAGTTCTATTACTATGGCTGCTGGTGTAGATACGTATCAATGTATAACTATCTTGAAATATACTTGATTTTCTTGCGCAGGACTTGATAAAATCAGTATTCTTTGCTTCACCTGTATGTTTGTACTTGTACCATTTAATTTAGCCAAGCTAATTAAAGCAGTGCAGTTTTTGTATGTCAGCAAATACCAGAGGCCTGTGTATATAGACACTGTACAGGCAGTATCCAATCACTCCAGGGGTTATCAGGTTTATCAGCTGTTTTTGCTGCAGGGATGAATTCTGATTCTCTTGCTTGTGTGCATTGTTCTGAACTCAATGGGCACATTTTTCTTTGGTGAGATTTGAAGGTGTTTCAAAATTTAAATGCTTAGGTGAAATTTCAAGAAATTACTGAAAAGGAAAACTCTGGAAAAAAGAAAACTAGGAAGCCCCTAAGCCTTGATTCAATTGAAACTGAAATTACATTTTTCTGTGTTTCAATTTTTGTCTATTACTAGAAAAATCAATATTACTACAGACCAGATCCTGAAGTGTTTTCTCAATTGAAGTTTTTCCTGAATTAAAAATCATGGTCTGCAGGACTGACTCAGCATTAACACTGAAGCTGATAGAAATAACTAAAATTATTATGACCATTGATGAATTTTATATAGATTTTAAAGGACTAGGGGAACATTTAATCAGAACAGAACACATTTTGGTATATCACTTATCCACTCTGTAGTCAGCATTAACTTCATAAAGCAAGCATTTTTGAGGAAGACTGTGACATTTGTGCAATGTTACTGTAATTAAGCCAAGCTATAGTATCAATTTATACAATGATTATCAGAGTAATAATTATTTAAGTTTATAAAACCTAAAAAAAGGAAATAAACCAGAGAATCCTAGATCTTAAAATTCTGGAAACAGGAGAAAAATTTTCTTAAGAACCTGAGGTTTAGTGACATCTTTGATGGGAATGAAAATATTATGGAACATGTGTGTATCGTCTCTGTTGGGTTTTATGTTCCGTGGTGTTTTACAAAACTTTGGCTGTGCAGAGTCTTAGCTGCCCACTGAGACACGGGGTGTGAGGAAAGATGAACTGAGGTCATGTGTAAATAGTGAGGTGGGTGAGGGTTTGAGGGGTCATCAGCCCTTCCTTGTTGAAATACACTAGAGCAGAGCCTGAATGTCCATCACTAGTAACTCACTGAGGTCCAGAAACAGTGTGAAATCTTCCTTGCTTGTATTAAACCCCCTGGATGTGTGATCAGTGAGTTTCATTCAAACACTGGGTAAAATCAACTTGTGGCTAGAAAGCTCTTGCCTACAGAGACGTGTTTTATTCTCCCACCACCTCCTACCCATGGGCATATTCCATTTCCTGGAGAGTCTTCATTAACATCTTCTTTAAGGCAGGGCCTTAGATGTTGCCAGTGTTGCTGGGGCTTTTGGCCTTTTACTGTTGTTTTGTAGGTTTGTTAGAGAACTTTGTGGGTGTACACCTGGAGGTGTGGGGCAGAGGTGATCTGTGGACTGTCTGGGTGAAATCACTGTGTGATTATTTGGAAAACTGAGGGTGTCTCTCTTCAGGTTTCTGTCTTACATGTTGGCTGCAAGTTGCTTTGACACATGGCTGTACAGTCCAAGTATGTTAGTGCTGCTGTAACTTTTATTTTTATTGCATTCAGCAGGGTATTGGGTTCTTTGATGGGTGGGGTTTTCATTCTTTCTTTTGTTGGTTAGGTTTTCATGGGTTTTTTTGATGTTGGACTTTTTTTGTTTGGTTGGGGTTTTTTTTTGTTTGTTTGTGAGACTGTCAAGGTATTTTGTTCCGTGACTATTGAGATCTTGAAGGTGGGTACCTAGCCAAAAAATTGAAGTTAATTTTTTTCTAAGTGTTTGGCTCCTGGCAACTGGTTGAAATAGGCATTTTTCCAGGTGTTCTAGGCACTTGGCATCTCTATCTGCTCATGTTGGTCTGCACAGACCTACATTTATCCTACTTAAAAATATTAAACAGGGTTGGGTGATTTGACAGCAGTAATTGCAGACACTGGGATACTGGGCATATTAGAATAAATATGAGAACAAATATTTGGGCCACAAAAATGGGTGGAGAATAAAGGAACCACCAGCCACAATGGGGTAATGTTGTCTCTTTTGGTAGAGGTGGCCTCAGATAAAAGCTGATAGATGGTAGTAGTTCTTAGTGGTGCTGAGTCAGAATGAGGGCAGTTGTGCTCCAGGGTTTGTGCATCAGATACATTAGAGCAAAAACTTCAGATATTTATAGTGTTCTCAAAAATCAACCAACATGGTGAGGGGTGCCCAGGCCAACAAAGGGCAATGAAAGAGGTTTTAGCTGAATGTTGGGGTCACCCCCTCCCCTTGATAGACCAGCCCAATCCAGAGAGGATTTTTTTGGATGTTCAAAAAGACTTTGGGGGGAAAGAAAAGGAAAAAACCAACAGGGAAAGAAACACTTGTAGAGAAATAGTTTCTGCATTGGGTAGTAGGTACAACATAGTTGCACAGCTGGAGGACTACAGCCTGTGGTTTGTCTTGTTAAATCTCTCAGCTTTGTGACTCAGGTGGTGTACGAATGAGAGCCTAAGTTTATTATCTTTGCTGGGACTTGTGACATTGGGGAAAAACTCATTGCAGGTGCAGCATCCTCACCCCCACTGCTGAGTTTGTTCAATTTCATGACCGTTTTTTGTCAGTTCTCTGTCACAAGGGTAGAGGAGGAAAAAACTGTAACTGGAAAACAGATCATGTTCCATCTTCTCTGCAGCTGCACCTGATCACCTTGAGCCTGTGTATTGCATTGGATGAGAAACTGAGGCTCACCCTAAATGCTCATAACTCATGGGTGTGACTTGCAGAATTGTCTCAGCCGAGCGGAGGTGGGTGGAAGCAGCGCAGAGGTGCCCACGGAGGCTGGGCAGGGGGATAGTGCTGCAGCAAGAATGAATCTCCGAGGGAGCAGAGGGGCAGGTCTCCAAGAAAGAGGTCGTCAAACCCACTGCAGCAACACACAAACGGCACCAGACCTGGCTGGAAGCCCATTTTGTTCGGAGCTCTGCGCTGATTTAACCCTTTCAAGCGGACGTACTTCAGCGCTGCAGCAGCAGGTCCACAAGTGAATGAATGCAGTTGTCAGCTCCCCCAGCCGCCGCTCCGCGCCCCTAAAGCTTCAGCAGCGAAGCCAGGGCGGAGACAAGGAGCGGCGAGGACGGCACAGCAGCCGCGCCCCTCCAGGCTCCGCGGCCAGAGCCTGCGGCCACGGGCGCCGAGGGTCGCGGAGCTCCGCGGGGCCGCGACACGTGGGCGCGGGCGGGGCGCGGGGGCGGTGCCGCCGTGCCGCTGTTCCCGGCCCAGGTGCTGAACCGGCGCCAGCCGCGGCTTAGCGTCCACCCCCGCCTCCTCCCGCGCAGCAGCTGGAGCAGGAGAAAGCGGATCCGGCAAGTCCCGGTCCCTCCTCCTTCCTCCTCCTCCTCATCCTCCCGAGAGCCGCCGGAGGGAGAGAGGTCGGAGCCGCCGCTTCGCGCAGCCGGCGAGCATGGACCGGGCGGCGGCGGGGCCGGAGGCGGCCGGCGGCTGCTGCTCGCCGCTTGCATGAGGCGGCCGGGCGGCGGCGGGGAGTGAGGCCGGGCCGGGGCCGGTCTCGGCGGCTCCGGGCTCCGGCTGCTCCCGCACCCACCCCCCCGCCCCGGCCATGGCGGCGGCTGCTCGGCGGAGCCGCGGCGGGGCGGCGGTGCTGGGCCCGCTGCTGCTGCTGGGGCTGTGCGCCGGGCGGGCGGCGGGCGGGCCGCTCCGCTACTCGGTGCGGGAGGAGCTGCCGCACGGCGCCTTCGTGGGCAGCGTGGCGAGCGACCTGGGCGTGGATCCGCGGCGGCTGGCGGCGAGGGGAGCGCGGATCACCTCGGGCAGCGGCCGGCAGTACCTGGAGTTGGAGCTGGGCCGCGGGGCGCTGCTGGTGCGGGAGCGTATGGACCGCGAGGCGCTCTGCGAGCTGAGCCCCTCCTGCTTCCTCAGCCTGGAGTTGGTCATCGAGCAGCCCATTGAGGTGCACAACGTGGAGGTGGAGGTGCTGGACATCAATGACAACGCGCCGCGGTTCCCCCGCCAGGATTACCGGCTGGAGATCAGTGAGTCTGCCGTGCCCGGGGCCCGTTTCCACATTGAAAGTGCCCAGGACCCTGATGTGGGCACCAACTCTGTGCAGAACTATCTGCTCAGCCCCAGTCGCCACTTTGCCCTGGACCTTAAAGGCTTCCAGAGTGGCAGCAAACTCCTGGAGCTGGTGCTGCAGCAGCCACTGGACCGGGAGCAGACTGCCCTGCAGCAGCTGGTGCTGACTGCTGTGGATGGTGGGGATCCCCCCAAGTCTGGTACGGCCCAGATCTCTGTGCGAGTTGTGGATACCAATGACAACCCACCTGCCTTCGACCGCTCCACCTACACCGTGAGCCTTCTGGAGAACTCCCTGCCTGGCACGCTAGTGGTCAAACTCAATGCCTCAGACCCTGATGAGGGCTCTAATGGGGATGTGATCTATTCCTTCGGCAGCTACACCCCCCAGAAGGTGAGACAGCTCTTTAGCGTGGACCCACATTCAGGGGAGGTGCGGGTTAATGGCACTTTGGACTATGAGGAGGCATCCTCCTATGAGATCTATGTACAAGCCACTGATCAGGGCCCTGTCTCTATGGCTGGGCACTGCAAGGTGCTGGTCAACATTGTGGATGCCAATGATAATGTTCCCGAAGTGGAGCTGACCTCCCTGTACAGCCCAGTGCCAGAGGATGCAAGGTCAGGAACTGTGGTGGCCCTGATGAGTGTCACTGACCAGGACTCGGGGCTGAACAAGCAGGTGAGCCTGCGCATTCCACCCGGCCTCCCCTTCACTCTCAACTCCTTCAAGAACTCCTACACCTTGGTCACCCAGGGCAAACTGGACCACGAGAAAGCAGCAGCCTACAACATCACAGTTACTGCTACTGATTCTGGGAGCCCCCCTCTGTCCTCCCAGAAGGTGATCCATGTGGAGGTCTCCGACATCAATGACAATCCTCCACGCTTCGAGGAACCTGTGTACTCAGTTTACATCCCTGAGAACAACCCCCTTGGAGCCTTCCTGTGCACTATTAAAGCCACTGACCCAGATGTTGCCAAAAATGCCTATGTGTCCTATTCTCTAGTAGATGGAGAGATTGAAGGGCTACCGGTTGCTTCCTATGTCTCCATTAAATCCGATAGTGGCAACATGTATGCTGTCAGGTCCTTTGACTATGAGACACTAAGGGAGTTCCAGGTGATTGTCCAGGCTCAGGATGCTGGGATCCCACCACTGAGCAGCACTGTCACTGTCTACATCTACGTGGTAGATGAGAATGACCATGCTCCACAGATTCTGTATCCTACCTCAACCAACACTTCAGCAGCCCTGGAGATGATCCCACGCTCGGCATATGCTGGATATTTGGTAACCAAAATTATAGCCATTGACGGGGACTCAGGACAAAATGCCTGGTTGTTCTTCTATCTGGTGCAAACCTCAGATCCAGGTTTGTTCAGGATAGAGCTCCACACTGGGGAGATTAGGACTACTCGCAAACTGGGGGAGGACAGCACACCTACTTTCAACCTGACGGTGGAAGTGAGAGACAATGGAGAGCCATCGATGTCCTCATCAGTAGCCATCACTATTGCTGTGGTGGACAGAGTTTCCAAAATCATCCCTGATAGAAGAAGACACTTTAAAAGTCCAAGCAATTACTCAGAGGTCACTCTTTATCTCATTATCGCTTTGAGCGCCATCTCCTTCGTTTTCCTTTTCACAATCATTGGGCTGACTATTATCAAGTGCTACAGATACAGTCTGTATGGGAGCTCCTGCTGTGCAGGGTGCTGTACAGTCAGAGAACGGAGCCCTGCTGATCTGTACAAGCAGGCCAACAACAACATTGATGCTAGACTGCCCCAAGGTTTAAAAGTACAGCCCCATTTCATTGAAGTGAGGGGCAATGGGTCTCTCACTAAGACCTACTGTTATAAGGCATGCCTGACTGCAGGATCAGGAAGTGACACTTTCATGTTTTACAATACCTGTGGCCCAACAGGAACTACTGGTCCCTCTGCAGTGGTGGCTGAGAGGCATCTGACAGGACAGAGTGGGCAGAGTGCACAAAACCTGATCATACTTAGAAATGACTCCATTACTCCTAATGAGGTGAGGCTCCCTTGGTAAATGGTCTGCACAGAGCTCTGAGCAAATCTTTACTCAAGCAGAGGGTCCAACTGGAAAACTCAGATGAAGCATATTCCCTTAGGGGTTTGCTGACACTCAGCTATGAAACTTGGTTGTCGTGAATCTAATCTATGCCATGCATTTTGTTTCTAGGTAAATACTGAGACTTTCAGGGTCCATTTGGTAAGTTCAGTATATGCGTCTGTTGCTCAAGATTCACCTCATTTTTGCAGCATATGCTGTATTGAGTATTGCATCCTTCCCTTTTCTCTTACAGGTCTAAAATTGCCTGCTGCTACAGTCTGCTAGGGAATGACACATCTAGTCTTACAGTTTTGATGGTAAAACTCATATTGCAGGAGAAAAAATAATCACTGATTAGCCTTGAAATCAAAAGGTTACTTTAAGGCAGTTCTGGATGTTTGCTGCTTTGCTGTCTTCATACCTAAGTAAATCTGTTGAATTTAGCAAAGCATATTATTGCAGTGATCTTACTAATGTGAGCATATTTTAAGTTGTCTGAAAACTGCAATCCCTCCTTTGATAATGTTTGTTCTACCCAGTGCTGCATTTTTTGCTTTCTGGCCTGTGACAACCCAGTGACATCTTTGCAGAGAATTACAGCAAGTCACCATCATTAAGTTGCAGAGTGGCAACTTCTAACCTGCTGGGTTGCTATTGAAAATTGTTTAATACTTATGGTTCCACCAGCCATATATTAACCTTTGCAATATTTTCCCACAGAGAAGAATTAATGGCTGCTTTATGCTGGCTTGCAGGAAGCCTGCAGTTGGTGTGTAGTTTGCATGATCTGTGCAGTTTGCTTTTTACTCATGTTGGGACTGAACTCAGAAGCACCCGCAGGAGAGACTAATTCTGGTGCACAAACGAAAATATTGCAATTACTGTGTGTTGTTTGTATCCCATAATTGTGGCAGGCATAAGATCAGTTTGTGCCCCAGATGTGGGAAAGTTAGGGGAACAACTGGTGGGATAGAAAGGAGCCTTATTTGTGTATTCTTGCCACAGAAATAGAACTCGTTTATTTCTTCCTTTATACTTTTTCACATATGAAG
Organism: Aphelocoma coerulescens; assembly: GCF_041296385.1. NCBI lineage: Eukaryota > Metazoa > Chordata > Aves > Passeriformes > Corvidae > Aphelocoma > Aphelocoma coerulescens. The sequence goes on from NC_091027.1 coordinate 16,916,778, forward strand.
ATGTTAGCATCTTTTGCAACTGTTTTTTTGTTGAGCAGAGATGCCCATATCTTAAGAGCCAGCAAGTCTTCCATAAAAATGCTTTTAGAGAGTAATGATCATCCATTCAACATTAATCCATTTAAAATGAATGCACTGTTTTTCTGTAAATCACAGTGGCAGGGTACAGGGGAAGTGCTTTTTTCTCTTTCTGTGCAGTTTTTGTACCTTTAAATAAAATGCTTGGAATGTGTTTGATATAGGAGGGAATATGAGACATGCTCTATGAGCATGTATGCTGAAGAATCAAAGAGTGAAATACACACTTTAGAGCTGATCTTTGGGGTAGGGGGATGTGCAAGAAGAAAAGCAATAACTGGAAATGACTTCACTTTGGATGTAGGACCAGTAGGAAATCAGTTTAACAGATTCCTATCACATTTTGAGACTCGCTCCATTGAATGCAATGAATTAGCAAGTTCTGATTACCAGTGCAGATCAGACAGTGGCAGCAAAGCCAGCCCAAACTTGGAGTACAAAAGCAGAGAGTTGTGTAGAACAAACTAAGGAATGCTGCCTGTGTGGAGTTGTCATCCTAAAGGGGAATCAATTGTTCAACTAGTTCTGTGTGATTTAAACAGAGGTGAAGTTCTGACAAGTTTTTCTCATCACAAGTTCTTTTCTTAGGCCTCTGCTTCTTAACCTGTCCTGTGGTAGGGCATTCTATGAAGATGTATCAATGCCATGTGCACATGAGGAAATGGCTGAATGTAATGGCATTCACTAATTACTAGTTCCGGGCTAATTACATACTAAAAATCTTGTCTTTCTACTGTTTCAAGCTCAGCGTTTGCACTGAAGATACCATCAATTGCTTAGCAACACTGAATTCTACTTTTTAAGGATAATGATCTTTGTATTATTAGATTTTCAGGGAACTGTGTTTCTCTTTTTAGTTAAAGTGAACTTTGAATCAGCCTTTAAGAGCCTGGGCCTTCATTTGTGAGGCACAGCAACAGGCAGTATTGTCCATGCACCAATTCACAAAGTCAGTCTCTGATCTGTGTTTTACTTTTGGAAGGTGTGAACAGGTCCTTTCTTTTTTTCTTCCACACAATTTTTGGAAATGGATTTTCAACTGGTTGTTCATTGATGAGGATGGGACGAGGTGAATGGGTTTTCTAAGTACAGATATACCTAGGATTTCACAGTGGCTATTATTTTGAAAATATTGTTTATACAGTGAGAGGAAAAATATTTCCAAGTTATTTGGGATTAATCTCAGTAACATTTGGGGCAATAAGGTCTTGGTTCTTTTCATATTTACTGGTAAGGTCAGAGATGTTAATGCTTACACTAAGTTGTGACTGACTTTATTGGGTCATTAGAAAGATACAGTAGAAGTGAAAACAAGTGCAATAAGGTTAGGTGGGGAATTTTTAGTACTTTGTGAAGCTCTGACTCCTGTGTGGCTATTCCTTTTTTACTGGCAGTGTTGTGATGGTGGAATGGAAGCTTTTTTCTGCAAGATAACTGCTGCTTCTGTGTTCACCCTGCTTACCTGCACAGTCCTTTATAGGTTTATAAGGATGACTCAGACCAAAGGTGTTTTGTCAAAGAAGAAATGTACTAATGCAGCTGCACAGGAAATCTTGGACACGGTTATTGCTGTCAGGAGGCTGGTGGTGATAAGGGTAGCGATGCAGGGTTAATGGATATTGCTCTCTCATCAGATAACTGCTGCAGGGGGACCAGGCAGGCAGTGTAGGCAGAATATAGGGGAAAAAAAATACTGTGGCTTCATTTCTGGCACTGTGTGAGGTTATGGGCAGCCTGGATTCCTGTCTTTTGAAACAGGGGTGCACACACTATTTTGTGAAGAGATTTTATGTGGAGTTGTGATTTTGTTACTGGGCACTGATGATCAGTCATTTTCAGGAAGGGTTTCAGTGCTTTATTCTGGAGTCTGTTTCCTCATATTCCTGTGAAGATGCTGAATGATGTCTGGATAGTGTCTGGTCCTTGGTTTTTCTTTTCTTCTTTCCTGTCTTGTTCTTACATCCTGTGCAGTTAAGCTCACTTCTTATGTCTTGCATCTCTTGACAGCCTTTTCCCTTCATGGCAGGAAATAACAATCAAACCAAAATGTTTTAACAGGAGTTTTCTGTCCCAGAAGACAGCCTGGCACATTCCTAATGAGGAGTGGACAGTCTGGATACTTGCTAGAACTAGATATAAACTCTTTATATTATACATTTCCTTGGACCCTTTCTTTTGTGTGGTGACACATGTGGCTGACAAAACATGATGTTTCATGTGATGTTCAGAAATAGAGCGTGTTGCTCTATGGACACTTGTAAAGAAAGTGAAAAAATCTGCACATTGATGGTAGTAAGACCCATGAGATCCATTGGAGGTTTACAGCTGTTTGCTTTGCTTCTGCCTCTTTTTCTGTATTTTTCACTTCAAAACCACCTTGCTAAACACATGGTAAAAAGAAAGCAATGCTTGAGTTGAACACATTTTGATACTACTTTAAATGCAAGCATGTTTTGAAGTGTCTAAATAGTAACCTCACAGCACTGCTTGTAGCAGTCTGTCCAAGAGATTTCTCTCAGAGGATTTAAAGGTATTAGTGGTGGAATATCTTACAATCTCAGTGCAAGAACTTAAGCCTTTAAGAAATTCGCCAGCCCTACTGACATTGAAAAGGTTAACTATAAATGTTTGTTCTTTTGTTTAATGGCAGTGTCTGAACCTGCTCGGCTGAGCAGGGACAGTGCTCTGTGCTTCAGGGCACTCAGGCACTTGGCTTGAGGCTTCTGCTGTGCCAGCAGAAATTTGCATCCAAGATTAAGCAGAGGTGTTTTCCTTCTCTTGGAACTCGTTAAATGTACTTCACAGAAGCACTTGTCTGTTCCCTTCACCTCAGTTTTCTCAGAGTTAGGAATGCAAATGAACATTCTCAGAATTTGGGCTTTTCAATTACAACATTTTCCAGTTTCCTTTTTGATTTATTGAATGATAAAAACGTATTTAAATAGTTTGTTCTCCACATCAACTTAATTCTAAACATTTACAGAAGGAAAGCAGGAATAGAAGTCTGTTTCCTCACAGCTGTCAGCATTGTCTCACTTGAAAATAAGCAGAGCCTTATGCGGTCAGGGGTTCTAAAAGCCTTTTATTATTGCTTCAAAGCAGATACATTTGATAAACATACCTTATGTCATTCTGTTGTGCATTTGTGTGGAAATCAGAATGAAGCAGGATGTTTTTAGGAGTCTCAGCATCTGAGACTGTTTGTAAATATTAGATTCACACTACTTCAAGCAGGTTTTGTTGTAGCAAGCACTGAAGTGGAAGTTAGTGTTTGCATTGATCTGTTGATGATGGGATCAGGACAATATTTTAAAAATTAGGAATTTCTCCTTTCCCGGGGACAAGTTCTTACTGTGTTGAGGTATTAGGTTAAAAAGAGAGCTGAGGGAGATGTTTGTAATGATACATTTTCAACTAAATTTATTCTTCCTGAACCAATGAAATAATTCTTCAGTTAACCCACTTGAAAATGACTGTGTGGCATTTTGCATGAGCTTTCTTGCTCCTAAGATGGCTCTGCTTTAACTCTACATTCACATTATCAGACTTCCCAATAGGGCTGGTTGTTCATGACTAGTGACATTAATGCTTGTGGTTATGTGGTTGGCAGAATAAACCCTGGTGCCTGGAAGAACCAGCAGGAGCAAACTGGTGGCATGAGGTGTTCACCTGGTGCAGTGACAACCACTTGTGTAGGCACCTGGATAGATTTTGACTCATCTCACACTATGGTGATGTGTGCTGTAACTGAATCAGAAAAAGCAGCTGATGGGAGAAACAGGGAATGGTTGATTACTTTTGTGCTGGATCGTGGGATTTCTTTCACCTCCTGACAGGACTGCTGGACTTGCTACAGGACCTCCAAAAATCTCTGAGGGAAGCGGCAAGTTGAAATTACCTTAAACCTAAGAGAATGTGCTGGATTGTGAGAAACAGGGTCTTGTGATGAACTGGGAGCTGGGGAGGTAAAAGGAACAATATTGTCTTCATCAGCATTGTGTGACACAGTGAGAGTGTGGGGATGTACAGCTGGGAAGCATCTGGACCAGTTCAGAGCCTGTATTCCTCTTTGTGCTTCCTCTCTGCACTCACACTTCCTGGTCAGCTGCACCTTGTCCTGGTGGTGTTGGTTTAGGACACAGCTGCACATCTCACAGCCAAGTCAGTGATGGGGCTTTCACAGCCCATGGAGAGCTGCTGTGCAGCCCCCTGGCCCCTGGGACTGCCTGAGGGCTCAGCTCTCTTTGAGATGGGCTACAATGGTGTACTGGCACAGTGCTGTGGGACACACTTGGCTGTGTGGCAGGTTTCAGGGAATGGTCTGGTGAAGGTGGACTGTTCATAGCCAGAGATAGAAACCAACCCAAGTGTGTAGACTGTGAATTCCTGGTGGATTTCTAAGAAGCAACACTAGTGCATCTGAGCTGGGGAGAGATATTGCTGAATAGGTTTGCTTCTACTCTGCTCCACTTCTATTATTGGTCATGCTTTATTGCTTTTCTAGTCCAGTCTCATTTAGAGATGTATTGAAACAACTTTTCTCTTATGGCCAGAGAAACTGAAAGAACTCAGTCTGTAGCAGAACAAAAGGAGAAGCCAACTATGCTGACAAAATAGAAATTTCACTGATTTTGTCAGTTGCAGAACACCAAGCTGTGGTAACACAAGTGTGGGACAAATGTGCCTCTCGCTGAGCTCTGAAACTGCCCAGTCAAGCAGCAAGCACATGGTAAAACTGGGTGAAAATAGGTCTGCACAAAGATAGACTGCTGCCCAACTGCCTTGTGCTCTTGTTCTTCCTGTAAGGACTTCAAAAGGAAGTCACAGATATTGATTTTTTTCACAGTAAAAAAAACCCCAGCCCCTGACAGTCAACTGTGGCAATAGATCTTTCCACCTCCAGAGTACATTTTTCTCATCCTTTTCCCTGCTTGCTTCTTCTGCTCCTCTGGGAACAGCACTACAGCCCTACCTGAAGAGTCATAGCAAAGAGAGAATAGCCACAAGATGCCAGAGATTCTCGATAGTAACTCTTGAAAATACCAGTCTCCTAATTTCTCTTATATTGACATGGGGAGTCTTGGTCCCTGCATATGAAGTGAATAAATAATGAATTTCTAATTAATTCGTTTCTCCTGACATCATCACCCATTTAAGATCTGATGCCCCATTGCAAACAGAACAGAAGTTTTTGTCTTCTAGCCAAGAGTTGGAAAGCTCTCATCTGAAAACCAAAAATCCATGTACTGTGAGTGAGTGGTCGTTTTCCTCTTTTCTCACTCCTACCCAATTGGTGTCAGACTTTGTCAGTGCTTTGATGTAATCTCACTTTATCTATGTTTTGCCTGGGACTGTGGTAAGATTCCTCCTCCTCACGCTGCCTACAAGCCTGTGCAAGTTAGTTACCTGCACCTCTCAAACTGCAAAATAGAACAAAGGGGCTTTCCTCCAGTCCAGCAGCTCCCCTGCAATAAAAAAAACCCCCAGCAGAAGAAAAGCCAAATCTTCTGCTGTCAGCACCCTTCATACTCGAGAAAGGCAAGCTCAGGAGAGGATCTGATCAGTATGTGTTCTCTATCCTCTTTCATTGACTCTTACTACGTGGTTGACTTTAGAGTTGCTTTGACATCCCTGGGACTGGGGCCAAAATGGAATTAATCAGAAAAGACTAGAACCATGCATAATGGGCTTCTTGTCAAACCACTTTCTGCTAAACTCAGCAGAACCTGAGCATGACAGAGAATAGGGGGATAAATGGGAAGGAAATTGCTAGCACAGATGTTTAATGTGTGGTTGCAAATAGCAGCCTCCTCCCTTTTGTGTAACTCAGACTAAAGAATACTCGTGTGTGCATCATCCAAGAGCATCTCAGTCTTGAGTGATGCTGGACCTGAGAAGTATGGTGATAGAGCAATACTGTAAGTTGTAATTGCTCCATTTTTGTTTGAATAATACCTATTGATCCAAGGAAAAGCATATGCCAAACCTCAAGAGGAACAACAGAGTTGGCTTTAAATAATTCAGAATGTTCAACACTTTCTTTTTCTCTTTCAGGTAATGGGGTCAAATTCATTTCTGATCTGCCTCCAATAATTTGAAGAGAATTAAACCATTACTGTCATTTATTATTTGTGTGTTTGGCACAATGCAAGACACATCAGGAATGAATGTAGTCCATTATGTTTTTGGACATAAGTTCTGTCTGTGAATTCCAGTGCCTGAACTTGAGCACTCACTACACTATCACCTCCAGAATAATGTTTCTAGTACCTTGAGAAATAACCTTGGTATGTCCTTAGGGCTTAATTTTAAGGGACCTGAGCTTGCACTCCATTGGCTGTAGTTGAAAATTATAGTGACGATCCCCTGACGATGCAAAAACTATTTTCTGGAGCAATTTTTGATCAACAGAGGATTTCTTAATTATCTCCTTATTTAGCAAGTCATGCTGCAGCACATCAGCATATGCTGAGGTTTGTTGGTCAGAGGGTATTGCTGACTGTTTTCCCCTTCTACCTCTCATGCCCTCTCATGAATATGGAGAATCTAATAGGTTTTGGTATTATGAACATGTCTGTCCTTAATAAAAGACTTGCTGCAGTCTGCAAATCTGATACCATCCATTGCAGTCCTCTGCAGTACACTGAATTCCAGCAGAAACCTTGCTGCCCCACATGTCCCCCTCACAGGGAGCTACATTTTTACTATTCAGTGCAGAAGTTCCAGTTTTCTCACCTTATCAGGTAAAAAAACAATGTGCTTCTGGATTTATGATGTTGGTTTTTCATTCTATGCCCAAAATGTTGATAAATGTGTGAGATAACTTTCCACCAGTTTGCAGCATTAAATGTTCCACAGAGATCATCTCTAGCCAAAGGCCTTGGCATGCAGACAAGTTTATTACAGAGACACTCCCTGTGTGCCCATTTGAAAGTTTCTTTAGATTTGTAGAAAGATTTGGCAATTCACAAAAATTGGGTATATCCATATAGGCTTTTCTGACAAAATTAGCCAGATGCATATGATTTTTAGCATGTTTTACTGACACTAACAGCATTGTCCTGGGCTTATGTTTCTACAGCCAAAACACCCCAATCCGGACTGGCGCTACTCTGCGTCCCTGAGGGCAGGAATGCAAAGGTATGTGTGGTGTTTCTCCAGAGAAGGGGAATTCTGTGGTTTTTTCCTCTGTGAAAAGGACAGAGTTTCTTCTGATGCCCTAGACTGATGATATCTATGCTTAGATGGAAAGCACCTGAGTTCTGCTGCTGTCACTTCCAATCTCCACGTGCTACAGATTCAGTCTGACTTGCATCTTATGCTGTTATTGTGCTCCTGTAGAGCTGTGCTGTTCTTTCTTTTTACCTTCTGCTTTTGTATCTCTGTTGACTGTCAAGGCATAATTGTTCCAATTATTGAATCATTTAATTGTCATTATATACTTTTTATTCATTTTAAAGCTCCCTGTAATCATCAGTGCTGATGTTTCAATAGTCAGTGTGCATTTCCATCTTCTTGTTTCTCATTACCATAAAAGTAGCTGCTCCTGCAGCAGGTTTATTAACCACATGGTGCAATCAAGAAGATTAATACAGTTGAAAGGACTTTTTGAAGATATGAGGTGGATTTTCAAAGAAGGAAAAGTGAGGTTTTTGTCCAAATCTCTTTAGACATCTTTGAAAATCTGCTGTCTAATATCGCAAGCAGTCTGGTATAATTTTCTACTCAGTACACTTGGAAAAAGAGAATTATACTAAAATTGTTTCTGTAGAGCCTAAATCAAACAGTATTTTTGCTCTCCCTAAGCAGACCAGAAAACTGGTTCTAAATTCAGTTGTAATCTGATGTGATTAGTAAGATTCCCATACAGGTTTAGATGCAGTCATAAGGCTGCAGTCATTCCTAGTGGCATCACAAAGTGAGGGTGGTATGAGTTCCTCAGAACTGTTGGTGCACTGGTACTGTACCTTTGTCCATTATCCACAGGGCAGAAGGGTTTTTATAAGAATCAAGTCCTAAATCCAGAGTCACACTGTGCTTCATGTGGGTGAGGACACAGAGTGACTCCCAGCTGACTTTGAGATGCTGTGTGAAAAGGAATCTAAACCTCAAGGACCAAAAGCAAAGGAAGACAGAGCAAGCTTGACTTTGTGGCCTACTGGGCAAGCTGTTTTCTTTCTTTTATATTCCTGCTGTGACTTTCAATTTTTTTTGTAATCCATAACTGCAAAATCAATGAACAGTCTGGGGAGCAGGATCCTGAAGAAGGAATTCTGCCTACCTGAGCACCTTATCTGCTGGTCCTGAGTCAGGCATGCTCTTGGGGATCCACATTCCTTTCTATACAAAGTTCAAGATCTTGTCTGAAGCTGCTTGAACAATTAATGAAAAGTAAGAGCTTATTTAAAACCATTCATCCCACAAGACTAATGGGGCCTTTCTGGGAGATTGTACATGTTCCTCTGCTCTCTCACATCAGCAGCCCCTGTCCTTACCTGAAACCTCAGGTTCTGAGCCTGTGTGCCCTGCCCAGCTGATGGTTTTCATAAAATGCTGATTTTTCATAAAACTTGTAGAAATTTGGTACCCTTGATGTCTGCCACATTTGGATGAAACAGCCCCTTAAGATCAGCTGGAAGTGTGAAAGGGAGTGTGAAGCCAAGAAGCAGAGACAGGGACACAGTCACAGAATCCTGTTTTCTCTTAAGGAACTGCATATAAATATAATGTTTAGTTTTGTATTAAAAATAGCAGATTTTTTCTTTTCCTTCCATGTAAGGTGCAAATTGGTGCTTTCAATGCCCAGTGCTCATGATGTGACACTGTAAAATTTGCTGTGTTATATTTTGCATTTGAGAAAATGCATTTCTCTTCCTGAATTGCTCACGAGAAATGTGCAGTAACCCAGGAAGGTGGGATCTGTTAAAATGGCACAATGACAGAAGATCAGAGCTAACTCCACCAACTTTTTAATCATTTGCCTAATCTTGCTACATCTTAATAGCAAAGTTGTGTCACTTCCTTGTTAGTGACTCCCAGTCAATGAGAGCAAAGTGTCCTGCAGGTGTTTGTTTTATAAGTTACTCCACAACTGTGTTTTAGTAAATAATCAAAGGTATTTTTTGCAAGTCAAAACAGCTGGTTCTTGTGCTGCTAACATCATGTAATACTCTAGGAGTAGCTGCCCAGTGATAAATAATTGTGAACTTTGAAGAGTGGCAGGAAAGGGAAATGCTGTGAAGTCCAGGGCAGAAGGGAACTGTATAATCCAACTGTGATCTTTGCTTATCCAGTGCTGTGCATATGGAGGAGGCAGGAGTCCTGCGTGGAGGACCAGCAGGGCCTGATCAGCAGTGGCCAACAGTCTCCAGTGCTACAGCAGGTAAGGATGTGAAAATCCAGAATATTTGCGAAGAACTAATGTTAACTGCAGTAGACCTCCTAATGCTTCTAGTTAATTTTTCCTCTGTTTGATATCTCTGAGTGAAGACCCTCAGGTGAGCTCAGCTGGTCAGAGCATGGTGCTAATAACCCCAAGGCTGTGGGCTCAATCCCTGTATGAGATAGGAGCCATTCACTTAGGACTTGGACTTGATGATCCTTGTGGATCCCTTCCAACTCAGAATATTCTGTGATCTGGATATAAAGTACTTGTAAATTAATCTGTGGAATCTAAATAGAGTGGAACAACAAAGTATAAAATACATCTTTTTCTTTACTCAGTCTGAGATGAGCACTGGAGATAAGAGTCCCTGATCCCAGCTTTCACCCTGCTTTTGGAGGTTACTGGTTTGTGTAATGGAATAATGGAATAATGGTTCAGTTCTGATGTGTGTATTCAGGTGTGTGTATTCCAGAGCTGATTTGCCCTCCATTTCAAAAGAATAGTAAAACTGGGCTAGGAGCTTATCAGTTTTCCTTTTGTTATTTTTACAAAGCCAGTAAATCTCTTTGAATGTCTCTTCTCATTTTACTTTTCTGTGGTGAAATCAGACCTAATTTTTTTGCTGGCTGTTTTCATTCACTAATACACGATGATGGAAACTAAAACATTATTTATTTGTCAAAATAAATTACAAAAAGCAGGGTTTAGAATGCAGCTTTATTTACTCTATCACTGACTGATGACTTCACAGCAGTCAATAAGAATTGACAGAGGGTTCTCATGGAGTTTAGAAAAAAAATCACCTGGATGTTTTGCAGTGCAGACAAAAAAAATATTCTCACTTTTGATTTTGGAGCAGGAACAATGTAGAGACATAGAGGAGCAGTCAGTCACTGTTTTCAGCCATGTCCAAACTAAACTGTAAACTCGGTGGATGCCCTATGTAGGGTGGTGAGCCCTGCATGGCAGCTCTGTGAGCACTGCCAGTCAGGAATTCAAATGAGGAGTGATGCTCATATCACAGAGGCAGCTCAAATGCTGGGAAGTGGGGTCTCCAGGAGAAAAATATGATAGTTGCTTTGTTTAATCTTTTTGGTGCAAACTTTTCTTTTTACTTAAAGGGGAATTTCACCTGGATAAAGGGCTGAGGAACAACCTGAGGATTTGCAATCACAGTTACAACATCCACAAATTAATGGTGCCCAGCAAAACCTGCACTTGTGTTGGAGAAGGGCTGTTTGCAGAAACAGATTTGAAAATTAATTTAATATATAATGGGCCCCTGGGCTATCACCTGGGGTTTGTGTGCCCTTCCTTCTGTCTCAGGCTTTGCAGGAAGACACAGCCTTTGCAGAATATGAGGGGTGTGTGACTGTTGAGCTTGCATTTGAAAATGTCACCACAAGTACACTCTAACCTTTGCAAGGGGTTCCCTCAGGCTTTCAGCTGCACTAATCATCCTTGACTGAGCACTCAGTGTATTGCTTTACACCAGTTCAATATGGATACAAACATTCCCCCAGATGTTTGCTTGCTGGTACTGCCAATTTCCAGGCACCTGAATGTAAGGGCAAAGGTAGGATGGTTCTGTCATCCGAGAAGGTCCATTGACATTTGGGTCCCAGAGCCCTGTTCCATTATCTGGAGTCCTACTTGCTATTCTTTTTTGGGTCTTATCATTTTAGACTTGCTTGGGGAACCTGAACATCTCTTTTTTTGAGCAGAAGTAACCCTTGGCTCTAATGCTGCTTCCCTCCATGGCTTGTGAGGCACTTGTGCAATGAATGTGTCCCTGCACAAAGATTATTTTGTTTTGTCTTTGTCCCCTCCCAAGGGATTAGTGACTCTGATATTACATTAATTAGACTTTTTTTTTGGTAGTGGGTTTCAGATAATATTCTTCTCCTCTCTTTGTACCCCAAAGCTGTAGAGATCCCTGATCCTTAATAGCAAACAGGTGTTTAATGGAGAAACGTCAGGATTAATTAGCTTTGGTAGCCTCAGCGCATCACATATTTAGCAAATTACTACCACTGATTTAGAATCTTGCCTATAGTTTCCCACAGATCTTTCTTCCAGTGGTTCTTTCTTTTTTTGTTATTAGGTTCAAGACCTGTAATAACAAGTCAAGTGTTAAATCCATAAATCCTTAGTTCCTGATATATAGCTGAACTTGAACATCATCACATGTTTTTCAGCAAATATGTGTTGCCCAAGCAAAACCTGGTCCTTATTTGACTGACAGCATTCCTGTTGACTTTATTAATATTTCATCCATGCAAGGGACAGTGAATTTGGATGTGGCAGTTTTTAATTGTGTTTGCACCTTCTTAGGCACCAGTCCAACAGATTTTAGGTTTGCAGTCGGGAAACTTCAGGTAAGGAGGGACAGGAAGGTTCAAACTCCCTCTGGATTTGAGTTTAGCTCTCTGGGGCATCCTATTAGTCCCCCACATGCTGTATAGTGAGTTCAGGGAATGAAGACAGATTTCTGGCTGCTGCTCTCTGTCCTTTGACAGTTTTGACAATTCTGTCAGACTTTGGATGACCACTAATCTGAGTGAACTCTGGTTTTTTGATCACTAACTCAGAATAAAAGGAGCTTGATTGGCAAAAATGGTGAGAGCTCATAACAGAAACTAGGATGAACAGAAATTTTGCTCTAGACATAAAACACTGAAGATTTCTGAATAAATCAGACTTATGAATAATTCAGAGCTTAGAGTTAGTAGGCATTAGACAAATCTGTGTGTATTTCTGTGTGCTGCTGGTTCCAATCTACAAAACAGAACTGGTGTAATGCAAATGCTTCACAAAAACAGTCTAAAGATGGTTTCATAGCACAAGTAAGGCTCAGGAGAACAATAAGGATTTGTAATGAAAAACAGTCATGAGAAATTTCAAATCCTGTATTCAACGTAGACTTTATATGTGTGCAGTGAATAAGGCACTGGGACACACACCATATGTAGAGAGGGGAAAATAAAATACTCCCATTCAGACAGTTCTGTAAAAGATGAAAGGATCTCATGATAAAATCAGCATCTGAAATTTGTCAGTGTGTAGGTGAAGCCGTGGGTGAAATACTGGCATCTCTGAAGTCCATGTCAGGTAGCCCACGGACTTTCAGGAAATTAGGATTTCAGTGTCTACCCTTACAAATATGCACAAGGGACTGAATTAAGATTGCCTAGGCAAATGCCATCCTAAAATACAGTAATTTTGTACTTCTGCTTTTGCAGTGGTAACATTCTTCTAAATATATCTGCTATTTCTTCTCCTTTTCTCAGGGAATTAGCTGGGGAGGAGAGGTGGTAACCCTGTTTTTTAAAGCTCCAACAGGTCAATGTCCTCCCTGTGCTGGGGCCCCAGAGTTGGATGCAGTGCAATTATTTTAACAGAGCCTGCCTGCACTGCCTGGGCTCTCCCAAGGGTGCAAGGACACCAGACAGACCAGCATGGACTGGTTGGGAACACTGCACAAAGAAATTCTTCCCTGTGAGGGTGGTGAGGCCCTGGCACAGGGTGCCCAGAGAATCTGTGGCTGTCTCATCCCAGGAAGTGTTCAAGGCCAGTTTGTATGGGGCTTGGAGCAACCTGGGCTAGTGGAAGGTGTCCCATGGCAAGGGTGTGAAACAAGATGATTTATAAGGTCCCTTTATACAAAGCTCTTTGCATCCCATCACCCCAAGTTGGACTCTTTCAGTGTTTTTCCTCTGAAATTTGTGTGTCTCACAGCTTTTCCTGGTTTTATTCAGTTTTTCCTGCTGTTCCTCACTTCCTGCCTAACTCTGACCTTCTCACATGTGCCATGCCAGCTAGGGGTATTCCTTGCCTACTTACCCCTAGACTGCCTTGGGTTTATGCTGGGAACTAGTTTCTCTGGAATATTTGTATTGTTCTCAGAGGATGGTTCTTGCTGCAATCACCTGGAATGCAGGCAAGCTCCATTGATGGGGCATGAGATGCAGAATAAGTGATGAATTCTGAAAATTAAATGTGAGGCAACTGTAAATATGTCAAATAAGCAAAATGGCCTGGAAGGTAAAGTCAGTCCTCCTCGTGAGTTTTGTACTGCTGGTTTGGGGTAGGGTGTTGTGAACAGAATGACTGTGGGAAAACTGTGAAGAAAGGAGAGGGGTTCTTGTGTGGATTTTAAGAAAAATGTCCAAGAATGCCTTGATAGGGAAAGAAATCATTATAATTGTCCACTGTTAGTTGTGGCAATCCCAATTCTCTGTTTCAGACTACTTTGGATGTTGAGCAAGTGAATCCAACCTGAATAAGAATGTTGTATCTGAAAGAGATACTTTGTCCCAATGAAACTGTGATAAGGGCCCAGATGAGATATAGGATGATAGTGTAAGGAGAGATCTGAGCAGATCTCTAAGGGCATGAGAGGGGACACCAGTAAAAAGCTTGCATAGAAAGGTGAGCACAGAGGAGCTGGTAGAGAGAAACAATTGGAAGAGATGCCAGAAGGTCTGCAGGAGGCAGGTAGCATTGGGAATGGCACAGTGTCGATTTTTAAGTGACTACTGAGCACAGGTCACTGGAAGAAAGATTGGCACACTGGGGTTGGGTAATAGATAGTGATGAGTGGGACAGAAAGCTGCACTGCAGTTGTTCTTTTCATGGAATGGCCGTTTGACATTGTCTGCATCTTTGAGTTCATGTAACAGCAGCACAGAAGGAATGAAAAGTATTGGAGGAGTGTTGACTCTCACTGTTGGAACAGACACTGGTCTTGAAATCAGGCAGGCATTACGGTAGAAGCTCACAGGGTCCCACAGCACTGTCACAAAGCTCTTGGCCCCTGAATTAGTCTTCTGAAAATCAGGTTTAAAGAGCCTAAGAAAATAACTCAGAGGATGATGAGACCTAAGTTGTGACATATTTCATATGATAAAGCTTTACACTGTGGCTGTAAGTGGAGGACAATTTCTTCCTAAATGTCAGTGAGTTTCTACTCTCCTTCTTCAAATGACCTTCCTCATCTACAGAAAAAGGGTGTGATTAAGACTCATCAAGCAGTCACTGCAAAGAATCTGCAGGGGCTGAAAGTGCTGTTTCTTTGAGACTGTTAAAGGTTAATTTACAAATAACAGCAGAGTACACTGCTCTGCCTTAGCTTTAGCAGTTCATTGATTAAAGCTATAAAAGATAATAACTAATTAGCAACCCAGAATACAAAACTGGGTTCTTGGTTTGTTGCAGGATGCTGCAGCTGTTTAAAATGCAAGGAGCTAGAAAATGCAGCTGTGCATATCTGAAGCCTCTTCCTATTTTTTTAAATTAATAACCAGTTTTCTGTGGAATTTCATAATTCCAGCCTTCAAAACCGGAAATATATAGAAAGCAAAATATCAGCCCTAAAATCCATACCTCGAGTGGTCTAGGAAACACTAGTGATAGTATGTGTAATATTTTAAAGAACAGAATAGGAGAAATACAGAACAGCCTAGTTATTTCTGTTTCTCATGATAATTAGTCTTCAAATCAGTCATTTAATAAATTCCCAAAATGAAAGTCCTAAGCAGCTCCTAAGACTACATAGGAAAGTACCACAGAGGTTTTGTTCACAGCCTCTTGTATCATGGAAAAAATCATCCCCACTAAGCACACTGAAGTCATTATTTGAAGCTGCAGTATCTATCAGCTCAGTGGAGTCTGGGGAAGGAAATCATGCCAGCTTACTTGGGTAGATGCAGTGCAACGACATAAACTGAAATAGAAATAATCTGCAAGGGTTATATCATACATATACATCCCTTTCTTTTATTTTATGTTTAGATTTTGGTCATTGAATTCTCAAGTCAATTCCAGCCAGTTGCTGAGACCTTCGACATGATGTACAGTCCTAAGTTTTGTCCCTACTCCCAGAACACTTCATTCCCAGGACATTCCCTCCATACTTCCTGTTTTTTGGCTTTCCACTTCTGTTTGCTCCATTTTCACTCCTTTCTTGTTACCTATCTGGTTTGCCAAGTATGTGCCTCTCTCTCTTTCCAAATTTTCTTGTTTATTCCTTTCATCTAATGACTTTGGTCTCTTCCTGCTCATCTGTCCACTGTCTCCCCTCTGTACTGTTATTTCAGGAATGTTGAAATGTAGATCACCAGCTTGGCCCCACATCACCTTTTCAATATTTCATACTGAACTAAGAATTTTCAGGGATAAATGCTTCTCATTTTGACAGCCTGATGGAAGCTGGAGAGGACTGAGAATTTCAAATGCTACTTGGACTGAAGAAAAGCATTTTGAAATCAAAAGGATTTTTTCAAAATAGCATGTCAAAAATACATATTTTTATGACAGATGCAACTTGATATACTGATCAAAGCTGATGACTGTTATGACCAGGAGCTCATCTGCTTCACCCCATCCAAATTGTGGTTGAACCAGCACTTTGGTCTTTCAATATTTGGAGTTGGGACTGGGTAAATTAATAGGTTAGTTTAGATTTCTGTTCAGCTGAGTGAGCAAAGAAAGGAGGGGGTGATAGATGGTATTATACAGAAACTGCAGTCATGACTTGGCTAAAGTTAAATTTACTTTCTGTTAATTTATCTTCCTCTTAGCTGCAAAACCCTCATGACTGACCTGAAATAGTGCTTGTGATCTTTATCAAGGGGTCCATTACTTTTCAGCAGGGTGTACCAAGTAAATGAGATGACATGGATGAGAGATTTAATAGCATGTAATAACTTAGTCCTTGAAGGCTCAGTGTGAGGGAAAAAAGATAGGACTCATCAGAATTTGGAAAAGGCTAATGCTGGAAACTTCTAAATTGTGTGGTCTTTTTGACTTAATGTATTTGAATAAGACTTTGTGTTAATTTTGACTGTCAAAGCACTGGTCTTGGGAGAGTTTATGTCTTCATGTACAAGGGCCAATTCTTGATTTCACCTGCTGCAAATATTTGTGAGAAGAATTTACCTTTCTCATTAGGCCCAGGCAATGCAGAATGCATTTGTGCATCTCATCATTTAGTCCAGATCCTGTGTATGTGCATCTTTCCATTTGGATTGGGGCCACGTTTGTCCCTGACTGGAGCCAGTTGTTGAATTTTCCCAGCTGGAGATGAAGTCCAACTTCTGATCCCCCCATGGGGTGATTGTTTCAATGAAGGTTTCTTAAAGGTAGGACTGATAGCTCCAGCTGAGATGTTAATAACACAGGGGACCTGCAAATTTTCTAAAACCAGGAATGAAATAAGAGTAAAGGGAGCAGAAGGCTAGAGGTTTTCTGTGACTGAACAACATGAAGAAAGCCTTCTGAAACTGTGGACAAAAGCTGCTGCAGCTCCAGACTTTGTCATTTTAAGAACTGATAAAGAGATTGTACATAAGCAGTTTATCTGGCTATAATTTCTATGTTTAGGCACTAGGAGAAAGTTTAATAGCAATAACTCCTTGTCTACTTAATTCCTCCTTTCCTGTAATAATCTTTTTGCTTCCTCAAAATGGAGGTTAAATTTGCACTTAAAAAATAAAAATACTTCTCATAACTGAGAAAAACATTAAAGGGAGGGGGGCAAATATAACATTTGCCAGATGATGTAATTACTTCTTCGACATCTGATAGGAGATTATTTTATAAGTACAATAAAGTCAGATTTTCAAATCTGAGCAACTTTTTCACTGTCTTTTGCATTCGACGTGTTTCTTTGTGATCTTGGTCACAATGCCAGTGAGTTTGCCTTGTCTGACTACTGGTAATATTTTGCAGCTACACAGAAGACATAGATTTTGATTCCTGTCTTTATTATTTTCTCAGCAGTTTCAATAAATAAATAGAAAAATCACTCCCTTGCCACTGTACTACCTGGGGTTGTGATCTTGTCAGAACTTATAAACTAAACAAGTGTTTATCTGGTCAGTACTTCAGGGAATTGATGGTAATCAAATTGTTTCCACTTGAGGTTACAGCTGCTTTATTTTTTCCCTGTTGTGCCTTGCTTTTGTTTGCATGGTTTGGGGGTTGTTTTTTCTCTTTCTCTACTGCTGTGGGCTTAATTTTATTCTATTTTGTTTTCTTTTTTTTTAAGAAAATATACTCAAGTAAATGTTAAAACAACCTATGGTATTTATGATCCCAGATGAATTTTAACCCTGTTGTCTCTTGTAATATACATTTTACTATCTGATAGAGAACAGATGGATAAAATAAGGACATTTCTAAGTAATCCTAAGAAATTCTGATCTGGAATGTATTTATATTGCAAGTGATGGAAGCAGAAAAGAGGTTGAGGGAGTCCAGACCACTCTCTGATATTGAATCTTCTCTTAATGGATGTCTGCCTGTGTGCAGCACTTCGCTGTACACAAGGGTCATAAATGTATTTTTCATGTGTTTATTTTTGTAACCAGGCATTGCTTCAGCGTCTGTTGTTAATGTTGTAGTGTGGCAGTGCCTCTCAGGTCAGATGGTGCTACACAAAGCCCATACAAATAGCAAAAGACAAGCCTTGCCTTAAGGAACTTGCCACTGACATGAGCAGGTCAGACGAAGTCTGGGAACACAAGGGAAAGGACACGTTCATTATCCTGGTTTAAAAAGAGGAAAAACAAAGTTAGCAAAACTAAAATTACTCTTATCACAGAGTCCTCTATGGGGCTGTTGATCAGCATCTACCTGGCCCAAAATGTTCTCACTGAGCAAAAAATAACAGCATTGTGGGACTGTTTGGGGCTCTCCTTCCCAGCTCCGTTCCAGCCTGCTGAGCCATGGAGAGTCCATTAGGTCAGGACTTCCTGAACACTGTGCAGTTGTTGTTCCAGCCTCCTGTTTCACTGCAGTGCTTACAGGCCCTGTGCTTGTGCAGTCTGACCTTTAGCAGCTCCCAAGCCCTGCTTTTAAAGAGGCAAGCAGAGGCTGCTTCATGTTCCTCTGGGCCATTGGAGAGAGACTTTTTACAGGAGCACGGAGTGACAGGACAAGGGGGAATTGCTTCACAATGACAGAGTGGGTTTAGATTAGATATTAGGGAGAAATTCTTTCCTGTGAGTGTGGGCAGGTCCTGGCACAGGGTGCCCAGAGAAGCTGTGGCTGCCCCTGGATCCCTGGCAGTGTCCAAGGCCAGGCTGGATGGGACTTGGAGCAACCAGGTCTGGTGGAAGGTGTTCCTGCTGATGGCAAGGAGGTTAAAATGAGATGGTCTTCAAGGCCTCTTCCAAGCCAAGCCATTCTATGACTCTGATAATGATGTTTCTCTCTTTTGAACCTCTCTGATCTCTTGGCCATCCCCTTGTTTTGTTGAGACTCCAGAACAGGGCTGCATGAGGCAGAGAAAGCAATATGTGGATGTTTTTCCAGCACACATTCTGGCTATTTATGTAACATTGACCTAGAGATGCTGATTTTACTTCAAGAGCTAAACCCTGAACTCATTTGGTCATTACTTGTGTGCACTCAGAGGGTGCAATGAGAGATGTAAAACAGCAATAGCAGCACGCAAAGGCTTCCCCTTCATTATGGGGATTTAATTCTCAGAAAATCAAGGCTCTGGCTGTGGAGGAAATGAATCTGAATGCAGCTTCTCTGCTCTTGTCTTATATAATTACAGTCAGCCATCCCTAAAAGCATCCCCTCTTAGCATGCACACGCAACTAGCAAAATAAATGGGTTGATTAGGAAGCAAAAAAAACCACACCAGAAACCCTTTGTGGTCTTGTGGAAACTGTTCCTATGTGTTTATGCTGAGAAAAAGAGTGTGCTGCTTCTGTTTGCACAGGTAGATAGAACAGGTTCAGAGAACACAAGGGAGACCTGGTGCAGCCTGAATGTCCCCACTCAGCATGCAGTGCTGGGGTCAGGTACAAAGAGGTGACCAGAGCAAACCAGCTAACAGCAGCAGGTGATCCCACAACAAAGCTGTGGAGACTGGAGCTAGAACAGAACTGGCTGAGAGTGGTGTGAATATGACAAAGTTAACTTGCTTGTATTTTTATTGAGTTGGTTACTAGGAACAGGATAAGCACTTCAAAAGAATGAGGGTGTGGAGTGACAGGACAAGGGGGATTGGCTTCAAACGTAGAGTAGGTTTAGGTTGGATGTTAAGAAGTTCTTTCTTCTTGACAAGAAGGGTGGTGAGGTACTGACACAGGTTGCCCAGAGAAAATGCAGCTGCTCCATCCCTGGAAGTGTTAAAGGCCAGGGGCTTGGAGGAACCTGGGATAGTGGAAAGTGTCCCTGCTCGTGGCAGGGGGGTGGGACTAACTGAGCTTTAAGGTCCCTTCCACCCCAAGCCCTTCTATGATTTGTTGTTTGTGTCCCAGTTCTGTCTCATGTGACTTCTTTTTGGGCTGTTCTGAAAAGGAGTCTTTGAAAAAGCAAGATTTGTTTCCTGACAAGCAAATCCTGTGCCAATGGATTCAGAGACTCTCTTGTGGCGTGTGTGCTATCCTGCAGCATAGAGTGAGGTGGGATTTGAGGGGCTGCAAAGAGAGTTCAAACTCCATTTATAGGTCAGACCTCAGGTGTATAATACTGAAGCACATGGAAAACAGGCTGCTGTCCTGGCTGGGAGTGGCACTAATTAGATACCTAATTGTGCAGCTAATCTCCTTAGGCTCACTGAGACAATTAAGGGCAAGAGAGGTCCTCTGCCCTTCCCTCTCTGCATTTGTCCCTGTGGTTACTAGAGCTGGCCAAGGGATTTTGCCTTAGATAGGTTATGCCTTCTTATCCTGTAACCCCACCTCCTTGGCTTAGTGCCTGGTCCTTTGGAGGGCTTATTCTAGCTAAATTATTCAAACCTTGAAAAAAGAAACAGCTAGTTATTTCCAAGATGCAAGCTCTGATCTTCAAGTAATTTCATATTTCAGCAGTTTTTTCATATGCAGGAAAATCAGCAGTTTTTTCATATGCAGATTTTTAATGCATTGAGAGGCACTTGAAAATCCAGAACCCAGACTACACTTACAAACAATCAGGAAAGCCATGAGCCTTCTTTAGTTCCCTTGATTAAATTTTCTGATGTTTTTGTTCCATATAATCACTTGAATATGGTAGCTGAGTTTAAAGGAAGAATGTTGTAAGACACAGTAAAATGAAAGAAGTTTTGACCAAAGGCAGTGAGTGAAAAATGGCAAAATAAATATTAAAAATATTTTCGTAATACTGAAAAATGCAGAATAAACAATTCCTCCCCCAACTTTCCTTCAAACCCTGCCTGTAGACCTTACAACTTTGCTTTTAAGAACCAAAATCCAAACTCGAATTTTCTTTACCAAGGAACATTACACATTAAACACATCTCGGGATTTGCGGTCGCAGAGTACATTCTCCTCCCTCCTGCTCTCTGCTTTTCACTATCTCGTGCTGCATTTATGATCCAGTATGCTTTCAGGAGCAAAAGACTGACATTTTAGTGGTAAATCAATTTGCACACCCATAGTGGTGGTTAAGTGGTCATAATTAATAACTACAGCGGCTGAATTGTCCACACCATTCCATTTCAAACTGCTCCTGTTGTCCTCTCTGACAATATAAGCAGACAGGCTCCAATGGTTACAGTGTCCTTTCCAAATGCCCAGAGTCAAATGTCTTCAGTCACATGTAGAGGATAAATTCTCTCAAAAAAACCTGTGACTGCATCATGCATAGACTATTAGCAAGAGGAGTGGGTCAGCACCAGCCTGCTGATTCGGTTTCCAGGTGATTTGTTCTCTCTAGTTACCATGCATAATGCCATCTCTTCACGGTGAAAATTACCTGTTCTCAGTAGATTATTATCTTGCTGCAAATTTATGCTAAGTAGGTAGCAGGGTCTCCCACATGCGTAGCTGGAAACCAAAGAATTAAAATAAATTAATAACATTACTGTCAGATTATCTGCTTCATTTATTCCCAGACTTCAGTTAGGAGAAATAAAGCACCGTGAGGAACATGGCCTTTTGCTTTTAATTGAACTGATTTTCTGTGGGGCACGAAAGGTGACAGAGTTTCACAAGGACCACACGTGCTGGTGACTGCTCTGGGTCCCTGCCTTTTCCCCTCTGCAGGTGCAGTTAGACAGTAAAACTATTTTCACCAGTGAAGTCTGGAGACAGAACAAAGCATATTTCTGTTGTTCCACACTGTAAATCAGTACATCCATCCTGGTGTACAGGCTTTCAAACTGGACCTAGCCAGGAGACCTGTAAATGGCAAAGAGAACTGCTTACTTCTGGGCTGACAGGCAAGGTAATTTGGTGATGTTAATCCAGTTCCCCACTGGCAATTTGCCACGTCGGAGAAAACACTGTCACAACTGAAACTAATTGGCAGCCCTAGCAGGGAGGCCAGTGGGTCGTGCAGACTAAATCCGTGCAGGTCAACTTCTGATCTTCTCTGAGGCATGTTGGCTAGACAGTGGGATGGAAAGCTCAGAGCATTTCTGCCAGCTTTGTAGCTGTTCTCAGTGGAACAGATATTCCCAGCCATAAATACTGATGCTCCGAGTGTTTATTTCTTGGTGCGTTTTTATGAATCTTGAAATTATATGTCAAATATAATTTTAAAAGCTTAGTGCTCGTCAAGGTCTAGAGTTAACCTCGTTATTCTTGCCTGGTTTTTCTCCTTTTACCATTCACAGATGGCAAGAATTTGTAACAGACATTGCAGAAACTGTCTGGCTCCTTCATAGCTACGATGTGAGGTCAGCTCTGGCTTTGATGTCCTTTGATGATAGCTCCATTGTAATCTGCAGATCCTCCTTTCCATTTGTTCATTTCCCCTGACTAATTTGATTAAATACTAGTTTAAGAGCTCTTCATCATTTTTTCATGTGGAATAAAATATCATCAGAGGGTGGAATGTAGGTAAAATAAAACGTAGGTGTTACTAATTTACCAGTCAGCCTAAGATTGCACTTGAGCATTAAAGGAGAGGAGGAGGCAGTTCAAGGTTCTGAAGTCTCGCTCTGAGAGGAGCTGAGGCAACCCTGTAACTGGTGCTTGGTATAAAATCACTGCTAAATTGGCCTTCAGAGTTGCTAGGAAACCAAAATAAAAATCCCTAGTCTGTAACACACAGATATCATGAGCATGACAGATTTTTGCTGCTCTTCCTCTTTTTTTTTTCCTTCCTTGGTGGAGGATGGAGAGAAGCTGCATGAACCAGTTTGAAGAAAACATTAGGAAGCTGATTTCTGTCCTGATGTCTTTAGTCCTACCTGCAAGTAATTTTACTTTTTAGAAAGAGTTGTGTTTCAACTTTAGGAAGAGCTTGCATGCATTTCAGGGAGGTTATGTGTACTGAAAGAATGGCTTTATGTAGTTCCCTATCAGCTTCTACCTGTCCAGGTCTCTTCCTGGAAGTGTTCAAGGCCAGGTTGGATGGGGCTTGGAGCATCCTGGGGTCGTGGAAGGTGTCCCTGCCCATGGCATGGGTTTGGAATGAGATGAGGTTTAAGGTCCCTTCTAATCCAGGCTATTGTATGAAATCTTGGGATTTTTTGTTCTGCTTTTCTTTTAGTTCTTGCCATATATTCCAGTCCTCTATCAAATCAGCGTTGCTTTTCCCCTGACTATAGAATTAGCTGGTTCAGGGAACTGCTCTGCCTGAAGAGGCTTGTGTAGGCTCGATTTTCAACTCAATTAGCTGCTGCTGAGAACTCATACTGGCACAAAAGGGGTTAGGGATACCACAGACTGAATGTGTGGAACTGCATGTTCAGAACAAAGGTCTGTTGTGCTTGTAGAGAATCAGACTTGTGAAAACAAGGCAGAAAGAGGAAACGAGAACTGATCTTGTTATAGTGTTGATCAGAACAGATAATGAAAAGCAAAGAAAGATAAGGACCTGCATTATTTGAGTAAGAAAAATGCAAACAATGGAAGAGATACTATGGCTAAGAATAATAAAGCATTTGATAAGGAGTTTGAGAAGTATAGTAACCCCCTGAAAAAATTATTTCTTCTAAAATATGTTGTGTCTGAAGTGTATTTATGGACTAGAATGTTGAATAGAAATATGCTTGAGGAATATAGAACTCCAGCACTTGATACATCGAATTTAGAAATTACAGATGAGTTGCAGATGAGTTACAGGTATGCTGTAACAAGTTAGAGAAGTGAGAAGCTAAAAATCAGAAAAAAAACAGAAGATGAGGTTTTGGTTGAACTTTAATCTCCTGTGGTGTCAATGATAGCATCCTAGTGATAGTTGGTCACACAAACTTGTGAGCTCAAGCAAATTCTGGTGGAGAGAAGTGATGTGTTACACTTAATTTGTCATTTCCTTGAGCAGGTAGTTAAAGATCAGCTGAACTATGTTCACTGAGTCCCTTTTTCACTATTATTCAAGCAGTCTTATCATCACTCCTGGAGATGCTGTTTTGCAGCTGGAAGTGAAAATACCCAGACCCATGACTTCTCACTTAAGACTATAACCTTTGTCCTTTGCTGGGAAAGACCAGCAGTGATACTGAGTATGGAAGAAGATTTACTCCAAGTCTGGATACAGCAGCCATCCAGTCTTAAACAAACCAGGTAGAAGAATCCACCTGGTAATGTGGAAATGTAGGATGAAGATCACACCTATGGCATGATTTTGCAGACCCAGACAGCCTCAGTAGATATCCTCACCACAAAGAGCTGCCAGGCATTCAGCTGCTGTCTGGGCAGCCTGATCAATGACCAATTCCATTGCAGATGGATTGTGCTGCCAGCTGCAATATAATCAGCAGTGCTGATAAGCAGCAATACTAGATTGGAGAACATTGTATTAACATTTAGTGGCTGGTGGGCAGTTGCAGGCTGCTGGCAAGAAACCCACTAACCATGAGAATTACTTGGAATTCATCATAGTGGGCAGAGTCACTCTTGCATGTGGCTGCAGTGTTGCCTGAACATATTCACAACAGAGAAGGGAGAACTCATTTGTGTTCTTCCTCCCCTTCCATACCCTCTAATGATACGTTTCTTAAACCAAGCTGAAGTCAGAACAGAGTCCACCATTCATGAAACTACTACAATGCAGTGGCCATCAGATGCAGTAGCACCACTGTAGAAAGAACAGAGTGTGTGAAGAAAGGAAATTGGTATCTTCGTTACAATTAGAAAAGCAAATCCACAACTAAATAATTATTTAAAAACTTGTGGGTAAGCTGAGAATCGTTATTGGCACCCCCTTAATAACAATGTCAGCTATTTCCACTGTCTGAGGACCAAGTGTCCTGCCCAAGGCAGTATTTCCTGACTGAGGTGCCAGAACTCTGTTCTGTCAGACAGAATGAGCTGTCTGGTTTTGCCTCAGCTTTTGGGAGGCATTTCTGGGAATAAGTGTTCAAGGGCATTAGGGCTTGAAAAAGAATTTATTGGTATATGCAGACAATAGAGGAACTCCAAGACATCTGAATGGCACCCAGTGGCACTGAATTACCATTTCCTGGGAAAGATAGCAAGCCTAGAGAAAAATGCTCATATCATACCCTAGAAAGGGGGTATGTAGGCAACCAGAGGCCTGGAAATGAGGGAGAATCTTCCATGAATGTTTATCTAGTACTTTCCATGGAAAGCGAGGCTTTCCTTACGTGGGCTGACCAGTCATCCTCTCACCAGCACCTGCTTGTGTTAAAAAACTAAAATTCTGAGGAGACTCTTAATTGGAGACCCCAATTATCTGTGTCTTTTAAAATCTTATTTTTAGCTCAATCACCCAACCTAGTTGATATCTTTCCCAAGTGATACACAGTGCCCAGAAAGCCACAGAATTTATTTTTTTTCCAAACCTTTCATCAGTCTTTGATGCTACTGCTTGGGATTTAGGAAAAATGCTGATGGATTCTGCCAAAAGTGGAAGAGATTGCATTGGACTCTGCTGTTAAGATACAGCCTGGGAATTGGAGAAAACAGTAATTAAATATTTGCTCTACCGTTTTGAGTTCATGGCAATAACCTTTCATTGGAGCTGTGCAGAGTATTATACCTGAGAAGATCCTTGAAAAGTAATTATTACCAACCACATGTGCAGAGCTCTGTAGTTAAAGATCATCTAATTTAAAAAAAATTAAACTTCTTTATTATTTCTACATCATTAGAGTCATGATTTTTTTTCTTCCTTCCCTTCCTTGCCCAGCTTTTTCTAAAGCCATAGGGATTATAGATTTGATTTTGTTCAATTCTGTGATTATGTAATGCTGGAGCAGCTTTTGAGCCTTTAAAACTCTAGCAGCCATCATGTAGCATGCACAAAATGAGAGAACTGGGCATTTTGCACTTCGGAGTAATTAGTGGTAAAAAGTGGAGCTGTGTTAATTCTGCCATAGTCATTTTTGTGGACATTTATGACTTTTGGAAGCACAGCTATTCACATCCTGTGTTAGATTAATAGTTAAGGTCAGCTCAGATACTCAGTTTATTACTCTTGAACTGGCAAATAAACGTTCTTGTGGAGCAGAGCTTGCTTTCTGCTCTGCCATATGCTGAGTTTTAGGCTTTCTGGTCTGGATACAAAGTCCTACTTTCCCAGGGGAACTGAGGAGACAAGAGATGATCTTGGTTTGAGTGCCCTTTATTTGATCTGCAAAGTGGCAGCTGTTGTGGGGTTTTTTCCATACAGAAGCTGTGATCTGAGACTGTGCAATTCTCATGGCAAATATGACAAATATACACCACGAATTAAGGCAAGTGCAATATTTGGATGTTGAGGTCAATTTAGTATTTGTGAATGGGATCAAATTGTTGCCCCTGGCAGTGAGGTCTCCTGTTTGCTGCAGAGAAGAGGTGCTGGGCAGAAATTCTACCTCCTTTGCAGACCTGCTTCATCTGTGACCTGGAAGAATCCAGGCTAGCAGCCACTGGCTAATTCTTATTTAGGTGTTCATAAGTCTTTGTTTCTCTGCTGAGTTTGGCATCACCACTTGACAGAGACTCATCACTTCATAACACGTGTGCTGGGAGGAATAAGGTGCAGCAGATTCTGGGATCTGGAAGTCAAAGCTTCCAAATCATGCTAATAACTAAAGTTCTTGAAATACAGACAGTGTCACACATCTGGGTTTTCAGAATAACTCCAGTACACCTTTATGCTGAGACAACAATTTGAACACACAAACGGAGTTTCCAGATGAGAATGTCACTGCCTAATCGGGAGAAACATATTCAGGTCAAGTGCCAGATACAGTTATGCAGGATATCAGTGTTGGTCCACACAGCCTTTAGGGAAGCTGCACAATCCTGGAATACTGAAAAAGAATCCAGAATCCAGTGCACAGCTTTGAAGGAAGCCATCAGAAGGTATTTTTCTATCTTGCAGACCATGATTATTGATTATGCAGTTCTGTGATTCTCAGACACGAACCCTTCCTTGACTGGAATTAGATTTATGAAGGCAGTTGCTTTCTCTGCAGCATGTTCTGTTTGTCACAGATGCCTGGGTAAGGGAAAGCACCTGTTATTAAATGCATGATGGTGTAGAGAACAGGATGGATGAACAGACCATGAAATTGTATTGGGTCAGTCTTATGCTGCCACTTCCAAACATTCAAAACTTAAGTCTCAAGTGGCTTCCTTTTGTTTGTTTTCCAGTGCATTAACAGCCAAAATTCACTTTTTTAAGGTTTAGGGTTTCTGTATTCCCACGTGAAACCTGAGATTCTCATAAAACTAGTGATACATTAATGAAATGACCTGTCAAGGTTGAATGGGTATGACATGATTCCACATTGCAAAGACTGGAGACACAAAAATCCCACATGGAGTTTGCTACCCTACATGGTAAGAAAAAACTACGTGAGAAAATCCAGGCTGCAATTTATGCTCTTTCATTATTTAATTGTGTTTAAAATACAACAGCCACAAGGGAACAAGCTTGATTCCTTTCTCTTGTGTTAGTCTATGGTAGTGCCACCTGCTCAGCATTTTTCTATCTTAATGCAGCTTTTCTTATTGAACCCAAAGCAGAATTACCTGGAAGAGCAGCAGAAAACCTGCAGAGAGGCTTGTGATAGAGTGAGGATTAGGAGGCAGGAAATGGGTGATTCACTCTGGCTTCTGAAGGCAAGCATGAAATCAAAGCTGCGGGCAGGAGTGGGAAGGATATTTGGGAGGAGTATGAACTGATTCCTGAGTTATTTATAGAGGGGGAAGAGTGGGTTTTGCCTTAAGAAAGCTCTGCAGGTCTGGGTGCAGTTGCAGACATATTTGTGCGAACAGGAGACTTTGGGTGGAAGGAGAAACAGAAGATTCCTACTGTGTCTGTGGATTTATGAGTTTATCTGAACTTCGTCAGTAATGGTGAAGCCACCCCACTTGGCACCACTTGGTATATTTTGGTGAAAGTCTGAGGCCCTGAAGAGAGCAGCTGAGCAATTAACACAATATTTTCAGTCGTTGCAAACAGTTGTTTTGTTGTCATATTGTTGCCTTTCCCTCTCACTTCCTATTTGAGTTTTGTTTGTATCTCTAAAAAATATGTGCCAAGAGAAAGCTCTGACCCCTGCAAGAAAAGAGAGTAGAGCCATCATAATTAATTTTTGTGTAATTGATTCCCTCAGGTACTAAAAGCTGCATGGCTCATTTCAGTAGAATCATAGAGTCACAGAATGGTTTGGGTTGGAAGGGACCTTAAAGATCATCTTGTTTTACCCCCCCTGTCATGGGCAGGGACACCTTCCACTAGCCCAGATTGCTCCAGGCCCCGTCCAACCTGGCCTTGGACACTTCCAGGGATCCAGGAGCAGCCACAGCTTCTCTGGGCACCCTGTGCCAGGGCCTCCCCACCCTCACAGGAAAGAATTTCTCCTGTAACCTAAATTTCCCCTATTTCAGTTTGAATCCATTCCCCCTTGTCCTATGACTACAGTTCCTGATGAACTGATGACTACAGTTCCTCTCTCTGGTATTTGATATTGAGCCTAAATATTTGTCCTCTCTCCAGGTATTGTCTCCACCTGAAGATTGACACTTTAAGCTTTAAGCAACTGGCAGATCTGCCCAAGCACAGAGATAAAAATCTGTTTGCCTCTTCAATGAGTTGTTTCCCTAGACATGCAAATTGGATGATTGCTGAGGCAAAAATGGTCCATAGCTGCTTGTGGAAGATCTGCAGGCATGATTATCCTGTTTTTGCAAGAAGAGCTATTAAATATTCGTGCTAGTTTCAGGAAATATGCACACATGTTTTTGAATATCAAATTGTGTGCCTCCCTGGTGAGTAGAATGAACTAGCTCAACCAGAGCATTTCAAAGCATCCTTTTGCTGTCTTTCCTCCTCGCTGCAGAGTATATCTGCTTTGACTGTACTTCCTCGAGCCTCGAAGCTGCTGCAGAAATTCCAGCCACTGAGCAGCTGTGTGTATGCTTGAATGAAGTGTGTGCTATTCCATGTGTCAGCAGGAAGCGATATAAATAGAGCTTTTTTCTCCTTGTTGTCATGGTCTGTGGTTCCGCTGGCGACCCCAAGCTAGTTCTTCTTCAAGTCTGGTGTAAAGGGAATGCATTTAAGTGATGTTTGGTGCTGCAGTTGTGGATCATAGAGAGCATATGAAGCAATTGAAGGAATGCAGCCATTTATACCTGGTGCTTAGTTGGGCAAGGTGGATCAAGATTAATGAATGGCAGCTCTTGCTGCTGTCCAGGCAACTGGCATTTTGCTGCAGAAGTTGGTTTTCAACCCCCCTCCCCCCTTCCCTTTCTGGTGAGGGAAAAATATTAAAATAGCTGAAAAAAATCCCCTTTTATGGAACTGTCAGGTTGCACAGTCTGAGGATGAAGCATTTTTGACTTTGTGCTCCTTCTGACACATTCTGGTCTCACACCTTTGCAGTGAAAAGTTGTCAGCTCATACACCAAAGCTGAGACATGACTCCACAGTCACAGAAAGACAAGGAGCCACTGGAGAGGATCCAGTGGGGGCCACAAAGATGATAAGGGGTCTGGAGCATTCCTCTTATAAGGAGAGACTGTAGAAGCTGGGCCTGTTTAGTCTGGAGAAGGGAAGACTGAGAGGAGATCTCATTAATGCATATAAATATCTCCAAGGGGTGTCACAGGATGGTGCCAGACTCTTTTCAGTGGTGCCCAGTGACAGGACAAGGAGTAATGGCCATAAGCTAAACCATGAAAACTTCCATCTCAACATGAGGAAGAATTTCATGACATTAAGGTGGCAGAGCACTGGAACAGCTGCTCCTGGAGGTTGTGGAGTCCTCCTCTCTGGAGACATTCCAAACCCACCCGGACACTTCCCATGTAACCTGCCCCAGGTGCCCCTGCCTTGGCAGGGGGGTTGGACTGGATGATCTCCAGAGATCCCTTCCAGTCCTAACAACACTGGGACAGCACCCACTCAGCTACTTCCAGATGAGTTGATAATGTAAGAAGCCCTTTCCTCCATGACCTGACCTGGTAGTGGTGGGACTGAAAAAGATGCTGGGAAAGTAGACTCTGATGTGTAAAATTCAGAAGTCAGTCACCACCTCAAAAATTGCAGAAACTCGAAACAAATGACCCAGTTTTATATTAACATGGACACATATAATACACACAATTACAATAGGAAAACGGAAGTGTAAAGTTAAATTCTGTATTAAAATAATTTTAAAATATTCTACATGTAGATTCCACCAGATGGTAAATTAAAATTCCGTTTGAAGTGAAGGATTCAGGAAGCAATAACATCACCTTTTAGCCTTTATGAACACTGAGATCTTTTAAATGTTTCTATTCTTTGACAGCTTGTCCTAGTTACCTGAGCATATGACACATTTCCTGGAAGGAAAATAACTATGCTATCAATCCAGATACAGTCTGTCCTTGATTTTTTCCCTGCCTATTCATTTAAAGGAATCACAAGTAAAAGAAATTTTCTCCAATTTAATCAAGGTAGGATTTTTTCCTAAGTCAGCCTCCCTTAAGCAATAATGTGGAAACAAAGTTAATTTCCCCTTCTTTGCTCTCAGATACCCATTTTACATCTACGTGTAATAATTAATTTCCCAGATTTGATCTTCCTGTTCATTTTGAGCCAGGTCTTCCATTTTTAATATTTCCTTCAGAGAAGTGAAATGGCAGGAATATTAAATAAATAAGTTTTGGATATGTTACTACAACTATTTGAGCCTTTCTAGAAAGAGAGTTCATTAGCAAATGAGAAGTTCCTGAGTATAATGTAAAGCATCATTTTATGTGGAAGGACAAATCTGAGCCACTTCTCCAATTGTTCCATTGAGGGAACAATTCTTGGCTTAAAGCATGACTGGGGCCATAAAACTAAAATCAAAATATTGAAATACAAAGCATATCATTTACTAACTCTTACACTGGGATTGTGAGTGGTCTATTCTGAAGTGGTTATGGTGATCGAGTGAGATAGCTCTACCCACTTTCTGTGTGTTAGGCTTCAGAGAGCCTCCCAGACTTCATATTTGCCATCTGATGAATATTTAAGAAAGTGTAGTCTAAGAGACAAGTCACAAAGGCAGCTGAAACTTTTAAAGTGCCTTTTGCAATGTGCTGCCATCCATTTCGATCAAGCAAATTTGATCTTAGCTTTACTTAGATAACCATACCTTAATATTCCCTAATTGTGCATTATCCCCCCTCAAGTAATCTTTTTGTTAAGTTTATTTTGTTTCAGTATTATGTGCCCTTTACAGCATATCACCTAGCAGTGATTTCAATCTGTGTGCCCAAGTTGAATAAAGCACTGAACAAGTTAGGAGGTTCATAAACACATTTAAGTGTAATTTTAACAACCATCCAGAGCTGGGTTTGGATATTTGATAGATCTGCATGGAGAATTACAGCTATAAAAGTCCACTGAAAATCTAATTTGTCATATGGCTCCGTTTTGAGAAGACACCTTCAGCTGCAGCAGAGGACAGAGAGAAGGTTTGGCTCCGTGATCCAGTAGGTCCAGACTTCCAGAGCAGTCAGGCAGGTTCATTTCATCAGCACCAAAAAATCTGCTTTAAAGGGTTAAAGGCCCAGATGATTCTCAATGATCATAGCACCTGGATTTACCTACAACCCGAGAAAAAATCCTCCAAATGTGAGCCTTGCAAGCACTTGAAAGAGCAAAACTATTTCTGCACTAGGAGAAGGGATGTGGGGAGCCTTTGCAAGGTCACCTCCATTTTCTTCTCGAAGAATGTTTAAAGGATCCTGAAAAAGAGAGAAATTATGTAGCATGCTTATCCAGGGGGCTTATCATATTGTATTAGCACTTACTCATCACATTTAATTAAGATTCCTTTTTAACTGATGTGGAATATTATTAGCTCCATTCATCCCCTATCAGTAAAAAGGAATAATAATGGGATGTGATCCTAACAGGAGATGATAGGAAGCTGCTAATGTGACATATATATTGTGGAAGGGAAAGAGTGCTGTGACTGCCAGGGTCTGTTTTGCAGCCTTTGATGTCTTCAGTTTTACAGCCCCATTTTGTGGAAGGTATTACAGTGACAGACATCTCTTAGGGCAGGTTGCTGGCTAACAGCCACGTTGGAGAGAATCAAAATAGACATTGGTTAGTACTTAGTTAATTGGCTTTCAGAGGAGAAGTTTGCAGAGGTTTAGTGGTAAACTAGTCAAAGTAGGTCAGCTAAAGGATTTTGTAGGCCTAAATTAATTTTATGTATCTGTATGGTATAGTTTACTTTTAATATTGTGAAATCAGTTGGGGATAACAAAACCAAACTAAATTAAACATTAGTAGTACCCTTTCTTCCTCTTCACAGATAGGGAAAAGGCCAGTTTCAGGTTTCATCTATAAAATACTGGTAAAATTATCCCTTTATTTGAGATCAGAGCCAGAGGGAGCCAGGGAACAGGTGTCAGCTCTGATGTTCAGAGCCACCTTCAGCCTCTTAGAGACAAGGAACTGCATTTCCCACTCTGAAGCTTTGTGTGTTTGTGGTTTTTAAAGAATATCCAAGCAGAAAGCTTTACCTTGTAATCATCTGGCCTGGAGATTGCAATGGTTTGGGCTACTGGGGTGAGAGCCATATACAAGAGGAATGGTTGAAGTCTGTAAGCTAAACATAGATGATGGAGAAAGAAAGAAAAAATTATCTCTAAGACCATTTCTCATGTGACCCTGTTCCATTACTGTCCTATCCTCTCTAAATGGTGAAGCTCACACATTCATTCATGTTTAAAATAGATGCCTCTAAGAGCACTGACAAAAACGTGTCCCTTTTTCTTTCACTACCACTTCAAGCACCCAATTAGTTGGTTAAAATTAGATTCTGCCTTGAAAGGCTAAAATTGATGCTTCAAGTTTCCATAGTTACTGTCTTTCTATTAATTGTGCTCAGTTAAATAGTGGGGATTCTCTCTTGCCTACCAGCACTTGGATTTGGGAGCTGTGCTGGACTCTGCTGTTTGTGCAGTAATGTGGACTGTGCTCAGGTAAGGGTACCTGTGGAAGGTTTTCAGAGCTGTAGAGACTGGTACTTGATAAAGTTTTGTTGAGGGTAAGCAGGAGGGAGGGACTGAATTGAAGTCAATTCTCTTAGCAGTGTTCACTCTCCAAGATGGACACAAATGAAACCAATCTAAGCCTGTCCAGGAAAACATAGAGTCACAGAATCATGGAATGGCCTGGGTTGGAAAGGACCTTAAAGATCTTCTTTCCACCCCCCCACCATAGGCAGGGACACCTTCTACTAGCCCAGGTGGCTCCAAGTCCCTTCCAACCTGGCTTTAAACACTTCCAGGGATGAGGCAGCCACAGCTTCTCTGGGCAACCTGTGCCAGGGCCTCACCACCTTCATAGTAAAGGATTTTTTTCTAATATCTAATCTAAACCTATTCTCTGTCAGTTTGAAGCCATTCCCTTTGTCCTGCCACTCCAGGCCCTTGTAAATAGAAATTCAATACTAGAACATTTAATCCTGCCTCCCCGTTAAGTAACCTGAAATTTTCCTTCTTTGGGGAATCAATCACAGCCAGCCTTCGAGATGGGGGCTGAGGCAGAAGGTGGCTGCAGTGGCTGTAGACAGGAGTCCAAGCAGATCCTGTATCACCCCATGGAAGCAGAGTGGCCCCCAGTGGCAGGACATGCCTGGAAAGAGCTGTCTGTGCTCTTGGCGTCCGTTCAACAGCTCATCTAGCAGAGAGCAAGGGGAGGAGGGGGCTGGCTGGCTGCAGGGCACTGGTACAGGCTCCAGCAGCAGCCAGGAAATGCTTCTTCCTTTTCACCTTCACAGCAGGATTTATGATGCTCGGTGAGCCTGTTGTCTCTCACATAAAAGGGCTCGTATGTTAGAATAAAATTATTTTTTATTTAAATTAGACAGAAGACAGTAACCAGAATTGGCTTTCCATAATATAGATTAAGCAGTGCACAGACATGTTCTGTCCTCCCGACATTCAGAGCTTTGTCTTCTGCAGTGACTTTTGCTCTCTTTACAGTATTTCCTTATATAACGGAGGCAAATCCCACCCACAGCAGCAGCCTCCTGAAAATGGTTAGAGTGCCATCCCTGCTCCTGGTCACATACAAAAGATGTGATCCACAAAGCTCAAAAATTTTTTAAGATCAGACTCAAAGTCCACCTTTTTGGGATGTGTTACCAAGCACTCCCGAAATCAGCCTTCAGCAGAGGTCTGGGTAGCTGCTTGTTGCTCTATTCATTCAGTTTAGGGCATTTAAGGACATTTAATTAGGGCATTTAGGCTGCATAGCACCTGGTTTGACGCGAAAGGAAAGAAGAGCCTTTCCTTTGTGGTAGCAAGACCAACCCACCACGGGTCTTCAGGGAAACATTATCCTCAGCCACTGCCCACACCCTTCCCAGGTCCTGAGGGGCAGAGCAGTCCCCCCAGCTCCAACTTCAATTTTCCTGCACTACTCGCTGCTCTTTACCTTACTGTTTGCATTAAAACAAGAGCAGAATGGCTGGTGCTGTAACTGCCCACACTGCACTGAGAACATATTTACACGATGAAAATAATTTGGGGTTTTTTGTTTGGTTGATTTGGTTTTGGGTTTGGGTTGTTTTTTTTTTTTTTGGGCAGGGCGAGGGGGGGACTGTTTAGTTTTCAGCTATGAACTCTTAAAAACAAGCACTGTGAGCCTGCAGACATGGGGAAATATCCCCCCCCAAAGATATTTTTTCTTGTACTGCAGGAGTAATGTCTCTCTAATCACCTCTGCCTGTGACACAAACATTCAATGCTGCATCCCCCAGTCCAACATTCGATTAGAGCTAAAAAGGTGATAAGGAGCATCCTGGATGTGTGCACATGCTGTCTCAGGGATGCAGCAGATTAACCTCAGTTTGGGGAGGGAAGGGTTAAAATTCTACCTGTGGGAGCAGGACTGGGCACAAGTACAGCAGTAGAAGGATATTACCTGAGAAAGTTGATATTTTTATGGGAGGAAAAGCCTCTTTTAGTCAAAGAAGAGTGAGAGGAGCTGCAGACACCATGCTCTGTTTGCTCCTTCAGCAGCTTCGAGAAGCCATTTACCCTGGGCTGTGCTCAGGCTGTGGTAGCAAGCAAATCAAATTATGCTTTCATATATCTCAGAATATGCTGGCAGAGCTATTTGATAGCTGAGACAATTACTTTAATACAGCCATGTAAGATTGGTTTTTCATAATGAGGTAAATAATCTCTATTTAAATTAATTGTCAGTGTCAGCGCGGACAGTAACCTGAGAGTGAGCTGGAAGTGACCTCCGTGCCCACCCCCTGCTTTGTGCCTGGATGTTGGAGCAGAGGGGGGTTACAAATCTCCCACTACATGTGTGCTATAATTGCCCTGTTTAATGATACTGACTTTAAACCCAAGCACTGGATTAAAGCTACAGGCTCCTTGGTGGGGAGAAGTTTCCATTTTGTTCATTCCTCCTGATTCATTAATGCAGAACAGGTCAAAGAGATGGGAGGAGAGAGAGTGAGAATTATTTGAGGTTTTGTTTGATACTCCAATTTGACAAAGTCGTTAGAGATGGTTGGGATTGTTTGGCAAAGTGATAGTTAAAATGGTTCCATTTTATCCTGACTGAATAATTTTTCTGTCTTTCAGTTCTATATCTGTCATTTCATCATGCTGATGATGGATTTTATTCACTTTCTTTTTTTCTGGGTTTGAGTTTTTGTTTTGTTTTTCAGAAAAAAAAAAAAAAAGAAAGATTAAATGGGCTTTTTAATCCCAAAAAGGCTTAGGGATGATCTGTGAAGCCAGAATGTCCACAGAGATCCTCCAAATGACACAGAGAGGGTTTTTCAGTGCATGCTGTTTGCACTGGATGTGCTGTTTCAGACTCTTTATCATGGTGAATATTCATTAAGCCTGCCAGAGGCAGAAGCTGCAGTCAGTACAGCATCAGTGGAGGAGGCAGGGAAGAGAGAAATCAGGTTAATGACTAGCTTTCCCTGCAGTTTGCTTCCTGCTTATTGCCTGATCTCAGTTTTAAATAAATTCATTTAATTAATGTGTTTTGCTACTTTGACCTGCAGACAGAAGGGGCTGTGATTAATGATGGGGTATTCTGAGTCTTACGGTGGCTTTAGCCTGCATGTTCTGCTGTCTGGAAAAAGAACATTGAAAAATGTTTCCTTTAAATTTAACATTAATAGAAGTTTTGATTGAAAGCTTTTATCTAATTTATTTTTCTGATTCCATGAGCTACCACGTTTTTAGAGACGAGAACAAAGTGGTGAGTGTGGAGGGGTGGAACAGAGTGAAAACAAGCTGCTGTCTTGGCTGAGCATGTCACACAGTCAAACATGTCTCTGCAGGGAGACAGAGTCTGCACAGAAACGCTTTCCTCTTCTCCCCCTTGAGCAGGGGCACATCTGTTCTAACATGAGTTAGCCCTCTTCTGACAAGGGTTCTTTAAGAAAGCAGCAGAGGCATAGGAAGTGGAGATGATGTGCATGACCCTCAGAATATATGGGCAGCTCGCATTATGGGAAGTGAGCACCACCTGTTCTTAGTAAACACCAGATTGGAGCTGTGGGGCTATACAGGGTCAGGAAAAAGCACGTGGCCTCCCCAAAAGCGAGAAAAATGTCACTGAGATAGAAACTGCAGGACTGATGGGATAGCCCAGACCTGATGGGGTATTGATTCCTGGGCTGAGTGATGATATGTTCTGTGAGCAGACATTTTGCCCCAAATTTATAAGACATCTCAATTTCAGACTGTACCCATCGCTCAGCATTACCTTTCAGCTTGGATGGTTTTACAAGCTGATGAAAGCCAGCCCTGCAATTGAGTGAATTTGCAAGTTCCACATCTGAAAAGACAGCACCTTAAATCTCAGTGACAGACCTGTACTTTGGAGTTCTGCACCAGAGGTTCTGAGCTGTACTGGTGTCATTGCTGTCATAACTAAAATGTGGCCTTTTAAGGGGTGGAAATGGTGCAACCTTAAGAATATGGCTGTGGTCTCTCAAGCATTTCTGGACAGAAGAGGCCAATGCCTACCCAAGTGAAAGTCCTGTGAAAAGATTAAGGCTGAGGAAGTTGCAAACAGTTGCCCAGGATTTTTTGTGGTTGTCAATGTTAAAGAGATTAGTTTCAAACTACTTCTTTTTTCTGAAATACTCCAGCATGGTCATTAGTACAACACCTGCCGAGCCATGGTGCTGCTTACCTGGCTCCTGAGGGTAGAATTCAGCTCCTTTTTCACTAGCTACCCAAAACTTAGCTGTCTAGTGTAAATTGTCTGGTTGGGCTTTATCTGTAAAGAACCAAAGATAATACAGCTCCAGCAGAGAGAGGAGAGGAACAAAGAAAATTCAGATTTTTTTTACAGAATCATTAGGTTGGAAAAGACCTCCAAGATCATCGAGTCCAACCTTTGATTGATCACCACCTTGTCAACCAGACCAGAGCACTGAGTGCCATGTCCAGTCATTCCTTGAACACCTCCAGGAATGGTGACTCCACCACCTCTCTGAGCAGCCCCTCCCAACTCTTTACAACCCTTTCTGTGAAGAAATTCTTCCTGATGTCCAACCTGAATCTCTCCTGGTGCAGCTTGAGGCCATGTCCTCTTGTCCTGTCCCTGGTTGCCAGGGAGAAGAGGCCAATCCCCACCTGACGACAGCCTCCTGTCAGGGAGCTGTAGAGAGCCAGAAGGTCTCCAAAGAGAGTGATATGGTCTCCAATGCCTCTAAAACCAAGCATTTAAACCAGGTGACTTCAACTGCCTTCTGAGGGTGCCTGTGTCTTTACAAACCATAGCAGGAATTTAATTAGACATGGTAGATTGGATGACTACATTTCTGGTGGCTGAATTTAGAAAAGGGGTGCCTAACTCTCTAAGAAAAACAA
Source organism: Aphelocoma coerulescens (assembly GCF_041296385.1). Classification (NCBI taxonomy): domain Eukaryota; kingdom Metazoa; phylum Chordata; class Aves; order Passeriformes; family Corvidae; genus Aphelocoma; species Aphelocoma coerulescens. Next base: position 16,954,470 of record NC_091027.1, read on the forward strand.
ATGTAGGTACCTGTAGTTACTACAAGTTAAATTCTAGGGACCTGGTTCCTTGTAGATGTCTGGGCTTCCTGCACAGAGCATGGGGACCTCTGGAAAACCTGTGTGCTGAGAGCAGGACTGCCTGGAGCATGCAAGTGAGGATCAGTGAGGTGACACAACTCAGCTGCAGCCTGCTCCTTTTCTGGAGTCTGAGAGACTGTGACATCCACATAGGATCATGGAATGGTTTGGGGTGGAAGGGACCTTAAAGCTCATCCAGTTCCAACCCCCTGCCATGGGCAGGGACACCTTCCACTGTCCCAGGTTGCTCCAAGCCACATCCAACCCGGCCTTGGATGCTTCCAGGGGTGGGGCAGCCTCTCCAGGCAGACGTGACCCTCTATATCTGACATTGTGTAGGAAATCAGGTGTTTCAGAGCAATTAGGGCTTGTTGACCAAGTTCCTATTGACTGGGATTTTTATGTTTTTCAAGTCCTGTGAGAGGCAGAGGGCTACAATACCTGACCAGTAAATGCCTCTGGAAGAGAAACAAAAAATGAGCTATGCACCATACCCTATTCCTTCCAGCTTTCAAGATAGGTGCTTTGAGGATATGGAGGTCTTTTCTGTGTAAGTCTGCCTGTGCATTTCAGCCAGTAGTCATGGGATGGAAAAAGAAGTATCTTGAAAGACAGCCTAGAAGTCCTTTCACGCCAGCTAAATATGTGACCTACTCCACTGCAGAGTCTCTGCTGCTCTGGGTTCCATTTAAAGTCTACTGAGACATTTGTATTTCGGTGAGAATAGGAAAGGGATGGGGTGAAAAGTTCATCTCCTGTTTTAGCTTGCAGACACACAGGCAAAGAAGCATCAGGACCTGCAGGTGCAGCCTAGATTTTGGGTTCTGCTGCATGCAAGCATTTAAAAATTTAATTATTTGGTCATTGAACATGAAGTCTGATGTATTTCTTGAGAATAAAGAAAAGCCCAGGAAACCACCAGACTCTGAGCTTTTATGTATGAACTCTGGCAACCCCCTCTCTGTAGCTGTAGGAAGAAAAGAAGTGTAATGGTTTACATTAAGTGTTCTAAATATAACCAGAGGGTTTGTTTTATTTAGATTTTCCTCTCAGTTTAATAAAAAAATTTGAAGCATTCAATTAAAGATGCAGAAAATATGCAAGAGAAGTACAACTAATCCCATTAAATGTAAAATAACACATATATAGAAAGCTTTTGTTGTTGAATTCCTGCTGATAAGAAACAGAAGTGGTGTTTAAGGAAGCCTTGGAAACTAGGTAGTAAATTTCATTTATCCTTGATCTGAAATGCCTAAACACACAACATTGTTAGTACAGCTGAACTGTGACCTTCCAGCCTGCCAATACAGATAAACACACATGTTATCAGGTAAATCACACAGAAGAGAAATTTCCTGAGGTCTGGTGAAGCCCCACTCGTAGGAAATGATGGCTATCAACTCATTAGATTCTGTATCTCTGTGGTTTTGTGTGCAAGCTCTCCACACAGCAGTAAGGATAATTAGTTTCCTTTGGCTGAGCGAGTATTAAGGAGTATTAAAATGCTTAGATGTATGGACAACAAACATATTCGGGGTCTGGGACAAAACCCCACATAAGTGCAAGCAAACCCCTGTAGTCTGACAGAATCCTGATTCTAGGGTAGGTGTGATGGGTTTGTTGTGTTTGGATGCATAAAGGCAGATGTTTTTGTGACAAATGTTACAGACTTCATCTGGTGAGTTGATTTGCCTAGGCAGAACTGGATGAAAGGGTCGGGTTCCTGCTCTGAATTAGATTTCAGTAGTGCAGATGTGTTTGTGCACCCCATTAGTCTGGCAAGAGATTTCATGCGGGAGACTCCGTACCTCAGGGATACTCTGGATTCTTGCACATTGCTGTATTTACGTGGTAAAATGGATAACATTAAGTCATTGTCATTGTCCCATGTCCTGTGTCCAGCCTAACAAGTTGATCAGAGGGCTGGAACACCTCTCCAGGAAAGGCTGAGAGAATTGGGATTGCCCAGCCTGGAAAAGAGAAGCTTCAGGGTGACCTAATTGCCTCTTCCAGTACCTGTAGGGAGTGCACAAGAAAGATTTAGACTATTTACAAGGGTGTGGAGTGACAGGACAAGGGGAATGGTTTCAAACTGACAGAGAGTAGGTTTAGATTAGATATTAGGAAGAATATAAGTTAAGTGTGGTGAGGCCCTGGTACAGGGTGCCCAGAGAAGCTGTGGCTGCCCCATCCCTGGAAGTGTTTAAAGCCAGGTTGGATGGGACTTGGAGCCACCTGGTCCAGTGGAAGGTGCCCATGGCAGGGGGTTGGAACTGGATGAGCTTTGGGGTCCCTTCCAACGCAGGCCATTCTATCATTTGATGTTTCTATGCTGACATCAAATGGCACAGCCATACCCTGCTGTTTCAGCTGTGCTGGCCCTGTACTCTTCAAAGTAATTTTTCTACTATTTGTTGCTACAGGGTTCTCCCCAGCCAGAGCAAGGGTGGGTCAACCATGATTTGAGGTCACCTTCAGCTGTCCTTTTCCTGCCAGGAACAGAAAAAGAGCATTGGGTCTGAGCCAGTGTTTGGAGTGCGTATCGTGCAGGCTTGTTGGGAGAAAGAGAGGATTTATTTGTCAAATAGGGCTTAATTTATTATGTGCAATATGAAAGCTCACATTTTTGTATTGCAGTAGAAAGACAATTGATTAATAATTTGGAAAAAGGCCAAGACACACAGTTTCCACCTGTGTAATTTATCATCTCAGAGAAACAAAAGTAGTATAAAAGGTACCCAAACAAAACAATTTATTAAGCAGAAATGAAAGCTGGTTCATATTAATGCATTTATTATGAAAGGGTTTTCTAGGACATTGTTGTTACTTACAGGAAACATGTAAAGGATCTGAAGTTGATAGTTAAAACCATAGGAAATTTACAGAAAAGCTACAACTGATAAAATAAAGGAACTTTTACATTAATAATAACTTAAAAAAAGCTATTTGAGACTAGAGAGGTTAAGGTCACTAAAACAACGTCAGCAGTTCCTGGAAAGAACATAAAGTCAAAGCTTCTTCATCATTAAATACAATCTTAGGGGGAAAAGAAGTGCAGAGTCTCCTCTGGTTCTTGATTAAACATCGCATTGTAAAAGCAGTCACGTCATGTCCACTTGCCATGGAGGTTCAAAGATGCCAAAGATTCCATGTGCCAAACCTCTTTCAAAGAGGGTCTCAGACATGTGTCGTGTATACTCATTTCTTTGGCTCTGTAACATGGACATGTTGCCTCAATACAGAAAAGCTTAGAGAAGGAATCATGCTTCCCAGCCTTGTTTGTTTTGCTGCCAGGCAGGAGAAAGGTTGTCAAGCAGCAAAACATGTTTTTTCAGCTTTTGAACTTAAAAGGAGAGCCTTATGTCTGCATGCACCACACACCATTTATTTAGTAAAATAGAAAATTCTGCAAACGTAACAGAAGACGAAGAATGGTTAAAGAATAGGAAATAGAGGAGCTGCTAAAGTTCATATGGCATTCTCCATTACAGCTGCAGGAGTGCAGAGCAGTCAGTCCCAGATGTTTGCTGGCAAAACATTGGAGATCTCCCTCTAGATTGTCTGTTTTGTTTTCTCCTCCTGCCCTCTTTAAGCAGTAGGAGACCTAGAACTTCTCAGTTTCTTCTCCCCCGTCCAGTGCCCTTGCCTCCTCTTCCAAGGGACATGGAGTCCCTCTGAAATTGTTTTCCAACACAGTTCCCACCTCCTTCTTTACCCCAAATATCTTCACCTCTTCAGCTGGACAGCTCTGATACGTGATGCTGAGACTTAATCAGTGGTACTGAAATTGTTTGTGTGGTATTGTGAGGATCTGTGTGTGGCTACAAGGCGTGTTACAAGGGTGAGAGCCCCATGTTTTCTTACTGCACTTTTAGGGTGTAGATAAGAAGTTTTCATTTGATTTGAGGGCTTTAGCATCATTGAGCTTTCCCCTGATCACAGTTTAAACAGTTAACATGATACATTAAAATAGATATGCTGTTCCTATTCAAAATTGGGAGTTATGTAAATTACAACAAATGTTCAAAGTTTAAAAGGGAAGAAAACAACCAAGTCTTAAGCTTTCTCTCATAGGAAAACCTAATTTTGTTGCATTTTATTATGTTAGAAAATTGTCCTTGTCAGAGCAACATACGCAAACATTTCAATCTGATTAACTCAATCTAATCAAAATAATGGAAATAAAATTAAAACTTGCTTCATACTGCAAGCCTAAAACTGGGGATAGAACTTCATTTTATATTTGCCTGTATAAAATACTGTGATCTAGAGAGATAATCAGGATATTCTATGATTCTCTGAAGACCATGAATATTTCTGAGACCAGATTGTGCACCCTGATGGAAGCAGTCCTGCAGTATCTCTGCCCAGGCAATTCAGTTCACTCCTGGTTTTGCTCTAGGGCCCTGTCTGCTGCTCAGCCACATTGCATCCATACCTACATACAAACACACGTGCTGGTTGGCCTCAGGTTCCTCTCTGGGGTGCACCAACTCAGAATCACACAATGGGTCAGGTTGGAGGGACCACAGCAGCTTGTCTGGTCCAACCTCCCTGTTCAAGCAGGGTCATCCCAGAGCACACGGCACAGGATTGCATCCAGGTGGTTCTGGAATATCTCCAGTGAGGGAAACCCCACAACCTCTCTGGGCAATCTGTTCAGTGCTCAGTCACTGCACAGTAAAGGAGTTCTTCCCCATATTCAGGTGGAACTTCCTGGGCATCTGGTCCTGTTACCTCTTGTCCTATTGCTCGGCACCACCAAGCAGAGCCTGGCTCCATCCCACCCTCTCGGCACCCTCCATTCAGATACTCTTTCCCTACATGAGGATTCCTGGACACATCCAGCACAGGATGGTTTGCTAAAATACCCATCTGGATGTGCATAATGCCAAGACTGTCACACCCTGCCCTGGCCACTCTTCTAACCCTGTCCCAAAAGACTCAGCACCCTCAAGCATACCCCTTGGCCATGTAATGCACGTGCTTGTGTTTGCTGCTATAGAACACTGCAGTGGGCTGCATCACGGTGATCTCTTACTCCAAACACTTCAAATCCAAAAGAACAAAATGGGATCCAGAGCCTGTTGGGCCCAGCAGTACGTGGAGTGAGTCAGTGTGTGCTAACACTGAGCAGACTGGGCAAGAACCAGTGGATAACCCCCAGATGAGCAGCCAGGCAACCGAGAGTCACTGTAGGCTGAAGCCAGAGCTTTCAAAGAGAGAGCTGCTGCTCACTGAGTGCTTGTGTTTAAAGATGCTTTAAGCTTTTCTTGCTGTTTTGACTTTTTCAGAACCTGAGGCAGGAGAGGTGTCCCCCCCAGTGGGAGCTGGTGTGAACAGCAACAGCTGGACCTTTAAATTTGGACCCGGCAATTCCAAACAAGGTGGTCCTGGTGAGTTGCCAGACAAATTCATTATCCCGGGATCTCCTGCAATCATCTCCATCCGGCAGGAGCCACCAAACAGCCAAATTGACAAAAGTGACTTCATAACCTTTGGCAAGAAAGAAGAGACCAAGAAAAAGAAGAAAAAGAAGAAGGGAAACAAGACTCAGGAGAAAAAAGAAAAGGGCAACAGCACCACTGAGAACAGTGACCAGTGAGGGAGTTATACTGAAAAAACCCTCTTAGCCAGTTTTTGTAATAATGGCAGATTTCTCCCATGTAGCAAATCCCAACTTCTTCCTACTGTTAACAAATTTCCTGTATGTACAGACTTGAGAAAATCAGCAGGAAATTCAGTGTCTGTCTAAATTGCTTAACAGGTTTTGTCTTAAAAGCTTTATTAAGTCTGGTGTTAACTCTTTTTCTCCACTCTGGCTTGTTTTCAGAATCTAAAAAGCAGACACAAGTTTCCTTTCTCCTACGCCGAAAAGGAGAATCTTCACAGTACAGCCAGTGAGAGGTTGGACTCTGCACTGTGGTTCCTGTGCTCCTGTCTTGATGACACTTACAGGACAGGTTTAAAAGTTTTAATGTTGTGCACCCTCTATCTGATTGGAAATATTTGTGTGCAGATGTCAGCTAGGTGATATGAGATCAGATTATAAAATGCAAGAAGAGCTGGTAAATATGCAACAGAGGAAACACCTAATGAACACAAATGTTCAGAGATGTTCAGGCTGGGGAGAAAATGTCTGAAAGGAGATGAGCAGACTTGTCAAACCTTGAGAAGTCACTGTGTGGAAATACTGACTCCTATACATGACGTATTGTACACACTGCTTCAAATGAAACCTCACATTTACAGCTCTTTAAGAGAACATAAATTATATCTCTTTACCAAGCAAGCCATTGGAAAAATTGTCCCTTAAAGCCCTGCATTGTCCTGGTAAAGCTAGCCCTCAGAGTGTAAGAAGGGCTGGGCTGACATCCCAGGAATGTAACTGTGATGCTCTGTGTCCCTATTTCCACATTATTTTGCACATTATGTCTCTGAAAAGGTCAGAGTTTTTCCACGACACTTATGCAAAAGAGAGAAAAAAGTAACATTAGCTATGCTATTTGTTATTTGAGATATTTATTTATAAAGAAATATAGCTGTAAATGTTAAAGAAATATGATGCCCTTTAACCCAAACAGAAGTCAATCTAGAGCCATTATAAATTACAATTGCTGCTATTAAAGTGCTTTAGAAAAATTGCCTGAAACATCTGTATTATATCGGCCACTTGCCAATAACAGCTTTATTCTGTCGGGTGACTTGGGGGCTGCCTCTTGCATGTATTAATAAATACAAGATTATCTTCTTTTTTTTTTTTTTTTTTTTGCATTATTCTGCACTTTGAATACACCTTTGCAAACAAACTGTCCTAATATGAAGAAGCAGAAGCAAACTCCTCACACAAATGGATTTATTAACCTGCTAGCTCTGTGCAGTACCTTGGTGTTACCTCCCACACAACCTTTTCTGATTTTAGTTTTACTTTTCTATGAGATTATGAATTTCTGACCCTACTAACACTCCTTATGTAAAATTCAAGTACTGTATGTATGCTGTATGCTCTTATAAGAATCCTGAAATATTTATTCTGTGCTTGTGTATGTGAATGTCAATGCAACTATTATTAGAGTGGACTTTTAAGCTTTACTGTTGAATGTAAATTCATTATTTCTTTTTTGTACACTTGTGAAAAAGTGGAGTAGTGTTAATTTTTTAAGCCACTGTTGATTATCAGTTTTTTTGTGTATGAAACACAAGTAAAATATCTTTCTTAAACCAAGCCATGCATGCATTTTGGGATTTATTGGTAAGAATCTGTGAAGCTGAAGTTCTGTGAATTACTAAACCTAAGGGTATAAATGGAGTATTGAATGTGGCTGAGGATGTTGATATAAAACCAATACATGTATTTTTAAATAGAATATAGCTGATGAGGGAATTCCAAGGAGTTTTTTACGTTATTGTACATTCACAGAATAAAGCTCAAGTGTCGTGTTAATTGGAACTGTGTAAGAAACTACATAGCTCTGAAATTTCTAACAGGCCCTTTAATCTAGGATCAAAGAGAACAACTGGATTTCTTGAGACATGTCCTGGATGTTTTAAGTTTCCAAACTGCTGACAGTTCAGAATAGAACAATTCCTATTCATTTTTGAGAACCTGCAGCAAGTCTTAAAACATCACAGAAAAGCTCTAATAAAAGAATTCATATCTCAAAGCATGAACCACCAATGGCCTCATGTGGTCTATTTAGAGTTTTCTTTTGTTACCAGTCTTGTTTTACTAGCAATAAAAAGGTGCTACTCAAGAAAGAGAATCCTTGATTCACTTTTAAAGACTAGACAAGAGGAAAAAACTTAAGCTTTGGGGACGAACTGTTCTTTTATGCAAATGTGCTATGCAAGTACATTTAGATGTGGTTTTTTTTTAATTTGGTGACTAATCCAACAGCTCCCAAAACGTTCATCAACTGTAGTTACAGTGGTAGCTTAAACACACAGAAGAATACTGTTGTTTTGTATTCGTCATGAAGTAGTTCTCTCAATGCCTCTGGCAAAAATTCAGTACAGAGATTTAATTCTTGCAGGAATCTTCTACATTTGATTATTTTTAGATTTTAATTGAATATTTGTTTTTCTTTTGAGTGCTTGCATTTTCCCCCATGCAAGCCAGTCTGATTCATTCATTTTTCATCAGTGGCCATACACAGCTGGTTTTCCAAGGCTTGCATCTATTAGAATGAACCAAGAGCTGCAGTATGTCTCCAATTTGCTGGTTTTAACACAAAATTACATTTACCAACGCTGCCTTTGTTGCAGGTGCTTACTGCAGGGGGACTGTATGCTTGTGTGCCTTGGGAGACAAAACATAATCTGAAGATAATCATTCCAGTATGATTATCAATGATGAGAATCATTCCAGTATGGAGAGCTGATAGAGAAAAAACTCTCAGAGGAGAGGAGGAGCTCCTGCTGGAGTTGTTTGGAAAGAGGCTGGATTGCACTAGGAGGATATACATTCCACACATTCCGTGTGTTTTCAGAAGACTGAGTCAGGCACCTCACCTGATTTTATCAAGATTTTTCTGTATTTGAGCCCTCTAGGACAACTGGAATGCTGAGATATCTGCAGCGAAATTTGGCTATTTCATATTATACCATTGACATCCTTGATTTTGGGCATCCAGGAGGAGGAGAAACCCTTGGCAGGAAGTAGATTTGGAGGACCAGGGGTAGGTGGGAGCAGAATCTGCACGTTCCACCACAGTTTAGGCATTACTGTTTTAACACCACACAACAATGGAAATTGAGAACCAGAGTTGGCCAATAACAGCGCAAATTAAGAAACAAAAATTTCTTTAATCCTCCTGCTGACAATGGAATGAGCACGACAAAATACACTGCAGAGCTTGCTAACAAGGAAATTACAGTTTTGGGGCTTTTTACCACTCAATCAATTTATGTCTTTCAGGATCCAAATATACTTTCTGTGGGCATATTGTCTTTGGAAGTCTGGTTTCTATGCATACAAGATCAGTGATCAAAACTACTGGGCTTTTATAACAATAAACCTGAGTTATGTTGTGTATTAATTACATCCTGTCATTAAAAAAAAATCTCATTTTACATTAGGTTTCTAAGACTTAGTCTTGTGCAGTTTCTTTCTGCTCAGTACTCGGGTCATTGCACATCATATGAGGGGATCTGATTAAAAGTTTTACAATCATCTCACATAAGGGGAAGAACATAGAACCCAAAATGCATTCCCCAAATTTCATACATGAAGCTCAGTCATGGAATTAACTGCAGGTAGTTTTGATACCTTTTAGAATCTTCTTTCATTTCCACTTCTTCACTCATTTGATGTGTTTCAAGACTTGCTTGTGTCAACAACTGGGTAAAATAAACCAGGTACAATTTTCCTTCCTTACCAAGTTCTCCTCTAGCAGCAGTTTTGTGGATCTCATGTAAGACAAGTATTAAGGAAGGAGCTGAGCCATTATCCTCATTTGAGTCCTAAAGAGTGAACAGATTCCTCAGTTTTGCTGTTATTTAATTGCTTAGAAACTACTGGCTATTCCTTGGCACAGGCACCTTTTTAAGACAGTGCCAAGAGTCCTGTTAATGCTCCTGTAAATATGCAGAAATATCACATTAATCAAAAGTTTGGCTTTGGTAAGTGAGTGTACCCTGAAGGCCTTTGGTTTCTTCCTTTACAAGGAGAAAAGAGTGAACAGCTGAGCAATGTTGTGATATCACACCTAGCTGAATCTGCATGAAGCAAATAGATACTCTGGAAAGTAGAGCTGAGGGCTCCAAGCATGGCAATAATAAATCCTGGATATGAAGGGCTGCAGGTGGTGGCTGGAATCATATCAGAAGCTATGTTGGACTCACACATGCCTAAGTGACTGGCTTGGCTGCACCAAAACTGAACAGATAGAGAATGCATAGCACAGCTCTAACAGAATAAATGCATTATCACATTGTACTGACCTTGTGCAGGTTCAGCCAGCATGCTATGGAATCAATATTGATAGCATATACATTGATTTTCCATTAGCTCTGGATATGGGCATGCTGGACTCTCTACTTTCCGGGGTTCATTCTCCTCTCTGTGGATCCCTAGAGGGATCCCTGGAGGATCCAGTGACACTGCTCTGCCTTTGCAGGGTGGGGGGTGTGTGTGTCCAAGCATTGACAGAGAAAGACAACCATATCCTGGACTCATCCCACAGTGTGGCCATCAAGGGAGGAGATTCTGCCCCTCTGCCCCACTCAGGTGAGATCCCACCTGCAGAGCTGCCTCCCATCCTGGGATCCCAGCACAGGAAGGATCTGGAGCTGCTGGAGAGAGTCCAGAGGAGGCACCAGGATGATCCAAGGGATGGAGCAGCTCTGCTGGGAGGAAAGGCTGGGAGAGCTGGGATTGTTCAACATGAAGAAGAGAAGCTTTGGGGTGACCTCATCGTGGCCTTGCAGTGCCTGAAGGAGCCAACAGGAAACATGGAGAGACAATTTACAAGGGCCTGGAGTGACAGGACAAGAAGAATGGCTTCAAACCAAGAGATTGTCAATTTAGATACATGTTAGAAAAAAATCTTTCCCTGTGAGGGTGTTGAGGCCCTGGCACAGGGTGCCCAGAGAAGCTGTGGCTGCCCCATCCCTGGCAGTGTCCAAGGCCAGACTGGACAGGGCTTGGAGCAATCTGGGCTAGTGGAAGGTGTCCCTCCCATAACAAATGATTGGAACTAGATCATATTTAACCTTCCAACCCAAATCATTCTATGATTCTATATATAATAATCTGGGGTGTGGTTATGTTGTTGTACAGAACACTTCAATACCCACTGTCAGTGATAATACTGCTTAGGTGTCATGAAAATCTGATTTTTCAAAGTGGTTCTACTATGCTGGCATTAGGCACCTACTTCTAGAATGTTTGTGCATCAGGTGCCTTAGGCTGGCTTAGAGAACTAATGAATGAAATCCTTCAGTATGAAGTACCAGAGAATCATCTCTGCCACACGGTGAGAAGAGCCTATCTTACACTGCACCGTGGATTCTCTTTCGTGTCCCAGGACTGCCTCCATGAAATCACTCTGACACAGGTATTAACATCAAAAGATGACAGAGATGTGGTGAAGTAAACATCTCTCAAAATGCCACACAGCTTGAAAATATTAAAAATGTTTGCCTTCCAGTGGTGCCCAGAGCTATGTCACTGTTGTCTGCAAAAATACAGCAAGTGGGATCATCCACATTTAAGAACTGATGTCTGAAGTATATTACAAAACAGACATGCTAGGCTTGAAAGCTCAGTTTTAAAACCAGGGCCCTGACAGAGAGTCAGAGGTACTAAGCTGGCCTTCATACCAAACAGAGCAGCCCTAGGTCTGTTGTCACTCCCACTCCTCAGCTCCCTTGTTCCTTCATTGTGGTGGAGGGACATGTGGGAAGCAGGACATGTCCTGAAGAGAGAACCCCATTTATGCTGCCAGGTGGGAAATGCTATCCTCCAGGCACACCACGGCAGTAGGTACATAAATGGGGAGTTGGGCACACCTAAGGGCCACAGGGTTAGGTGAAGGGTGGCCATGTCACTGATGTGCCATCCCAGCAGGAGTCATACATGAACCTCCTACCAAATGTGAGACCCTGAGGAGCTCCCTGGGAGCTCGGTAGTGCATCAGTGCTGGGGCATCACCTGGGATTTCAGGCTTCAGGACTGAGATGGGATAACATTAGAGCAGGCCCTGGCAGCCCCGTTCCAGCTCCTTTGGCAATATTTTATGGACACTTCAAGTGTCTTGGCACCACTTGAGCTGCACTGAGGAGAATTAGGAAGTCTTTGCCCATTAATTACAGGAATGGTGCTGCACAACAAGCCTGACGTAGTAATTGTTAAAACACATCAATCACAGCCACCCTAGGCTTTTAACCCTGCAATAGTTTTCCTGTTAGATAAATCCTTCAGCTTTTCTGGGGCTCAAATTCTACCCAGTGCATCATCAGTGGGAACAATGTGCGTGGTTCTGGGGAAGTTAGACTGAAAATATCCTAACTAAGCCCCTAGTGTATCTTAGCCCCCCTCGAGGGAGGCATGAATCACTCCCTACCTTGAAGAACTTCCTTCTGTATGTGTTTAAAGAACCCCACCTGAAGTGTCTCAGGTGTGGAGTGGTGTGCTAAGCAATTACAAATCAAATCAGCTCTGTGCACTAGGACTTAAGGCCTTCCATACATTCCCACTCCTACCCCCAAATTATCTACACTCTTAAAGCCTTTGCTGACTGATGTCCAACTTCCTCATCATCAGCTATGGTGCAAACAGCCTTAGGCTCAATGAGGACCCGGGAGCTTGTTCTTGTGGGCTGACACAAGAGGCTCAGGACCTTCCTAGAGCAGCTCTTTCAACCTGGCTCTTCCCAGATGCTGTGAACCCCGACTGTGAGCAGTTTCATCCAGCACCAGGGCCACATGGTGACAGGATAAGGAGCTTAACTTTGCTGAACTTGCTCTCATCTTTCACCTTCAGTGTGGAAGTGCCCTGAGGTGCATGCTAGATAAGGGACAAGCCTAAAATAATGAAAAATCTAGCCTAGAATCTGCTTGTGTTCTTACATGCTTAAAAGGCGATTATGCAACTCTTAGGTACTGACATTTGAGAAAATGATCCACAAAGCTCCTGATGGGTGTTTACACAATAAAGAGGATCTGCCTAACCCCAAGGGTGTGTAAATTTAGTCCAGTTACTTGTAGACTCAGAAAGTTCTTTGTAGAAATATAAGCAGCCATCAAGCATCACAAAAGCTACCTTAATCTTTCCAAAGGCATGTGTAACAATCTCGTTAATCTACTTCAATGCAGTCACAATATAAATGTAATCCTGAAGATGAGCTGCATCTCACCCTAAAGGGTGACTGCACTGAAAACAGCAGGCACAAGTATCTCCTTCTGTTCTCAAGGAAAAAATGACACAAAAAGGTGAAACCAGTTTAATTTTATGCTCAGGCTCCCTTCATACACACAAGGGTAAGTCTCCCTTACACTGAGTCAGATTCTGACCAGCAGCACAAGCAAGGAGATATTTATTAGCTAGAAAGGGCTAAGAGTGTTATGTGACTGAATTCTTTTACAACATTAGAAGGTACCAAAGTGTGACAGGTCAGCCCAGGTCACTAAATGCACTTACTTTCAGTCATAGGGAGTGGCTAGTCAGCTTACAGAGCTTGCTAATGGCCCCCTGGGTCAAGCAGGCTTTCACAAATGCACAGCCCATATCATCTTTAAAGCTGTCAAATACGCTGTTGGGCTCATGGCAGGAACCGCTGACCTGTGAGTTTTATTGCTCCATTTTTTTAGTATCTAAGAAAAAATTAAAATTCCTATGAAGCATCTTTGCTTAGGCCCTTATTGTGCCCTGCTGGGCACCCCCTCTGAACCTGTCAAGCCACGTAGGTTCATTCATTAATATGCACACAGGCTCCTGCAAGGCAGCCTGGAAGTAACAGGATATTGCAGTGCTGTAATGCCAAAGCCTTCACAGCCTGATCAATACTGATGGTGCAGTTAGCTCTGCATTGATTAACTTCCAGAGCAGAACCCCTATAGCAAGTGAGTTTTGTGGTGAAGCACTGCTGCCACTGTGTCTGCCAGAACCGTGCAGCTGTGAGGGATAATAAATAGGTCACAGGCAAACTGCAGGTGTGTGTGCAGCCCAGATGTTACACTGTGCAGTGAGCACTTACAGCAGGGCTGCACGTCCCACAGGGTAATTCATGTTGTGCAAAGTCTTGTCCTTCCCCTACACAGGGGTTTGTACTAAAATCTCTTTGTTGGGGAGGATGAAAGTTTGGTAAGAAAGTTTCACAGATATGTAGGCTTGGCAGAAAGGTCTGTGAATGTAGAAGCTGGAGATGAGGTAGGAATGGAAGCAAGTTTTGGTATAGAATAAAAGGTGTTTTGCTGAAACAGTGATCGCTGAGTAACTGAGAAGGCAAAGGTTGGAGATGAGTTGGAAGGAGATTTTTAGGAGCAGGACAAAGGTATGTGACTACAAACAAAGACCTGTTTTTCACCAAATAAATAAGTCTCAAGAAGAGCGTAAGTAAATAGAAAACATGTCTTTACCAAAAAGAAAGATATGGCAGGCAAACAAGAAATGTTGATGTAGCAAGAAGAAGAAAGGTCTAAGAATTTTCCACTGTAAGCTTAAATTGTAACTTACTCTTGTGATTGGATAAAAATGACTATAACATGGTGATGGTAGTAGCTATGATAGGCTATAGGCAAATGTAAAGGTATTGTGTGTGGTGCTTATTGGTTGTTATGTGTTAAGATACTCTGCAAAGAAAAGTATAAAATGCTTTGTAACTTGAACAGAAAGTGGCTTCAGGGATGCCTACAGCTGGAGCTGGCAACTCTAGGGCTGGCTCTGGATACCCACTCCCTGAAATGCTGTAACTTCGCCTATGCAATAAACAGCTTTCAAGAGAGCTGCCTGAAGTCCAGACATCCTTTGTGAAACTTTCTCCTACACCTCTTTAACCCCAGGGGCTCTTGTCCATGCTCCCTGACCTCAGTGTGTGTGAGGACATGTGTTCACTCCACCATATGTGTCTATATTGTTGGCCGTAGGTGCCAGTGGGCTTTGGGCTGCTGGTCCCTGCTCTATGTAAAGGCACAGGGTTGGCTTCCAAATCCATATATGCAGCTAAACAATGGTGGCATTACAGTGGCAAATGGGATAGATGACCTGATGCTCACCATAGGGCAAATAATGATTTGGTTCATCCCATCCTGAAAGATCCCAAGTTTCTTCATGCCTGTGCAGTTGAGTGAGGTCATTTCCTCTGCTCTGGTAAGTTAGCTCAACCACAAGTCCTGTGGCCTTTTTCAAATGCTTGGAGGAAACTACATCTTCCTGTATTTTCTATGTACTTCCTTCTCCTCCCCTGCTCCAGCTCCCCTAAAGGGCAGAACTCGGCATATTCAGCAAGACTGGATTTCTACCCATGTCTAGACACACATTTAAAACAACAAAACTGTCCAAACACTTCCTGTCTAAGCCCATCATGTCAGCTTCTCTTCTGTTCTCCTACCTACCCACCTACCCCAAGTTCTGTTCCAGAAAACTCATTTAAATGCTTTGAAATGCTATGTCCCTCCTTCCTGGCAACAGATGGCTCACGGTTTTTTAGCCATTTGTAAATTTGAGTGGCCAATGGCTGACACAAAACAACAAGTCAAACATCCCCAAACTCCACCAACCCAGTCCTTCCCTAGCAACACTTACACATCCAGGACAGTCCCAGCTGACATGCTCAGCATAAGCTCCCATGGACTCATTCACTGAGTAGTCCAAAGCCCTTTTCAATACATGGTTGTTATGGATGTGATTCCTCTAGTCAGACACATGACCTACATTCTTGATCATATAAGATAATGCCTTTGGATGTTGTAAAGTAGATGTGTCTCAGTTGCTCTCCACCTTCCAAACCAGTTGAGCTTAGTCTGTGTGATTGACCTAAGTGTCTCATTTCTGGTAGTATGTGCCATCTGCTTGTTTTCCCTTAAATAATTTTGTGTCTTCTTATACATTATTCATTCAGCAGCATTTGGTGAAGAAGGAACCCCCTGAGGATGTACAGAAGATCCCAAAGATTCACACTGGTCACATTCTATCTGTTGTAAGACATTTTGTAGCCAGACTCTTTCAATGACCCTTGTGGGTGCCATCCAACTCAGGATATTCAATGATTCTTTGATTACAGCTTTATTATGTATCATCACTGTTGCAGAAAACTAAGGCACAGAAATTGATTGGGTTTTTTGTTAACACACTTTTCTATATAAATCAGGCCAATGAGTATTTAAAAATTGTATTGCACTTATTTGACAAGACCCATTTTTTGTAAAGCCATGGTTTTTTGCTTTTTACTGTTTACTTACTATGCCAGTCTCTCCTTATTTTTTTTTCCTGACACAAATTTCAGGCCCTTTGCCCATTAATTTAGCAAAGTGGCTCAGCCTCTTTCACAGGTCTCTCTCCAGAGTTCCAAGAGGTGTTAAAAATACTCAGTCACTGAAGGGACCTGAGCCAATTCTTGTGTTGTTCTTGAATGAAGATAAAGAATCATAGAACAGAATCATGGAATGGTTTGGGTTAGAAGGGACCTTAAAACCATCCAGTTACAAACTCCTGCCATGGGCAGGGATACCTTCCACTAGCCCAGGTTGACCCAAGCCCCATTGAGCCTGGCCTTGGACACTTCCAGGGATGGGGCAGCCACAGCTTCTCTGGGCAACTGTGCCAGGGCCTCACCAGCCTCACAGGGAGGAATTTCTTCCATGTATCTAACCTAAATTTCCCCACTTTCAGTTTGAACCCTCTATTTCTTGCCAGCTCCTGATGAAGAGTCCCTCTCTGGCTTCTTGGTAGGTCCCTTCTGATACTGGATGGCTGCTGTAAGATTTCCATACATCCTTCTCTCCTCCAGGCTGAACAGCCCCAACTTTTCTCACCTATCTCACATATTTATCTCACCTGCCATCAGCTCCAGGGTCTCTTAGGCAAAAATATAAGTGCATGTAAAGAGATGATCACTTGTTGTATTTTGTAGTATTTTATCTGTTTTAACTGTCATCGCAGCAAAGGTCTACTTTATACTTAACAAAGAAGAACAACAATTTTAGGTGAAGCCTTTGGGCCAATACTTTGATAAAATAGTAATCACTGCTGAAAATCCATGCACAGCACATAAGAAACCTGTCTAGAAAAGTTCTCATTTCTTACAGCCTTTTTTGGCAGATACTTATCTAGCAATTTCTCATTCCCTTCGATGTTCTCACAGCTTCTCAGGGCCTGTTTCTTATCTCATAAGCAGTCACCCTTATATTAACAGTGGGATGTACTGAAGCTTGGACTCTAATGAAATCTTTTACTCGGACCACAGTGACGTGTAATAATCAAAATAATGCCACTGCCAACTGCAGTTTAGTGTAGGATAGGGAAATATCACAAATCTAATTGTCAAGGCCATGTACATGCTGCTGCAAACAGAGTCCTAAATCCTACTTTCAAGTATCTCATTCCACAGTTCCCTGGTGCAAAAGACTAGAAATTTTGCAGTGGTTTCATTTTCAATTGCTCACATAATCAGTACAGTTCTTCTGAACTGTTTCCTTTAATATGAAATTGCATACGTGACACACTTTCTCTTTTTTTTCTCTAGAGCCCTGATGGTCCTATTCTCAGAAAACAGTCTCAGAGAAAGTGTCAAAAATTATTAAGAAAGAATTTGAGCTTTTGGCACATGAAAAAACGTGGGAGAGAGTTGTAGATAAGGGAGCTTTTCTGTGAAAATGAAAGAGTTAAAGGTATTGATTTTTGAACTAGGAATGTTTCATTTCACCATTTTCAGCCCTTTGAGATGTGGCAGTTCACATTTCTCTGGCTGACTGGCAACTTAGGACAACCCCTTCAAAATGGAGACACGCTGTCAAGTTCGTCTTCTGTGTGACAAGGACAAGCATGAAATAACAGAAACAAAATAGGAATTTGGTCATGCAGTGGGAAAATGGCACAAGGTCTTTCATCAACCTCTAGGTTTTAACAGTAATGAAATGTAACATGCCACGATAAAAGCTGGGGGCAAGCTTGTCTTTGCTGGCAAGTTTTGGAAAAAGTGCATTGTTACATACACTTCTTTTCTCTGTCAGTACAAGACATTTTCTGCTACAGCCACAGAGCTGGGCTTCTTCCTCAAATACATCCAGCAAGGTCACTGTGACCACTCTTTTCCCCTGCTAATATAAGATTAATGTGGCTTACTGTGAATATGGGTAAGAAAAGGCTCATGTAGACCCAAGGCATCAGCAGGCACTATTCCTTTTCCACCCGAGCAACATTAATAACAAAGCATCTGTTCTTCGTGTGTGCCTGCTGTGGGCAATGACCACACCAGATCCTGCAAGAAATGGTGTTACTGCTGTTAGAGAAATTGTCCAGAACTGTCAGTTTTTGGTAGTTGTCTGCTTAACGAGTCCAGAAGACTGAGTGGAGCCTGATGAAACCATACCCTTAACAGCTGGAAAAGTATTTAGACTTTCCTTGTTGCATTGGAGGAGGTGCTCTCTCACTTGTTAGGAGACACAGACTTTTCTGCTCTTTTTGCCTTTTTATTCTAATTCACTTTTTCCCAATAATGACTCAGGGAATTGTTACCAATAAAGCACCAACTCTCTAATGCAGAAAAATCAAGTAGTATTTGGTGTTAGGTATTATGCAGAAGTTACTTCCTTCAAGAAATCAGTTGTTTTCTTTCGCTGTGAAAGTTTTTAGGAGGGCATTTCTAAGATGGGATCTCACATAGCTGGATGTTGGTCTAAATGCTGGCTTTTGAGCTCTTTTTTTTCTGAACAGTACCAGATAAGAAAATCTTGGTTGTTTTTGTATACTCAGTCTAAAAGAAAAATCTCTTGTTTTCAAATATGTGAAATGTTATCTATGTTTTCTTAGTCCCCAGTGTTGTAAACTGTCATAAATAGTTTTACTCCAAATCATAAATATGAAATTATGCTGTTGAAGACGTAGCAGACTTTCCAGATGAGGCTCTTTATTCTTTTCTGTAACAGCCTTGTTTAACCACCCCTGAACTTTTTATGCTCATTTTTAAAGCAAGCATAGAAGTCTCACTGAAAAACAAGTGGAGAAAGCCACTGATTCAAACAGAGCAGCTTGAAGAATGATGTTCTTTAATTGTAAATAAGGCTACAGTTTCTTCATTAGTATAATGAGTACTTGTGGTTTTGGACAAGGCACTTGAGACTGATAGCTCTTTCTGGAGAAGATGAGGCTTTCAAAAAATTCTGTAGCCAAATTGGAAACCTGTTGCACCCCTGGAAGTAGGAACTCTGTAGGCAGGGTATAATTTATACCACTTTGTTTTGAATGCAAACATGAGGACATTCATATTGCACAGCTATCAAACAGTTTCTAAGCATTTCTGTACCTGGTGTCCCAGTAAAAGTAAAAATGGTGTTGCCAGGAACAGGTCACAGGCTTTACATGAACTGTGCCAGACTCCAATCCCTGCCTGTTAGATGTGTCAGCAGCTTCCTACAAGAACCTTGTGTGAACTTGAACTGGGGTCTCCAGCTATAAACACAATTTAAACACAGGATAGCAGTGAAGGCCTTGAAAATACGGGCACAGGTTGGAGCAGAGCCCCCAGCAATAAACTGATCATCGCTGATCAGACACAGGTGATTAAACACACCCTGAAAAACTGGGGAAGGGCTGCTTTTGCTGTGAGGTGGTGGTGGGGGCAGCAAGTGCAGCAGCTTACCAAGAGATTAAAAAGGAAAAAAACCCACATAAATGCTGACACCAACCAAGAAAGAAACAAATCACAGGCCAAGACATATTTAGTAGCCCGGGGAAGTAACACCCCCAGCACACTGCAGCAAACAAGTGGATGGCTTTGAACTGTCTAGAAAATGAAACACTTATAAAAAGAGAAAACATTGGATTTGCCAGTTGTGAAGAAAGGCGAAATTATTTCTCAAAACTGAACACCTTCACCTCATGGACCAGGATCATCAAGGACTGCAGCTCTTGGCCCTGCCTATATGACACCCTTTCCATGGCATTGACCACTTACAGGTAAATTAGTTAAGTTTAATGTTGTTAAAATGACTTATGTGACTATGTGGTGATGGTAATTAATAGTAAGTACCAACAAACATTAATTGTGTGTGTTGTTCATATCTAACAAGTCAAGTGGGGTTGATTTTTGGAGTTTGAAGCTGCCTTTGTTTATCTGGCTTCTAAATGTTCCTATGACAGCAGTGTCCTTTTCCCTGATTAGTACAGCTCGAGTCAGTTGCAGCATGGGAAGGGATCTACTAAGGAATTTTATTTCAGTAATGAAGAAATAAAATATCTAATATTTAAATATTATATCTAGTGTTTATATATTTCATGTTATGTGGGAGAAATGTGAAGTGGATGGGCAAGATTTACAAAGTCTAGTGAGACTCTTCTCACCTAATCTGAGAAGTCTGCATCACAGGTAACTGCATCTGATCTAATCTTTACGTCTTCTTCCATATCCAGTGGAGGAAAATAAACTCTTTTGAAATTCTAGTCATTTGTCCTATCTCCAGTGAGATGAGGTGACCCTTGAAAGGCCTATTTCTGTCTCTTTGTCAAGAGAGCCCAGACAATGAGCTCCAAGGTGACAGTCTGCACCATTAACATCTCCATTTTGACAGGGGAATCTCACCCTTTGGCTATTAGGGATGTCTGCTCCTGGAAGCTTGTCTAGCCAGAGGTTCCTCTTCTGTCTCTTCACAGGGGAAAGCTACTAAAATATTGATTTAGACAGAGCAATAAAGCCCAGCAAAATGTTTGTTATTTCTAATCTTCTTCAAGCAGTTCAGTGTTTGGAGTCAAGTAGATATTGATTAGTCATTAATAAGTCTTGAGTGAATCAGTTAAATGAGTTAGACTTTTTTTCCCCCTGGTTAAATTGTTCCCAGTCTCCCTTTTCCCTAAGCCTTGCCATGCCCTGCTCTGCTCCCCAGTTTGAATCCCATCAGAGTATTGTTTGAATGTGGGAGGAATGCAGGTTTCTAGGCTGATGGAAGGATTAATGGGTTATTGTTAATATCAGACAAATCTTGGATTTGTTAATATCAGACAAATCTTGATTCTTGGAGTTTAAAGCTTCCCTTGTTTCTTTGGCCTCCTAATTCTAAAACTAGAATTATGCTGGGGAGCAAGGGATGATGACAACACACTTTATACTGGGTAAAGGGAGAGGATGACTAAAGGAGTGAAATCCAGGCTCTTCTAGAGGTCACTATCTCATAATACAGGACAGATAGGCACAGAAAGAGGCAGAGCTGGAGAGTTGGTTGAAGGGATTCAGGGAACAATGAGAAAGCTGGAAATGAGGCAGTGTGACTCCTGAATCCAAGATTTCCTTTTCTCATAATTGAAAAACAATTACTGACTGAACAGACTGGACCTCAAGAGATGCAGACACAAAAAATTGCAGTGGAGAAAACCTGTAATAGGTCTGATCCCTAGAACAGGTCCTTGTGCCACTCCTTCCCCAGGATCTTTTGGCTGCTGTGAGCCCAAAACCACCCTAAACTCTACTAAGCTGCTCTACCCAAGGCTTTATGGCATAGAAGATGGTTTGGGAAGCAGTGAGGAAACGGACCACTACAACTGGCCAAAAAATGCACAAAAGACAAAAAATACACTAAAAGGAAAAATATTTGCCATCAGGTTCAAGCCTGTTGAAAGAAGATAACACAGATATGTAGGAGTGTACCTGTCATGGTGGCTGCTCTTGGGAGCTTTGCTCAGAGCACGTGTGCTTGCATTTGCACTAAAATAGCTCCCAGACAGAGGAAGAAATAAATTTAAAGTGACAGCTGCTCAAATTCAAGGTCTAGGAAAGACTCTAGGGATGTATTCTTCTACAGACTGCAGACAGATTAAAGGCATGGAACAAACACGAGTGGTTTACACCAGCTGCATGTTGCTGACTCAATGGAAAAAAAAAGTTATGTTCCTTTTGTGTGAATTCCAGCACCATCACCATCTCCCTAACCTGCTGGACAAATCTGGAACATGGTTCAAGGTGCCTCTGTTGGTTTTAAATCTAAATTATGGTAAGCATGACATGAAGGTACAGGTAGTGAAAGACAAAACATACTGCAGAACATATTCTGTCCCCTTTTCTTTTCTTTTCTGTCACCAGGCTGAGTGCCTTTGGATTCTCAGAGCAATTCCAGCTCCTGGAGCAGAGTGTCCCAGTCTGCCTTTCCCAGGACTCCTGAGGTCGATGCACTGTGGTCTGTGCAGATCTTGGTGTGTACTTCTGCTCTTATCATGCAAATACACTGGAACTTGGCTCTGTTATTGTGTGAGAGTAAAAAGAACACATCCCAACCCATCCCACTCTTACTCCTGAGACACTGCTGGTTTTCTCTGAATTAATAGTTTTAAATACTAGGTGAAAGTGGAAAGCTTTTGGATTGGAACAAAGTGGTTGTTCCTTGAGGTAGTAAAGAGACTGGCAGTTGAGTACCTGGCTAGTCCAGCATTTAAAGGATCCTTTCCTACCTAGGCCCAGAGGAAAGTACAAAACTGCTTAAGGGAGTTTCTTGGTTTTTCTTGTTGTTATTTTTGTTACTGGGTTTGGGTTTGTTGGGGTTTTTTTTGTTTGTTTGTTTGTTTGTTGGGGGGGTTTTCTGCTGTTGTTGTTTTATTTTAGTGTTTTTACAGTAGAAGGGGAAAAGCATTTTTATTTACTTTGCTCTTACTGAGGTCTTTGAGAGCCCCTGAAGGGATAGACTTCTCACAATCTTAAAACAATGGAGATGGATAAAATTCTGAGCTCCTCAGTCATTAACTGCTGCAGCAATTTAACTGGCTTCTGCTTGGGCCAGCCCCTTGTTCTAGAATGTTTTATGCATGTTTGGTTCAGACTGCTTCACTTTGTAGTCCTTGGGATTTGGGATTTGTTGGGGTTTTGGTTTTTTTCCTGATAGATCTGTTTTATGATAAGTAGCTGTCTTAAGTCTGCATTAACAATATTTTCTTGCATCTCTATCCTGGTGTAATAATAATTGATGGGTGTTATTTCTTGCTTATTATCTCCCAGCTTTTGTTTTTTGGTTGCTGGATCATGTATTCATTGGAAGTACAGGTCTCTCACCTTGCAGTGTGCATCACTGCTTGCCTGTTAAAATAATGCACAAAAGTGAGAGCTGGGGTTTTGAAAGGAGTTGTTCAAGCAATTATTGATCCTTCAGAAAGAAAACATAATATATTTTGAAATTCTTACAACTCTAGTTCTTACTGGCATGAAACAATTCAAGTCCCAGAAATAGACAAGTGAAGGATTATGAAAATTTTAAAATGCAAAGTCATGATCACAGCTCAGTATAAGCAGATTATTTATCTGTTTATCTAAATTTAATTTACTCAAAGCACTTACCTTGGGCCACTAGACAGTTTTATAAGTTTGTTAAATGTAAAATTCCAGCAATCTTCTGTCCTTAAAAATACTTTATTCCTCTGCAAATCTAAAGCTCCTAAGCTCAGTGTAATAAAACCCACTAACCACATTATATGTTGAGAGAATAACATTGTGTCTTGTCATATCTAGGAAGGAGGTGAATTCAACATGCAGGTCACCAAAAGAAAATATCAGGCTAATGGGTTTCTGCCATTTGAAAAGGTTGTTGTGTGTCAAAACAGCTCAGGAACTAGGAATTCACTCAGTGTCACATGGGGAGAGAGGATTTCCAAGGAAAAGACACAAACAACTAAGCTTTATAGATAAAAAGCAATATGTTGAAAATTTCAAATGTGAAAACATCTCACTTCAAAATATGGGTATGATGTCCTCTGTGGGTATTACTTAACAAAAGAATTTTGGAAATTAGTGATGTCCAGTGTCAAAAATCCTGTAGCAACCTGCTGACAGTCACAGGCTGCTCTAGCAGGATCTGTCCTGTAATAATTTACTCTCGACTTCTGTTCTCATTCATAATGAAATGCTGTCATCAAATAGTGCTCCTAATGAACCTTGTCAGCATCTGTGTAAATAACAAATTATATTAAAGATGGTTGGAATACATCTTGGTATAATTTAGTGAACATTTCAGCAATCCTCTCACAGGAATTCCTGCTAAGTCTGCAATGAAAATGCTGCTCAGTGTGAGGTCAGAGGCACAGCCTGGTCCAGTAGCATAACACACAGAGTGTGTGTAGATGCAGTGTGAAAGGACAGTGAAGATGGGAGAGATGACCAAATGGTTTTCTCCCTCACTCAAAACTTTAAATGAGTGCAGGTCCTACCCCTGACACACCAATCAAAATTGTTCTTAAGGGATGCTACTGACTCTCCAGTTAGCCTCTTCCAGAGCTGAACTATCCTTAGAGTGGCAAGTGTTCCTGGTGTGTAATGTAAATCCTCTTTGCTGCAAATTAAGCAGATTACTTCTTGCCCTCCTTCAGAGGACACAGAGAACAATTGATCACTGTTTTTTTTGTAATAACCTTTGATAAACTGAAAGACTCTTCTCACCTTTCCCCAGCCTCCTTATTTATCATCTAAACAAATCTTCAGGACTGTGGTTTTGGAAAAAACCTTATCTTTCTTGCTGTCTGTTGAATATTCTTTATGTTCTTGCTTCTTTAAATGTGGTACTCAGAGCAGGAACCAAGCTCTCACTAGTAACAAGTAGAGCAGAATAATTACCTCCCTTGTCTTACACACAACACTTCTGATAATATACTCCAGAATGAGATTTTCTGGTTTTTTGAAAGTGTCATCTTATGGCCTGTGAACCACTATAACCCCAGATATTTTCTGCAGTACTGCTCACTCATTTAATTCCTCATTTTGCTCTATTTGCTCTGCCCTTCCTGACTGTACCTTCTTGAATGTGTCATTATGAAATTTTGTTTTATTTCAAACTCTCTCTCCCAAACTGACAAGGTTCTTTTGAATTCTGGACATCTTCCCTACTTTCATGTCCTAGTTTGGCATCAGCCAAGATTTTGTGTGCATGGCAGCAGCATATAAGGTGCTAGTAAAATGATTTTGTAGAGTTGGATGCATGACAGATCCTTATAGGAGTATGCATGAAATGTCATTCCAGATGGACAGAAACCATAGTTTAAATGTTGGGTTTGGTTTTTTGGGGTTTTCTTCGGAGCCAATTGTTTATCAGCATTGTGGTGATTTAATCCACACCATTTCTAGGATATAACCAGGTTGCTTCTTGAAATCTATCTGCAAATTCAAGTACATAAAATTTAAGTTTCAGTTTGAAGAGAGGACAAGGAAAAAGTCAGATTTGGAGGAAAAGGTCATTAAAATGACTGTTAACCTAAGTGGTCAACAAAAGAGAAGAAAAGAAAGTGCACTGGAGAAAAGGAAGATGAGGCCAGGGACAAGGATTCACAAAAGTTTTCTGGAAGAAGAGGAGCAGAGGAATATTAGCAGGCAGTTAACAGACACTGCAGGCTGAGAAGTGTGAAAAGAAACACAGCTTTCTTTAGTAAGTGGTGGACCAGATTTGAAGAACAACATTAATTTGGAAAGCAGACAGATCATGTCACCAAAAGACAAATTCTTGCAGAATTGCTAAACATCACGAGCTAAAGCAAAAGTGTGTTTGGGGTGTAGACCCCAACTCTTGCTTATGGAAACAAATCCCTTTTGGATAGAAGGGGGACAGAGAAAACAGGGCAGTAACCTCAATAAGGAGGGGGTTCTAAGAGGAGATTGAAGATGTGGATGAAAGAGCAGTAAGAGAGAACAGATACTTGTTTATCTTCTCCAAAAATAGATGTTGCTCACTATAGCAAGCATGGGAATTGAGATGCATTATACACAGTGCAAGCTTAACTCACACAGGCTTTTTCAAAGCTGTCTTGCTAAACCCTAGAGATTTTAAGGAGTTTAACTCTTGAAGAAGCTGTATTTGGTTTACCAATTTGTCAAGAGCCCTGTCAGCATCGTTGCCAGCAGAAATATTTAAAGTTTTATGTCTGTGTAAAGAACCAAAAACTTACTGGGTGACCACTTGTCATGGTGCAAGCCCCTCCTTTGTGTGCCATCTTTCTGTGTCAGAGCAGTCTGGGATTTCCCTGTACATTTCCTGTCACGTAAATTCTGTATAATCCAGGGTGACAGCGCAGTGGGGTAAGCCAAGCCCACGGTGCCCATGTAAATGGATGCTCCTGTGCACAGCAAGCACCTTTTGCTGTGCAGTTCCCAGTGTTTCTCATGTGTGAATCATTCAGTTCTGCTCATGCTTCCTTCACTCTGCATCGTTTTGTTGCTCAAGGGCATCTTGTTCTTATTTAAAGAAGTATACATCCTCCTTCCTTTTGATGCTTCACTCTAGTTCAGTTATGTTTAAGAGCTGAAAGTGTTGAATCTTAATTTCAACTCACTGAAGCCTACCTTTAGGTTGTCCTTGTCTGCCTTCTGGGGCACCAGTCAGCACAAACTCAGTCTCTGTGCATAAGTAAGCAGCTGTAAGAAAGGTAGGTGCTCTTCAGACACATACACAAGGGCACACAAGGTTCTTTAAGTAGAGAGAAATAAGGAAGTGGTTATAGAAATGTTACAAGGGGCCAACTGAGACATCGAGACATTTTGGATAACTGGAAAGTTTTCCCTGATATTATTCTGGGCGCTGGCTGTGGTAGAGACCACTATGGGAAGTATCAAGTAAATGAGATTTGAGGAAAAAGAGGGGCTAATCAAGGAGAGATGGTGTGGCCAGAGTCCAAAATGCAGTTTTTTGCAGCCTTTTGACTCCACGGCGTGTCCCAATGCAGATGCTGTGAAGAACAGTAATGGGGAGGACGCAGAAACTGCAAGGTTTTAAGGAGTTGCTTACTTCTGTGTAGAGAATGAGAGGTACAGCTTTGGCATGGGGCAATGCTGACTCTTGGCATCCCTAACAACAAGCCTGAGGTAAGTCCCTAGGGGAGGCTTGGCCTGGCTTGACAAAAGTATTCCAGAGTCCATGCTCCAGGAAGTTATGAGAACAACAAATGCCACAGTGAGATCCTGTGGGGAGCAGATTTCTATATTTTTCACAGTGCTCACAGATGCTGATGCACCAGCAGAACTGAGAGGTACTAAAATATCCACATCCAAGATGAAGTTTTCCTTAGGGATTAGGCCTGCAGAAAAATAAGAATGATGATTTTAAAATCTAGTTGCCTTATACTCACAGGCTATATGCAACATATCCCCTTCCCAATTCCCAGGTCCTTTCAGAACTGAGGACTCATGTTTTGCGAGCCATCAGAACTGTGACTGACTGGTTTCCCCCAAGATGGCCTGGCTAATATGGTCTATGGTAGCCACAGAGTAAAACATGTCCAGTTTGGTATCTTCAGCACCAGGTGTGGGATTTGCTTCTTGACCTTCACGCAGTACTTCAAAATCCCCTCTTCAGGTCTGTTGGGCAATAGCTGTAGTGCCATATGCATCAATACTGGAGAGGTAATCACCAGCTGCAGGCATTTGTGGTATAGAAGTGCTCCACAACATGGTGGCATGGAAGCATTCCTCCTCTGGCTCTCTCCTTCTGTTCGCAAATCGCTCCAGAAAGAGAATTTATGCATGTCCTTCCCTGAGGAGGAGTACTGACACAGGGCTGCAGGAGCTGCACTTGCACTTCCTGCAGGTCATACCTCGAGCCCTGGGGGCAGTTTTGGGTGCCACAGTAGAGGAAAGATCTAAAGTTATCAGAGACCTATAAAACTATTAGGTGGGGTACAAAGATGGTGAAGGGCCTAAAGGGGAAGCCATAGGAGCTGCAGCTCAGGGCACTTGGCTTCTTCAGCTGGAGAAGACTGAGGTCAGACCTCACATGGGTCTGCAACTTTCTCATGAGAGGCAGCTTCAATCTCTGTGACTTGGGACAGAACCCAAGGCAATGGCTAGAGCTGTATCAGGGGAGGTCTAGTTTGGATATCAGGAAAAGGTTTTTGCCCCACAGAGTGGTCAGGCACTGGCCAGGCTCCCCAGGGGATGGCCACGGCCCCAAGGCTGCCAGAGCTCCAGGAGCATTTGAGCAATGCTCTCAGGTGGGATTGTTGGGGTGTCACAGGGCCAGAAGTTGGACTGGATGATCCTTGTGGGTCCCTTCCAACTCAGGGGATTCCATGATGCAGGGATGTGGTGCAGCTTTCACACGTGTCCTGCAAAGGGAGCAACTATATGCCACATGAGAGTGTGGGTTATAAAATGTATTACGATGTATATGAAGGATTCAACTTTCCAGACATCACTTAACTTCGATAGCTATTACATTTTATTGGTAAGAAGCTTATTATCTTCTATTTTTTTGCCTATGAAATAACCACAATATCAGCCTGACAGTGATAAATGTGTTGCTTTCTTGCTGCCAAACTGAGAGTTCTGAGAGTCTGCAAGCTGAACTCAGAATGTTATTACAGAGAATCAATATGTGTGGCCCCAGCTCTGATCTTCCAAACAGATAACTGTCAAAGCCTGCATTTAATTTCCTTCCAAATATTAGGCTATTTTAGAGTGATCTTTGTAACAGATTACATTGCTGTAAACATTACTGGGTAAAATAGATGAGTCATTCTTTAACTTTACCATTCTTTGTTATTTTTGTGATATTATCTTGAGTGACTGCCTTCAACTCTAAACTTTTATCCAGAAACATTGTGGACTTCCACAAATAACTTCAGCATTAGCTAAGTACAATTTCAGGGCCAAAACCACCAAACTTTTCATTCTTAGACAAGTAGGGAGCTTAGAAGCATTCTCTAAATTTTTTCAACAAGCAATGACTTGGAGTTCCTCTAAAATTACTTTGTGGGTAGTACAACAGCCTCAGCTAATATAATGCACCAGGGGGTTGTATAAGAAAATTAGCAGCCTTTTAGGTTATAATTAGGACCCTGCATTCAGCTGAACGTAGGGTGTGCTCCCTGTTAAGCCCTGACATAGTAACCATTTGAAAAAATAAAGGGCAGCTGCTGACTGATTTCCTCTCTGGGCCATACAGCAGCACTATGAGGGTAAAGAAAGACTTTTTGCTGACTGAAGGAGGGCTACCTTTAGATCAGATATTAGGAGGAAATTCTTTACTATGAGGAGGGTGAGGCACTGCATAGGTTTCCCAGAGATGCTCTGGACTCCTCATCCCTGGAAGTGGTCAAGACCAGACTGAATGGGCCCCTGAGTAACCTGGTATAGTGGAAGGCGTCCCACAGTCCCTTCCAAACCATTCTGGGAT
Organism: Aphelocoma coerulescens; assembly: GCF_041296385.1. NCBI lineage: Eukaryota > Metazoa > Chordata > Aves > Passeriformes > Corvidae > Aphelocoma > Aphelocoma coerulescens. The sequence continues at coordinate 16,983,312 of NC_091027.1, forward strand.
ATTTGCTGAAAGCAACAGAACAGGAAAGCAAGCCAGGAAGTTTCTGGAGTGCACTAATGGTAACTCCCTGGTACAGGTGATTGAGGAAATTCTTCGCTGGACCTGGTGCTTATAAACAAGAAAAACTGGTCTGGAGTGTGAAGATTGGGTCAGCCTTGGATTTAGGGATCATGCAATGGAGGTAAGGATTCTGGGAGGAGGAAACTGGGCAGAAAGCAGCCTCTGAACCCCAGAGTAGGTTCCCAGGTTTTAGCAGAGTGGGCTTTGTCCTGTTCAGGAACTGCTGGAATAAGAGCCATGTAGAAGGTGGTTCTGGAGAGGAGTTCAGGAGACTTCAAAGTTTTACCTTCTCCAAGCTCCAGAACATACAGAAAATCAGATGAGTGGCAAAAGCCTGCACAGATGATCAAGAAGCTCCTGGCTCAACTCTAATATAAAAAATAAGTATACAGAAGGTGAAAGAAGGAACAAGTGGCCCAACAGGATTATAAAGAAGCTGTTCAACATGCAGGCAAGTATAACATAAGAAAGCCAAAGCTCAGCTGGAGTTGAATGTACTGAAGGGTGGGAAAGGCAACATATGCTGACAGCAAGAGGAAGACAAGTAAACTGAGAGCCCACTGCTGAATGATGTGAGGGAGATGGTGACAAAGAGCAAGGTGGTAAGAAGGAGGATTTCGAGAACCCGAGCTCATTAGAGTCACCTCAGTCCCTGTGAGGATGAGGAGCAAATAACCCTGTAAACCATTTTGAACCATATGAAGGGGAAAAAAAAGTGATTGTGAGTAGTAAGCATGGTTTTGTGAAGGGGAAATCATGTTTGATCAACCTGATGTCTTTCTACAACTGCTTGACTAGGTCCCTGGATGAGGGAAGAAAGGTGGATTTTGTTTACCCTGGCTTGAGTAAGAGTTTCAGTGCTTAATCCTGTAATACTCCTACAGACAAATGGATGGATTATGGCCTAGATAAGTGGATACTGATGGGAACTGAGAACCAGGTAAACTGCCAGACTTAAAGGACTGTGACTAGAGGTAGGAAGTTCTACTGGAGACCAGTTAGCATTAAAAGGAGATGCTCAGAGTGCTGGTAGAGAAGAATCAGGGGGGAATTAAAAATCAATCAAATCGCTGGGAGGGTAGTCAAGAGGAAGAAAAGCAAACAGACAGCCTGTCCAACAGGACAATAGACAGGAATGGAAATATAGTAAATTCAGGTCTAAACATAAGGAAAAATCTTTCATGGTCTAATGAAAGACCACTGGTCACCCAGAGACATTGCAGGGTCTCCATTCCTGGATGTGTTCAAAATCAGTTGGCTGAGAACCTGAGCAACTTGCTCTAACTTACCCAGGATTTGGGGGGTGGAGGGAGTGGGTGTGATGTGGCACCAATCTCCAGAGGGTCCATTCTAACCTCAGTCATTCTTTGGCTCTGTGGATTATAGGAAAGCTGGTTCTGGATAAAGGTGCTCAACAGTGAGCTCCGAGGACAAAAAGACAAGCCTGGAATCAAAGAAAGAATTGGCCACATTTAGATAATATACAATTTATGCATTTTTAGGTAGAAGATGGGAGTTCACGTTTTGCTGGAAGTGGTGTATCATGCCTCTATGGTTAGTTGACCAAAAGATATTAGGAGTAGGCTGATACATGTAATTTGATGAAGCTGAATGAATTAAAATGTGGTCTACACTATATCTTTTTAGTTCATGTATTAGATTTCAAAGTCAGCTCTTTCCTTTTGCAAGCTTTTCATGCTGTATGTACCCTAATCATTAACTTTCTAATTTAACAGTGTGCAGTACAGTGTCAAATTGGTTTTATGTCCACAGCTTCCCTCTGTGATATGTTACCACTGTGAAAAATTCTGTCAGATTTGATAGGAATAACCTCCCATGTGTGAATCCCACTGAGTCAAGCTCTCCTTAATTAAATCATAACAGTCCAGCTGGCCTGCTCCATGTCGGCTTAATGGTGTCCTCTGTTACCCTTTCTGCATTTTTTTCAGTCTTGTATTTTCCTTAGTACAAAAGACAGGTAGTACACATGAATCTTTCTAAACACGTCCTTGCTTCCAGAAGTGTGCTGAATGCATATGCTAATATTGGCCCATTTTTTGGTACTTGCCTCAGGATGCTGCAAAGGAGGTTTTCTCATTTTGCACAGTTGCCTAATCTTCAAATGCTCTAATTTTTTCTTTTATTATCTTGTTTTTTCCTTTCTTTTTAAGTACCAGATCTGGCAAGATTCCAGTTTCCTTCAGCAAGTATTGTTTTCAAAATAATAGCAGCTGTTCCTGGGAAAAGTGACTTTCTTTAATGATTCAGTTTTTTTTAGTAATTCCCATGGGTGTTGTTGTTTCTCACGTGGCTGAAATGCTGTTGCCAATTATGCTGATACCATGATTACTTCTCAGCAGTCACAGGCCATGTTCTCTTTGTCAAAATCTTATCCCACCCGGTCAAAAAAAACTTGTTCAAAACTATTATAGACTTCCTGGTGATAAAAACAAGGTGGTCAGGTAAAATTCCTTTGCATTATGATGATCATTTCACAAGAGACACATATAATACAAGGTACAACTACAAGGCAGAAATAAAATTTCGTGATTTTTCCTTCTATTTGTACAGCTGGATAAATTTAAACCAGAATTTTAATATTAGGTATGCTTATTTGTTTCAGTAATTACAGCAATTCCTCTTAAATTTTAGGTGCTTCCCTGTAAATTTTAAGTTTTTCTAATATAACATGTAGCTGGAGAAAAGGTATTAGAGGGCAAATGATCAAGTAGGTCAAGAAGACTGATTGTTCTCTTTTACGGTCTCTATTTCGCTCCAGAATATTCACCAAAAAAACTGCTATAATCAATTTGAGAGTGTGCTTTTATATGGAGATTATGTTTGGACTTGCAGGGATCTCTATGTAAATAAACCCCAACAGTTCCTTAGCATTCTGTTTCCATCTTCCTCTAAGCCACCCTGTGCACATGCTTAGCTCTGTACCCCTGTGCCTCTGCTGCTTCTTGCTTCAGTGGTGGCACACTTTTGATTTTTGTGGACTTATATCTCATCTTTCTCATCTCTTTCTCCCTAAGCTATACATTTTAAACTCTCTTGCCTCACATTTAATTTCCTTCAAGGCTTTCATCGGTTGATAATGTTTCTTTGGTCTGGCTTGGTTTATGAACATGTTGTATTTGAGCTCTCCTGTGTGCTGTGGCCACCCGGATATTGTAGAAACAGAGAGAATAAAAATCAGCTGGAATTACACACGGACCTAGGAACTGGAGTTAATTAAAAGTCTAACAGAAGCTTCATAGCTGCTATTTAGCAAATAGGAAGCTTTCTGGAAAATCATTGTACCAAACAGAGTACAGAGATGCAGGAGTGTATTTGAACTTTTGTATTTTTAATTTAGAGTAGATGGCTTAAAGAAATACACGAACAAAGCAGCAAGCAGTGATGTAAAGAAATTGCCAAAGTACCCAAGTGACTTGCAGAGTACATGGCCTTTTACCTTAGATTACACCAGCTAAAACCATGGTGACAGCCGAGATGAGATGCTGCTTTTCAGGATATTTCAGAGATAAGCAGATAATATAATTATATTATTATATTATGCAATGTTAATATATTATTTCGAAGATAATAAAAAATGCTTCCCAAAATAAATGTTTACAGAGCTGGCACAACAAATAACTGTGTTACCTTAACTAGAAATAACAATTATATGAATTTTGTATTACACTGATAAATGGCTTAGTAATTTGCATTTCCTTTGGACTGGAAAAACCAGTAACTATTTGCAGAAGTAGTTATGTTATGGCAGAAGAATTTACCCAAAAATCCTATTCTGGAGTTAATGCCTTGCAGACCTAGGTAAGTACAAATACAGAATATGGCCATTTGGACAAAGAGCTGAAATGCCAAGTAGTACCTAACAACATTTGAAGTGTGTCTATCTTTAGTGATATATTTCCCCCATTCTGACTTATCACATCTCAGAGTGCCTTTTAGCTCAATAAATGTGACTTTAAAAGCTTTATGCAAGGAAGTATTTCCCAAGGGATGCTGGTTTTGCCTCACATTCTCCTTGTGAACCACTCTGGGGATTTCTCAAGCAGGGTTTCTGCCTGAGACATTCTCTTTTCCAACTTCATATCCAAAGGCCTGCTGCCTTCATTTTCTGCTCTTTCACACCTTCTGGAGCATTTCATCTTCAAATATAATTAATTTATGTTATTAGAGTCTATCAGAAGCTGTCGCTGTGTTGTCCTCTTGCCTTTTCAGAAACAGAGGAACTTTTGGGTTTGGAAGATGGATTCTTACAGGCTGTAAAGGCAGGACTTAAAAATACCTTTTTTGTTTACTGTCTGAACACAAATCAAGTATGTTGCTAATATAAGCAAGAAGTATGTTTTCTCTCACCAGGAAACACCATTTCTGGTTAAAGTCAGACTGTTTGCACTGCCTGGTGGACAGGTGCCAGAGGAAGATAATATATAACATATCCCATCGATTTTTATCTTCTTAAAGATCATCATTTCAGAATATACAATGGCAGAGAGGCAAGGAGCTGGGTACAGATGTTGCTGAGGCCAACATCTGGCCCTGCAGATGCATCTTCATTAACACTTCAGTTCATATTTGTGATACTGAAAAGGCAGAGCTGGCTCTACAGATCTCAAAGGAGAAAATAAATAGCAGAACCAATAGCTAGAGAATCAGCTATGTTTGTATCTGTTTTTCAGAAGACAATTGGAATTGCTAAGTGGTATTTCCAAACTGACAGAATAAAAAGTAAACCACACCAGTCATTCTACTTCATACACGTGTGTGCAGTCCCTGAGGGGTAGAACAGAGATCAGCTCTTTCATTTGAAAGAATCCTGTGGGAAATGGACTCACAGGAAGCAGCATCTGATGCTCACATATGTCTTGAGCAGAAGGAAAGGGACTTCTGTGTGGTTCCAAAGGTAGGAAATCTGAACTTTTTTTTTAACTTTGTTCCAGTAACTTGTGAGAAAATCTCCAGTTCTCTATCTCTACTAGGGGCACAAAGCAGAGTAAAAGCTGAATTTGATTTGTTCTGTTGCTTAAAAATGTATTTTCTGGGGACTCAGAGCATTAATGAATAGATTTGATGATTTTTGAAAGCTAACAGTTATGTGCAATTTGGGAGTCAAAGGTGGAGAGGCTAAATACAGAAACTATATTTGACCTGGAGCTGGAGTCAGATCCAATGTTTGTATTTCACAGATACAGGATGTATTTTGTGATCATCTAATCTGCTCTGTGCATATTCACATGCACTTCTCCCTGCAACAAGACCACAGACTCATGAAACAATGTGAACCACCTTCAGAAAGACCCCACCTGTTGATTTAAAGGTATCAGATGAGAGGTAACACAGCATATGCCTTGGCCATGTCTTTTTGGTGTTATAAACTGTGTTTTATTTCTGTTTTCATTTCTTTAAACTGCTGGATAATAACAGGGGTGTGTCAGATGTTCTTGCTGGGTTAAAGAGCTATCTAATAGATTTCTGTTCATCAGACTCTGACCAAACCACCTGCAAGCTCCCAATGGTAAGTTGGAGACTGTAGTTCCTTAGTCTCTGCCCTGTTCTCCAGACCAGTTATGGCTCTCACTGTTCCTCTGTGAACCAGTGACAGTTTTGAAAGGCACATGTGGAGGCTGGGTCACAATAGCTACAAAGAAATGCTGGTTTTCTCTTCAGTGCTCTTCTGGTATCATGTATTCTGTCATCCTTCATAGTGGTGTTCAAGAGGTTGCCTACAGAAATTTCCAGTCTGTCCAGAGCCACTGGTCTCTGGAGCTCTGTCCAGAGCCAGGTCTCTGCATATGATTCTTTGTTCCTCTAGGAATGGGAATAAAGCTGGGCTTTATTGTATTAAAAATGCCTTGGTGTGCCATGCCAAGCATTTCACAGCTCTGTGATCTGGTCATGGGCTTTCTTGTTTGTCACATCTCAATGTTTACATAATCTGAACACTTTCCAGGAACAAATGTATGTTTACACTACCATTATGTCTCTGTACCATTGTAAAATAAGATTATATGTATATAATTGAACAGTATTTATAGGACACTACAAGTCTCATTGCAATTATTTGATGCATCCACATTAATCACAGTGAGACTATCAACTTGACAAATTCAATTTGATTTAGTATGTGCCATTCTGATTTTTCATGGCGCTCTTGTTCTTAGTTTTTTTATCTGAATGTTAGAGGCACAAAGCCAGAAGTCTAAAAAAGTCTGATTATATTATATCAGCAATACAGTCTGCGTTATGATTCCTGTTTGTAATCTTGTCAGAGGACGATATCAAATCTCTTTGACATAATCTGCTTTCCATTAAGCTGCACTCTCCTCATTAGGCTTGTGATGAGTTTAAGCTGTTGCCACACAATGAGAGGAATATCTAAAACAAAGTAATAAATGAGATCCAATACAGTAGGAATTGGGGGATTGGCCTGCTTGCTTCTGCTTCCTGATAGCTGGAAGCACTTCTTTCCCCTTGCTTGTGACATTTGCCTTTGTGTACAAGTCCAATGGCTGTGTTTTGGAAATCACAGAATGGCCTGGGTTTGAAGGGACCTTAAAGATCTCCTCATTCCAACCCCCCTGCCATGGACAGGGACACCTTCCACCAGAGCAGGCTGCTCAGGGTTCCATCCAACCTGGCCTTGAACACTTTCAGGGATGGGGCATCCAGATAATAACCAGATAAATATTAAATGAACAGATAAATTAATCTGATCTGGTTTATTATTATTATTATTATTATTATTATTATTATTATTATTATTATTATTATTATTATTATTATTATTTATCTACTGGTTTGACAGTAACTGGAAAATCCACAGAGGACTGGAAGATGTAACAGATCCTCTGTTGGAGACCTGGGTCCTTCTGGCACTGAAGACAAGGCCAGGCATCCTACATGCTGTGTGTATGTACATGAGGTACATCCTGCTGGATTTCACCTTGAATAGCACCAGGGACCTCTCTTTAAGCACCGAGTGTCACTCAATGTGCTCACTCTGTCTGTGAATATGCCCCAGCAGTGCCTTGAAGACCCAGGTCACCTTGGCATGCCTAAGGTGACATGGTGAAATTGCCATTCCACTGGCAACTGAATCTCACAGCTTCCACCAAGCTGTCCCTGCCCTTCTGGTGACCTGGCAGCACCCACAGGGAATAAGCACTGATCTGGGACCCTCTAGGAAGCAGGGTAAGGACCACACCAGCTGAGCCTCCTGGCATCTTTTCTATGCAGAACCTCCTTCAGAAATCTGATTGTGGTGATGCAATTCCGTAATACTTGGAACAGAGGGACCTCCCAGCACGGGTAGAAAGGCAGGAGCAGAGCAATGGTAAATCTGTTGTTGGATCTCTGAGTAGGGATTATGGGGATCTGTGACAAGAGCCAGGAAATCTCTAAGGCACTGGCAGGACGAGCAGTAGAGGCAAGGTCAGGGTGATCTCAGCATTGACTCAATCACCTCCTGAATAATTCAAATTTATAGATATACATTTCATGGAGCCCAAAGGGAAAGAACCCACAGAATGGTGTGCTTTTCCTGGGGAATATGAAATATTTGCCAGCTTGGCTTTCTTATCACTTTCACACATCTTTTTCCAAAGAATGATGATCATTTTGGGCCCAACCACCAAAATATCATGTTCAGACTGACATGTTTCTTTAACTTTTTTTTTAAAAAGTTAATCACTGCCTTAACTTTTCTACTCATTCAGATAACACAAGTTACAAGAAAGTTTATCTACTTTTTGTTTCTTTCTAAGTCCTAAGAAGCTGAAGGGCTCTAAGAATTTAGGAAATTTACACCTCATTAAAAAAAAAACCCAGCCATTTCCAGTTTCTCTGAAGAAGTATGTAAGAAAAATCTTATGCATATATATTTGTATATTTTCTGCTATGATTAGAGAATATTAGAGTATATATGTATGTATAGGGAAATTTGCAATGTTAATTTATAAAGCTTCAGAATAGACTTGGGAATTTGTTCCCATGGGCCAAGAAACCAGAACCTGCAGCCCTCTGAAATGTCCTCAGTGTCTCTCTCCATTTCACTAACTGACAGGAGAATTCCTTTCCAAGCTTGGTTTTACTATGTGTAATCTCACACATTTTTATTTCAGAGGCAAGTGCAAGTGCCTGTCCAATAGGAAGGATTTCTTCTCATCTCTCCCTCCCTCTAATTTGATGTGAAACCTCAAATGATGCATGAAGACCTTTTGTTAGAACAGTGCTTTGGCTTTTGAACGAAATATATTTGAGCATTCTTATTGAGTCTTTTTAATTTGGGGGTTCAGGAGGGTTGGTGGTTACACCAGCTTGGGGGTTGCTTTTGTTAGGTGCTATTTTTGGGAAGTCAGGGGAAGGTTTTCTGATTTTACCATTTGCTGTGAGCTCAGAACAGTTTATTCCCAGGGGAAGCTTTAGGGGTTTGATTGATTCACCTACCTTTGAAAAAACAGTTCTGATGACAACTTGCATTTCCTTCTTATTTGTCTTGAGGACCCATTGCTTGTTGTCTGCCTGGCATTGATAATGTGTCCTCTCTGCTGGACAACACTTCATTAAACACCTCAGTCATTACCTTAGTACAAAGCAAAGCTCTCTGCAAAGCTTTAGGAGCTCTGTAAATATCCTGCAACACATGCAGGAGACTGCATTATGGGATGCATCTTCCATTCAGGAATTCTTTAAGTAGATTGTGCTTACTGCTATTGACCTCTGTGGTGGGGTCATGGATCTCTGACAAAAATTTATGTCCAGCATCGTGACAGCTGCTCCTGTGTGCCATACACAGCATATGCATTGTGGTAATGTTACAACTAGATTTCAAATTACTGAGTTGACAACAGATGGATGGCTTCTATGCAAGAGCAGAAAGCAGTAGTGTATTTCAGAAGATGGGATCTCTTTCCTAAAATATTTATCTGTTCTTAAAGGCAGTATAAATCCAAAGCTGTTGAACAGAGGCTGTCAGTACTATTAGATTTGTGTGATTATTTTTCAGAATTTCTTCTCCCATCAACTACAAACAAGCCTATTTTTTGTTGGTGGTGGTTTGAAATTTAATAAATTTGTCAGTCTCATCACACAGCTCTAATCCACCTCTTATTGTTGGTACCAGGCCTCACTGGTTTTCTCCTTTGCGACACCCTGGACCAGTTTGGATATTTCCTTGTGGAAGCTGTGTTTTCAGCCAGCTGTGTCTCACTGTTCCAAAGCTGGTGAGCATCTGAGCCATCATTCTGAATTCTACCTAAATTAAAACAGTATTACCATATTTCCTTTTGTTGCTGCTGCTGCTGCAGTTGTAGTTCACCTTCAGGCAAGACTGCCTCTAAGAAAATTTTTGCTGTGTCTGGTGAGGCTGGACCTCAATTATCTGCAGTTCAACATCTGTCTTGATGTTGCCAATGTTTTGCTTGTAATAAATAAGTGTAATAATAAAGTAAAGATTATGTACAAGGGAGGAGCACAGGTTTATTCTGTTAAGGGTTTTGCCAAATAGATCCTCTGGTGCCTTTTTATGTGCATTTAGTAGGAAGTGGAAGTCACTTGGTTTAGCATTTTAATATAAATAGCTCATACTCCATCTACTGAGCAACCATGTAGTGAACATTTATCTGTTCCTGGCACTGGATTCATTACCCCTGTTTCACCCTCAGAATGGCAGATGTTCGTGTATTGGGCACAGAGGTTTTTTTCTCCCCTTATGTTCCAAGGAATACTCACTTGAGTTTGGGATTACAAATTTCAATTTAACGGATTTATTCATCCAGGCAGCCCATAGTAATTCTTAACCACTCTCAGAATCACCTATGACTTTGTACTGGGTTTGGGGGTGCTTTTTTTTTTCTTTCTTTCTTTAGATACCTTCATTAATACATCAAGAAATAGAATGAGGTAAATGAAAGAAAACAACGAGGAAGAAAAGAGACACTTATTTGGTTGTTAACTGCCACTTGTTATTGAGTATAATGCATGTTTTGAGTGGAAGGCTAAGAATCATTCCAGTCCTGTGCTGAAGTTCTTATCATCAGATATCCAGAGGTGATACCTTCTTCAGGTATCATTTTTAGAAGAAAAAAGGAGACAAGCTATTTTGCTTATACCTTAGGGATTTAAATGGGAGATTTACAGTAGCACAGGATATACTTGCTTCTTGAAAGATTTTTTAAATCACTAAATCAGTCATGGACAAACCTGGGAATTTTACTTAAAACTAAGGCATGTGATGAGAAATATTTTATATATATATTCCTGACAACTGCCTCTCTTAAAAGGGGCTTCTAAGTCCCTTTCTTAGACTTCTGTAAAGATTAAAACAGAGGAAAAGCATGTAGTAATGAAAGGGGACACAATTCTTTAAGCTTGTTTTAAATGGTACAAGTACTTTCTGCATTAGAGACTCTGGCTTGACAGGGAAGCAAGTTAGGAGATTATTTAGCTGCTGGTATCTCCTACAACAATCCCAGATTCCCAGGCTTTAAGCTGGCTGCTGTCCTCACTTGCCCTGTAGTCTCAGTGCTGGGAGAAACCAGCACACTGCTCGATACTACTGCAATTTAGTTTTTGTTCAATGGCAAGGGCAGAAAGCCAGCGTTAGGGACCCCAAGGGATAAACCGATCCCCGTGGTTGTGCCATGACCTATATCCCCTCCCAAACCCCGCTCAGTCCAGGATTCTGGATCCCCCCCCTCACGATGTCACCGCTTCACTAATGACCTCCTATCTCGCCCTTCTCCCCAGCCTCTTGTTTGAGTGTGAGTCCCTCGATCTGAAATGGTTTCCCTGGGTCTGAGTGTGTGCTCCTTTCCCCCGTGCAGAGAGCAGCACAACAGAGCCCAGATCCTGTGGACAAGGATGCTGCGGGATGGATGGCTAACAGCTGAATGGATGGGTAGGTAGATAACTAAATGTATGGATCGATAGGTAGATGTATAAATGAACAGAGATGATAGATAGATAGATAGATAGATAGATAGATAGATAGATAGATAGATAGATAGATAGATAGATAGATAGATAGATAGATAGATAGATAATAAAGAGACCTGCCTCTCTCCGGGGGATTCTCCCTTCCCTTGCCGGCCCCGGCACGCTGCCGAGCCCGGGTGCTCCCGGTCCAGCCCCGCCGCTCCTTCCCGTGACTTGCATATTCGCCGCTCGGTTTTTCCTTTGTGGCGGCTGCTCTCTGGTGGAAAAATCTGGGAAATACAGCAGCCGGATTCGACCCCGCCGCCTCTGCTGCTCGCAGGGCAAGGACCGACTTGCTGCTGGTCAATAACTTGCATTTATGTGATCCCAAGGTGCGTTCAAGTCTCATCTGGTCAAGCCTGACCAAAAAAAGTAATAGTAGTTTTATATAGACAGATATACAGGGACTACAGGCTGTTTTCTGATAGCCCTCCCCATCATTGGTGCAATCCAGGAGTTTTAATACAAAAACACTTCTTTTCCCCCTCCCAAATTTATGAACCTGGCAGTGGAAGTATCATGACATCAGGGTTGTGCTTCACCTATCCAGATATAAACTCTTTGGAAAGTAAATTAGCTGTCATGCATTTTCATGGTACCTACTAAATGTGTTGGGTTTGTATCCGTTTACTTTATAACTTCTCACAAGGAACGGTGGTTGTGCATCTGTCTTGAAATTGGTTTTCATTTTGTCTTTGCCAGTGTGTCCCCTTCTTTAGAAAATGTGATATGGATGTGAGTACCTGTCTGTTGCCTAAACAGTGAATAAACTCTGCCTGGATTTCTGCCTACAGGATGGGTGTTTTCTTTTCTGTAAGGCTCTTTTTTACGTAAGTCTCTTTTCTCTCAGAGTATCTACAGGCTGTTGGTCAAAAGTACTGACCATGTTCAATGGCTTTTCACTGGTCAGTTTTGTCGAGGTACAAAAGTATTTTAAAACAAAATAAAAGACAGGATACAAGGGCATGTAGGATAACAAGAGTCCAAACTTCACTGCTTTGTGTAAACAATGTCCCAGGTAGTTCACTGGTCACCCTGTATTCTGGAGGATGGTTTAGTTGTGTCAGAGGTCCAAAGCCATCCTGTGATCCCAGGGGGTGCCTGGTTTGCAGTTGCTACTGGAATCATGTGGGAGAAAGTGACTTGCAGCTGAGGACAAAGCAAATTAAACAGAGGGCCCAAAACCCCTTCGTTTTCCCAAGTACTCTCCCCAAAAAAAAGGACATCTCTGCTGTTTCACTAAAACATAAGCCAGATTTCTCTTATGCCAGGGTTACACAGCTCTTACCATTTAGCTCGAGTTTGTTTAGGAATAGTGTTGGTTACTTATTTAACTGCTGGGACTGGTTGCTGTGTCTTTAGAAGCAGCAGGCATGAACTGAGGGGTGACACCCTCATGTTGGAGCATCTCTGTTCGCCTGTGCCGTGAGTAAACGTAGTAACTCCCTTGATCACTGCCTCCTCTGAAAACCTCAGTTCAGAGCCTCTGCTTTCCTTCTGGGCAGTGACCACTCTGTCCATGAAGTTGTGCTTAAATCCCTTCTCCACTGACCTTCCTTTTAGGCAGCACTGGGCCAAGTGTTTCCAGTGATCTCAGTATGTTCATGGCATCCAAGGGTTACAGGATTTGGAGCTTGGCTTGCAGATGGGTCACACGTGGCACCAGGAAACAGAAAGTTGGGTACTGGGCACTTCATCCTGTTACACTGGCTGAGATAGAAGGGTTCCTTTTGCTTTGCTGCTACCTTCTGATGATTTTTTTGCTCCCCGATTGGAAAGAAAGGCATTCTGAGGAAGAAAGGGGGAAGTGAGGAAATCTATGTCATAAGCCAGACACTGAGAATTGGGCAAAGATGGGTGCAAGCCTAAAGGATCATAATTGCACTTCCTTCCTCCTGCCTAACTGATCTGTTTCTTCCTTCTTTGTGTCTATTTTGGCTCCCTTCTATCCATGCACCTGTTTTGACTTCCAACTGCATCCACTGCCCTTCCTGCTTCTCCACACAATTCCCTATACCCTTTTCACTCTGGTTGATTGGACCCCACCTTCTCTTTACTGATGGCCATTGTGATTCTCTTCTTAGAGGTGCCACATCAACAAGCCCTTCCTAAGTTGTTCTCAGGATGGATCCTACTTGTGATGCGTTGTCCTTACCCTGCTTGGTCAGCCTTGCCAACCAAACAGCGTCATGCTTGTCCTCTCTGGGTCCCTCTTGCACAGCATCTTTCCCTCTTCTAACCATTGCTGTCCCTTATTCTGCTCTCCCATTCTCTCCTTAATTTTCAAATCTGCTTCTCAGCTGAATCCCTGTTTTCTTTCTCAGATGACCAGACAGATTTCCCAAACTGGCCTGTTCAAGACCAACCTCTTCCCATATCCATTCCTTCCTGACCTGTCCTTTTAAAACAAAATGTGCTATTTTTCTGCTCAGGACAACATATAGTCTGCCTAGTTCTTACTTTCTTATTATAATGCTCAATTGTTTAACTTCAAACACTTCTAATTCCTACCTTTGGGTAGCCAGTCATAGAAATATTTCTTCACAAGCCTGAAAATTCTTGCCCTTGTTCATGAATGCCTGTGTGGTACTCCTATCCCTGAAATATCTTTTTCAAGGCTTTCCAAATGTCACTGAGAAAATCATCTTATTCTCTGTTGCTTTGTGAAAAGCACAGAGAAAGCCAAGACTATTTACCCAGTGAACTTGAATTACCTGACAACTTTGTGCTACTTGACTGTTGAACATGTGACTTTCCATTTGAATCTGTCTCCTCTGAGTGAACTGCAACAGCCACTGCAGGAAAGTGTGGAAGGATTCACAAAGAAATTGAACAGAAGAACATGGGGAAAAAACCTCAGCAGATGATACTTCCCCCACAACTTACAGAAACTGAAATATTATTTGTTGGCCATTTGAGATCTCAGGACACAAAAAACCACATGGGTTTAAGGATTTGTGAAGAACATTTCTGCATATTTGACCTAGGGGTGAGGTTGAAGATGGAAAAGTTGGGTCCCACTAAGCACAAAGTTTACGAAGATTAAAATATTTACTCACCTTCAAAAGGCATTTGTGGTAGCAGAGTGTGGCAGCTGAGAGGATTTATTTCCAAACAAGAAGTACTGAGATTGTCATGGCTAGAGAGGAGAGAGAGAGAATTTGTTGCCTTCAAAAGGTTCAGGATGGAAAAGATCTACGCAAACACAGAGAGTCACAGACTGGTTTGAATTGGAAAGGACCTTCAAGATCATCTTGTTCCAAGCTCTTGCAAGGGCAGGGACACCTTCCACGTTCAGGTTGCTCCAAGCCCTGTCCAACCTGGACTCGGACAGTTCCAGGGCAGCCACAGCTTTTCTGGGCAACCTGGGCCAGGGCCTCACCACCCTCACAATAAGGAATTTCTTGTTAATATGTAATCTAAACCTGCTCTCTGTTGGTCTGGCAGGTATCTTCTGTCCAGAATTATCTTTGGAGACTGGAGAAGGCAGAATGTCTCTGAGGAAATACATGAGCTTAGGCTTTTGAAGCAGGGAATTTTCCTTTATTCTTTGAAGCTGGAAGGGATACAGGGAGGCTTTAGAGCAGATGGACTCATGAACTGATGTCATTAGAAAGGAAGTACTGCTGCCTAGGAAGAAATGTGTTCTCCATTGTGTCTGAGGAGCAGCAGCAGCAGCATTTCTACCTCAATCAAAACACTGAAGTCCTGACTGTAAAGGAGTCACTGGTCCAAGGGGAGATCTGTCCACACAGCAATACCTGCAGGCTCATCTTTAAGATATTCTTTGGACATCTATTGCAGCTGACCCAAGGGGCAGCAGAGGTTCATGCTGCTATTAATACTGAATAGGTTCTTAACTGTGGAATACTTTAGGAGAGGACATACAACAGTTGGAGATCTCCTTCTGAAATAGAAAGTATTCAAAACTCGGCCTCCCACAAACAGCCTGTGCTTGAAAACGCCTTCGTTGTCTGACTTCTGGAAAATGTAGTGCACAGCACATGAGCAACTCTTGCTGCGCTTGCCTGCGTCTTTGGTGAGCACACTTGACAGAAGGTTTGTGTAGGGCGTTTCACGTTTGCCTGGATTATTAATGTCCAGCCAAACGTCTCAATAAGTACTGAGGAAGCGCGTTTATGTGCCGAAGACTCCAGGTGGGAAATACATTTCAGAATTTGTCCTTGCGATAGCGGGAAGGGGAGAGAGGAGATTCCTGCCGAGGCTCGGGGCAGACGCCCCTGTGAGGCTCCTGCGCTGGACGCCCAGTGGCGCTGTTGGCCAGCGCTGGGCGAGCGCTGCTGCTGCTGGGAGGGAGGGGGGAGACCAGTGAGCCCCAGTCAGGGGCTGCGCGGCTGGCACCGGCTGAGAGCCCCGCAGAAACGCCCCGGTTGCACTGGAATACGCCCTGGTTTAAAGCCTTTCCAAAGGATGTGCTGGGAATCGCCGCATCGAGACGTGCCTGGAAAAGCCAAGAGCACAAGGCAAAACAGGGAGTGTGAAGGACGGAGACGGTCTCCCCAGGCCCGTCCCTGCGGGATTTGGGAGGATTTCACCGTAGGTCTGGGGTGACTCGGAGTCGGTTGGTTGGTAAGCACGGAGTTACTAACGGGAGAAAGAAATGTTTGTTTTTAACAGAGTGATGGGGAAAGCAGTAACTGTACTGAACGCAGACAGAGGGAGGCGGCTGGTTTATCTCCCGGAAAATGAGCCTCAGAAAAGGTACCTGTGGTATTTGCAATGTACCCGAGAGCCAGAAGGTTAGGAATTATTCTCCCAGCTTTCCTCACGTTTGCATCCAGCTGAGAGCTCCGGGCACTGATTTCGAGGGACAACTGGGAATTCAAGGCGCTGCGTGATTGGTACGGAAACAAAAGAAGAAATCCATCCTGGGAGCTGTCTGGGAATGAGAGGTCGGGAGTGTTGGTCCGTCTTTGCACTCAGGCATGGAAAACGCTGGGACTCTGGGAAGTATCTGTAATTCTGATCTGGAGGCTCCTCCCAAGCCATTCTATCCTCAGGGTGTGCTGAAGGGGAGTGGACAGTGGCTCCAGGGATAAAGAAAAAGCCTTTATCTGGGTGGACCACAAAACCGGGCATGGGACTTCTGAGATTTCATTCGGCAGATCTGAATTCCCAGCTGAAAGACCAAGAAGGATTTTGGAAATTGAAATTGCTCAGGCTTCAGAAATGCGGGCAGAATTTTCTTTTACCAAGGCTGTGTTCTGAAATACGGGGTCGTACCAGGAAATAAGCAGGATATGTTGCTGTCGTGCTTTTCTAGCATGAACTTGTAAATGACAGAGTGAAGAGAACTGGATTTTTGGTTCTTCTTAGGATAAAGATGTCATCACTAAAGCAAAAGACGAGGAAGCCTGCAATATCACTGTATGCTCAAGGAGACAAATGAATTCTCTGACACATTTTTGCAAATCTTTCTTATTATGGGTATAGTTCCTTAGTTTGCCCTAAAATACAGTGTGCTTCCATCTGGTAGTATTCAAACTTTTTTTTTTTTTTTTTTTTTTTTTTAAATACACATCCATTTTACTGTTATGACCCAACAGAAAACACCAGCATTTCTTTCCAGTGCTGCACGGTAAGTGACCCTCTTCATTTACCATTTCTCTAAAATCTGAAAGAATATAAATGTCGGTCGAGGAGCAGCATCTTCTGGGAGCAAAGATACTGTTACAGCCAAGAGCTCCGTTAAGGATCACTGCTCTTCTTCCACCCTTCTCCACCTGAAGCTGAAGGACACCATTTCCTTTCTGAAATGATGGGAGCAACAATAATTGGGTAACTGCACTCAGAGTAGGAAGTGTCTGTGGAAGCCCTTCTCGGCCTGTCTTTCCCCCTGCTGTGCAGCGGTGACAAAGATTAGGATAAGTAGAAGCAAATACACATTCCCCTCTCGGAGGTGCCGAGAGCTGAACAAAGGGGCACAAAGCAAGTGGATTACAGGTGTCAGAGTTATTTTTGCAAAGAAAAAAAGAAGAGAGAAGCCACTTCTCCAACACATCCACTGCTGTGCTTGGCCTGTGGTTTGGCTTCTTTGATGGTGTGAAGGATCGCAACTCGAGAGATGGACCTGTCCCTGGACGGGGAGAAAGGAGAAGCTGCCCTTTGATGTAAGTTACTGGTTTAGATCTTATCACGCTTCCAAGTCAGAGGGCGGTAAGAGAAAGTCGCCGAAATTACTTCGTTCATGCAAGATCTTTCAGTAGCTAAAGTTTTGGGGAATCCGAAAGTCAACCCTAGTTGTTACTTTCTCCTTACTGATACGGTCACGAAGTTTTTATTTTAAAACAAATGAAGACATCAGAGAATTTCTAGGATTTGACCTCCTGAGTATTGTTTGACAGCGTCACTCCTTTTAACAAACTAAAATAAGGGGGAAACATCTAGGAAATTAAAGAAAAGGTGCCCAAACCAAGGGGATTATGATACTTTATAATAATAATTTTTAAAGCGTAGTTTCTTTTCTAGTAAAATCTGAATTTAAAATGCTCGAACCACAGGTAAATAATGCAAGCACTATTTTGTTTTCTCCTTCATTTTTTCATTCTCTAAGAGGAAGGTTTGGGCTGGGCTCGCAGGCAGCTGTGCACATCCTCAGCACAGTGTGTGCACTCAGAAGCAGTCGAGGTGTAAGTCTGTCTTCGGGGCCAGCCATGCCTACCTGACCCTGAGGTTTTTATCCGGTTTCCGGCACAGATCCGGCATCACAGTGCCAGACTGTGCTCAGAACCTCTGGGTATCCCTTTCCACCTCCGTTGTCCCACGGCTGTTCCTAACAGGTCTGTTCTTAACCTCTCCCTTTTAGCGAGTTTGATTCTGCCTCCAATAATCTCATAATAAGCCTTGCAAATTCCTGGAGCCCCCCTTAAGCACCTCGTAGTGAATTTGTTCTCTTCTATTACACTTTTTCAGATAATCCGTGAGAATCTTTAGAACTTTTTTTCCTTTCTCGTTTACAGAGTTTCTTGTTGAGACTCTGCACTTTACGCTTCAATTATTCCTTTAATGGCCCATCAATTCGTGTGGTAAGAGCCTTATCTCTGCTATTGTCCCCGTTAGCTTTTGTCTATCGAGGAGTTTAACTTATGAGCTCCCTGTTTGGTTCCTTGCCCTTTGTATTGACTGGCTGTTGGCCACAGATCCTTGGGCAGATACAGGACTTCAAGTTTAACCTCTTTTTCACATAGAAAAGTGTAAAAGTCGAGGGCGAGGTGCGATACCCAGTAAGAAAAAAACCCAGCTGATGTGTCCTAGAACAGCATTATCATCTACTGCGATGGCGAGCTACGGTGGTGGCGAAGCGTTTACCTGGGGACGTTTCCTTGTCAGCTCTCTGGCATCCGCTCTCATTTTCAATAGCTTCTTTGACTCGCCACACTTGCTAATCGTCCTGTGCTGATTAACAAGTGCAGAAGAGAAAGGAAATCTCTTCTGTGGCAGTGGATCTTGCCATGCCTACACAAAACAAAAGCTGCGTATGAAGAGTTCGTGGTTGAGAGCAGGGATGTGATACCCAGAGCAGCGCTTTATAGGCGGGCAGGGATCCCACCTCCGAGAGAGGAGAGCGTTTACACCGCACCTTTTCTCTGCTCTTTGGCATAAAGAGTGCGGATTCAAGGAGCAAGCCCCGAACTAGCTGCGCTGCCCCGAATGAGAGGAAATATTCCCCCTTCCGACGCTGGGTGGGGATGTTGGCCGCGGACCGGCGCGTTCCTCGGTCCGCCCCGGGTCTGCTGGCACAGGAAGACAAAAAACCGAGTGAGCTGAGCTGCTCGGAAAGGAGTCGGAGCATTCGGGGGCTTCCAGATTCCCTCACCCCACGATTGCTGGCCCACACCGCTCTGCTTCGGACGCCGCTAAAAAATGCTGGGAGCTGCGGAGGACGGTGGATGGCTTTTTTGGAGAGTGATGGCGTGTGGGAGACAGAGCAGAGACAGCAAGAGGCAAGTGATCCTGTTTATTCTGTGCGTTTGCGTGTGTCAGAGCAGGGCTGAAACCCTCCGCTACTCTCTGCCGGAGGAAATGGGGAGGGACTCCTTTGTCGCCGATATTGCCAAGGACCTGGGGGTTCCTCTGAGCCAGCTTGCAGCTCGCAAGGCCCGCGTTGTGTCCGAGGGGAACGAGCAGCTTTTCCTACTCAATCAAAACACCGGAGTCCTGACGGCAAAGGAATCGCTGGACCGAGAGGAGATCTGTCCGCAGAGCGATACCTGCACACTTGTCTTTAAAATATTCTTTGAAAATCCATTGCAGCTTATCCGAGGGGAGGTGGAAATTCGTGACGTAAATGACAATTCGCCCGTGTTCCCGGAGAAGGAGATGGTTTTAAAAATTCTAGAAACAGCATCGCCTGGGTCCCGTTTCCCCCTGGAGAGCGCCCAGGACAAGGACGTGGGCATTAACGGTTTGCAGAACTACAGCCTCGGGCCCAATCCTCATTTCTCCCTCGCTATTGGAACAGGAAAAGACGGAGTAAAATACGTGGAACTTGTCCTACAGCGGCAGCTTGATCATGAAGAGCAGGGAGAGCTGAATTTACTCCTCACCGCCATCGACGGGGGGTCCCCACCCAGGTCGGGCACGGCTCAGGTCCGGATCGTGGTGGTCGATGCCAATGACAACGTCCCTGTCTTCGAACGGGAGGTCTACGAGGTGAGCCTGGCTGAGAACAGCCCTCTGGAACAGCTGGTGGTCAGAGTCGCTGCTGCAGATCCCGATGAAGGGTCTAACGGGGAAGTGCGTTACGCGTTTACCCAGACATCGGAGCGATCCCGGCAACTCTTCCAGCTGAACCCGGCCACCGGTGAAATACGAGTCGCGGGCAACCTGGATTTTGAGGAAACGAAAACCCACAAGATGGTGGTGAAAGCCATGGACGGCGGGGGGCTGTCCGCGCATTGCAAAGTGCAGGTGGAGGTCCTGGACGTGAATGACAACGCCCCGGAGATAGCGCTCACCTCCCTCACCGCCTCCATTCCCGAGGACGCCCCGCCACGCACCGTGGTGGCTCTGTTCAGTGTGCGGGACCAGGACTCCGGGGACAACGGCAGAACGGAGTGTTCCATCGACGGCGACTTACCATTCAGTGTCACCCCCACTTTTGATAATTACTACGAACTGAGAACAAACGCGGCTCTGGACAGGGAGAGGACAGCGGAGTATAACATCACCATCACAGCCACGGACTGGGGCAAGACGCGGCTGAGCTCTCGGGAAAGCATCTTCGTGCAGATATCGGATGTGAACGACAATCCCCCAGAGTTCACCCAGGAGGTTTACACCATGTCGGTCACGGAGAACAACAGCCCCACGCTCCGGATCGGCAGCATGAAGGCCACGGACCTTGACGCAGGAAAAAACGCCCATGTGAACTACGCACTGGTGCAACAAGAGGGCAAAGAGCAGCCCGAAGTGTCAGTCAACCCTGAAAATGGGGATGTTTATATCCTCCGCCCGCTGGACTACGAGAAGGTGCGCGCCTTCGAGGTGACAGTGCGCGCAGCCGACGGCGGCTCCCCGCCGCTCAGCGCCCAGGCCGTGCTACGCGTAGTCGTGCGGGACGAGAACGATAACGCGCCCCTGCTGCTGCACCCGGCCCCCGACAGCAGCGCGGCCGGAGAGCTGGTGCCGCGCTGGGCGCCCTCCGGCTACCTGGTGGCCAAGGTGGTGGCGGTGGACGCGGACGCGGGGCAGAACGCGTGGCTGTCCTACGAGCTGGCCAAGGCGACGGAGCCGGGGCTGTTCCGCGTGGGGCTGCACAGCGGCGAGGTGCGCACGGCGCGGGCCGTGACAGAGAGGGACGCGGCCCGGCAGAGGCTCATCGTGCTGGTGCGGGACCGCGGGCAGCCGCCGCGCTCCGCCACTGCCACCCTCGCTGTCGCACTGGTGGACGGCTTCTCCGAAGCCCATTTACGGGTGACCGAGGAGGCACCGGCCGCCGACCCCGACGAGCCGCTTACTCTTTACCTTATCGCCTCCCTCACCTGCGTGTCGGCGCTGTTCCTCGCCACCGCGGTGGCCGCCGTGGTAGTGAAGGTGCGGCGGGCCAGGCGGAGCGAGACGGAAACCTTGCCCACGTTCCCGACGACGGCCACGGAGAGCAACGCGGGCTCCCTGCCCCGCAGCTACGTGTACGACGTCTGCTTCGCCGCCGGGACTGTCAACAGCGAGTTCCGCTTCCTCAGGCCCCTCTTCCCCTGCTTCCCCGCCGGGCTGCCCCCGGGCCCGGGCGAACAGCGGAGCTCGGTGTGCTCGCAGGATGTGGCCAACCTCGGGGATGAAGGCGACTGGACTGCACAGGTGAGGGACTGACAGGGCTGAGGCAGGGGGGAGGTGTGTCACATCCTGGCAGCAGGGACTATTGAAGTTGCAGAATTGCTAGTCCCTGGGGTGGGAGGAGATAAGAGGATAGAGGGGTTCTCAGAGCCGCTGGAGAGGCGTCCCAGGAGGATCCAGCAAGGCTCAGCTGCTCCCCAAATGCTGACTAACCGCGCCTCTCTGCATCATAGAAGGATAGAACATTTTGGGTTGGAATGGACCTTTAAAAGCCATTAAGTCCAAACCCTCATGCAATGAGCAGGGATACCTTCAACTAGATCCATTTGCTCCGAGCCCCATACAACCCGACCTTGGATATTTCCGGGGATGGGGCACCTACCACCTCTCTGGGCAACTGCACCATATCTCTGCTGAGTATTCGTGTTAGATCAACCCTATGGTGTCATTTCAAAGGAGGGGAGGAGTTGGACCATGAGAAGCTGAAAAGTACAGGCAGAGATGTGTCCCCCAGTGGCTCCTGCCCATGCACTGTGTAGAGCCCGTAGGGACCTGCAGCAGGAATGACACCATTCCCAGGGATACATCCTCCCGGAGGTGGCAGTAACGGGAATGTAGTGGCCTGTCCAGCATCAGATGGGACTGAGGGAACAACTGTACAAAGGGGTGTCACCGATGATGTCCCCTGTCACCGACGGTGTCCCCTGCACCGCTGTTAGGAGCTGGTGCTCGGTGCTGCCACGTGCCATTCACCAGGATGGTGGCACTGCTGAGCTCAAGCTGTCCTCAAGCTGGAGGCTACGGAGGTGGGGACCTCTGCCATTAAATTCCCTTATATTTTTGTGACTTGAGTGAATAGTACTGGCCAGAAAAGTGTGGTTATCAGTCAGTTACCTCTTAATATGGGATTCTGTGGGATCTCCATGGAGAGTTTGCAAGGATCAATCTAGCACTTCATAGTAGGCTGGATGATGAACAATATGAGGCTGAAGAAACACAAACGTCATCAGGGCCAGTTAATATCTTCGTATTTCATAACCACTGATGGACTCACTTTACTGCAGGTTGTCAGAACCACAGTAGCCTCAGGGAAGACAATGACCTTTCTTGATATACCAACATTAAACCACATTTACAGTTTGTGAGAAAGTGGTTTCTGTTTGGGGCTCTTACTATTTTGAATTAGTCCTTCAGGCTCATAAAAGTTTTTCTATAGTACCTTTGTGGAGGATGTTTCTGACTTTAGGTGTTCTCCACTCAGGTCAGAGACCCACCAAGTCTTACCTTCTCCTTGGCCCTCGGTAGAGAGGAGTGGTGTGACACAGGCAGTGCTGTAAGACACGCCCTCCAAGCTTCCCGGTGACGTCCGCTTTCCTTCAACACTCAAATTTTGACGACCGCTCTCTGTTCTTTGCAGGGCAGTGCTCCCCTCTCTGAAGATATGGGGCCCAGAGCTGCAGATGCAGTTTGCCCTGCAAACAGGGAGCTGGAGCTAAATGCCAGTTCCCATCAAAACCCTTGGCTCGCCCATCAATAAGTGAAGAGAAAGACAAGTTTGTCTGTCCTCACAGGGAAAAGGGAACAAAGAGACCAAACGCCTACCTAAAAGGTACCAGGGAGAAGAAGGCTTCTCTGTGCGAGTACTTTCCCTTTGAGCAGTACTTTATTCATGTAGGTATTTTGTAATTGTGCTGTGGATGGAGGAGGACAACCGTGTTGCATGTTGATTACATAATAATGTATGATTGTGAGAGTGCTACTGCTTCTACATACTACGGGAAATACTGAAGACTGTCAGAAGATCTTTAACTGTTTGTTACGCTGCTTTCTCTGTGGGGTTTCTTTTCGTGGTTTGTCTCTTTCTTTTTATGGAGAGAGCTTTGTAATAATATCTTAATTTTCTGCCATGTGTTTAACATCAGGTGAAACAGATATTAAGCAAAATTAAGTGGTGCTTACAAAGGAATTTCTTACATAATAAGCAGAAGCTGTTTACATTTGTAACTGCTGACATTGGCACACTTGGCATATTTGACCAGGAGTTTATAGGTTCTCCTTATTGTAAAGAGTGGGCTTTGAGCAATGTATTCTTTCTTCCTTTTTTCCCCCCATAAAGTTGAAATTACCATTTCGCAATCGTTAAAAGTTAAGATAATTACAAGTATTGTTTGTGGTTTTACAGGAAAATAGATGAAACCGTTTGCAATTAACTGTAGAATACAGGGTGTCAAGAAGCTTTCTGTTTTCTCTTTCTTTCATCAATCGATATTAATCTATAAAGTAATGTGATATTTCCTGTCGTTGAAACATTTTAAAGAGCGGAATGCGTAATGACAGAAAACAATAAAACCTACTTGGAACTCCCTCGGGTGAGTGTGTTGTCTCGAGATCATTTGCCACAGTCATCGCCGAGGAAATAGCCAACCCAAGAGCAGGATTTCGGCAATAATCCGTGCATCTGGAGTGGATTTTAAGCAGGGGAAATCGGAACTACCTGGGAACTACCTGGACGGTCTCAGATGTTGGAGCAAGACGGAGGGGCGTTTTCTGAGTCGAGCTGAGTCTAAAAGATGCTGCCTCCAGCCCATTCCTGAAGTCTCCCAGCAGGAGAGGTCGTGAACTGGGGGGAAAATCTCGGTCCGTTCCGAGAACGACTACGGCGACAGCTGCCGTGGTTCGAGACCAGCTCACCTGGGTCCTGGGTAACAATACGCTGCTGTTTTAGCTAAACAGCCGGAAAGTAATTTATTCAACGCGTTCGCACTGAGGGGAAGGGAGGGGGAACCAAAACAAAAGGAACAACCCAGCTTTAAATAAATTTCGTTTTGAAGTAGAAGGCAAAGAGAGGCACTCCTCATTCAGCCGGTGGCCACACTTTGAATACGGCTGTACGGACAGTTAAATCTCTATGGTTTGACCTCGGAAGAGAGAAATGGAGCCGGTACTCTCTGCTTTCCAGGCTTTGCGGTGGGAAAGCTTCGAATCCTTCTACAGATCGGCCGCCTGGTGCCGCTGCTGACCGCGGAAGCTCCGCGCAGCTCCCAGCTCCGCCGCCCCCGCGATTCGGGCGGGCGGGGCTGCACCATCTCGGGCTGCTCCGTTCGGGGGTCTGCAGGCTGTATCGGCAGCTCCCTCCAGCTCTCAGGAGAGGAGATCGGGTCGCTGGAAAGGAATGAAGCTGATGAAGAGCGAGGAGCCGCTCCCGGGGCGAGCGGTGGCTCTGATCCTTCTCCTCTGCGTCCCGGGGATGAGAGCAGAACCCGCTCGGTACTCTGTGCCCGAAGAGGCGGAGAAAGGCGCTTTTGTGGCGAATATCGCTAAAGATTTGGGACTGACCGGTGAGGAATTATTGGCTCGTCAGGCTCGACTCGTTCCTGAAGGAGAAAAGCAGTATCTTCAGCTTAACCAGCACACCGGGGATTTGGTGGTGAGAGAGCAAATGGACCGGGAGGAGCTGTGTGGACAGAGCGAGCCCTGCTTGGTGCGTTTCGAGGTGCTGCTGGAGAGCCCACTGCAGTCCTTCCGAGCTGAGGTAAGACTCACCGACATAAATGATCATGCTCCTGTGTTCCTAAATAAAGAGATAGTTTTAAAGATCCCGGAATCTACAAAGCCTGGGACTCGATTTTTGCTGGAAAGTGCTCACGATCCAGATGTGGGGAACAATAGTCTTCAGCATTATAGTATCAGCTCGAACGAGTATTTCCATGTGTACACCCAGCGGCGGAGTGACGGCAGGAGGTACGCCGAGCTGGTGTTGGATCGAGCCCTGGACCGGGAGCAGCAGGCAGAAGTTGCTTTCAGCATCACGGCTGTGGATGGTGGGACTCCACCACGGTCTGGAACAGCCTTAATCCGCGTGGTAGTCCTGGATATAAATGACAACATCCCGGTATTTACCCAGAGTCTGTATAAAATATCTGTAATGGAAAATAGCTCACAGGATACCATAGTGGTGGTAGTGTCTGCTAGCGATTTAGACTCAGGCACAAACGGGGAAATAGTCTATTCCATAGTTCAAAATTCAGAGGAAAATTTCGAAACGTTCAAAATAAACCCAGAGACAGGTCAGATTCGACTCAAAAAGCCTTTGGATTATGAAGAAACAAAGATGTTTGAGGTAGATGTCCAGGCCACAGATGGAGGGGGCCTGTCCACGCATTGCAAGGTGGAGGTGCAGGTGAAGGACGTGAACGATAATGCCCCCGAGGTGATCATCACCTCGTTCACCAGCACCCTCTCCGAAGCCGCCCCGTTGAACACCGTGGTGTCCCTCTTCAATGTGCGGGACCGAGATTCGGGGGACAATGGCAGGACGACCTGCGAGCTGACAGGGGAGCAACCCTTCAGGATCACGCTGCTGGCAGCCGACGCGTACGCGCTGGTGACATCAGAGACACTGGACCGGGAGCAGGTGGAGGAATACAACGTGACAGTGCGAGCCCGCGACGAGGGCTCCCCCGCCCTCTCGGTGTCCAAGACCCTGTTCGTTCGGCTCTTGGATGTGAACGACAACGCACCCACCTTCACCCAGTCCATTTACACCATGGTGATGAGCGAAAACGAGCCCGCGGGGAGGAGCCTGGGCCGCCTCAGTGCAACGGACGCCGACGCGGGAGAAAACGCCCGCGTGAGATACGCGCTAGTGCCGCCACCAACAGGCACCCTCGCCGCGGCATCATTTGTGTCAGTGGACGCGGAGAGTGGAACCGTCCGGAGTTTGCGCCCGCTGGACTACGAGAAGGTGCGCACCTTCGAGGTGACAGTGCGCGCAGCCGACGGCGGCTCCCCGCCGCTCAGCGCCCAGGCCGTGCTACGCGTAGTCGTGCGGGACGAGAACGATAACGCGCCCGTGCTGCTGCACCCGGCCCCCGACAGCAGCGCGGCCGGAGAGCTGGTGCCGCGCTGGGCGCCCTCCGGCTACCTGGTGGCCAAGGTGGTGGCGGTGGACGCGGACGCGGGGCAGAACGCGTGGCTGTCCTACGAGCTGGCCAAGGCGACGGAGCCGGGGCTGTTCCGCGTGGGGC